>NC_090446.1:849880636-850183603 GCF_031143425.1 Pleurodeles waltl | reverse complement strand
AGCACACACAATCAATTATTAGGTTTTTGTCCAGCCAGTATCTAAGGATTTTCTGTACTAAGCCATTTAGCCCTCATAAGGAGAGTTCCGATGCTATTTAAGGTAGTGGGCTTGCCAAGGCGTACCCCAGAATGTTGAGACATGCTTGTAATGACACTTACTAAGGAGGAGCTTCAGATGTTGCTCCATGAAATACAGGAACTAAAAACCCCAGGCATTGATGGCCTTCCTGGAAGTTCTACGAATGCAACTCAAATATATTTATGGGCAAACTATTTGAAGTGTGCTTTGAGGTATATGAGAAAAATGTGCTGCCAAAACTCACTATCAAAGCAGAGGCACTCATAGCTGTGGTCTTCCAACTAGATAAAGGGCCTGATTACAACCTTGGAGGATACAATACTCAGTCACAAACATGACGGATATTCCGCCTGTGTATTACAAGTTCCATAAGATATAATGGAACTTGTAATATGGCGGATAGGATAACCATCATGTTTGTGATGGAGTATCCCATCCACCAAGTTCGTAATCAGGACTAAAGACCCTATGGTCTATATATAATATATAGAGCACAGTTTATGATTAAGGTATATTTGAAGATCCTTGGAAAGGAAGCTAATTTTCATGCTGATTAGTAGCAATCTCTGTCAGTCTATCCCAGAAGGAACCCTATTCTTCAACTCAGTGCTTTTCACATGTCAAAGAATATCTTTGTCGAAGTGCAGAGGAACATGCATTGACCTCCCTGGATAACGAAAAAAAATCATTCAACACTGTAAATTTGGAGTATTTATTCAGAGTAGTAACACAGTTCAAATCTGCCCCCTATTTTATTGGATAAGCTATAATTTTACAATTATCTGTGTACCAGAATAAAAAAGGGCAATGAGGTATCGAGTAGAAAGACTCATAATTGTGGTATCTGCCAGGGAAGTCACTAATTACCCTTACTATTTGTATAATTCTAAACTTTATTGGTTTGGTAACACTAATAATGCTGTCTTGCCATACACCTATGTAGTATACAAGTATGTATGTATGTGTCCGTGTGGTACTTGTGTAGGGTGAAGGTTGACAAAAAAGGGTTAAAGGAAAAGATATAGTTAACAGTGATTGGAGTGGAAGTGGGCTCTTACTTCATAGTGATGTGATGTTCTTTGAAGAGGTCCTTCTTCTTTTTTTTCCTATATTGAAGATGGGTTGGAGCAATTCTGATGGGTATGGAGATATTATTACAGATGCTGAGTGCTTACCCCATATGGCTTGTTGTCCTGTTTTTCTATTATTTTTTGCAGTGTTTCCTTTTCAGTTGCATGGTGTCTTGGCTGTAGATGTGCCAGTACCAAAATCCACCAGAGATGGTGAGCTTGTCAGCTAAATAGGCAGGATGCTGGTCGTGATAGTTTTATAGGTGCAGGAGGTTCTGATGATGGCATAGGCCAACATTGGGAGCCAATGGAGATCCATCAGGGTGATGTAGTTATATTTCTTTAAGACCTTGATAAGTCATGCTGAGGTGTGTAGAATGGCACAGACTAGCCCAGTGTGATGTCTGCGAGGATAGGGAGAATGAGGCTGCCACATCTAGATGCAAGAGTATGAGGGTTTTACAGCATTTCTGTAGTTGCTTTCTCGGAGAAATAGTTTTACTTTCATTATTATAGATGTTAGACCTGACAGCCTTAGGGTGGTCACCCCTAACTTTTTGCCTGCCTCCCTCCACTTTTTGGACACTGTTTTTGCTGGTTTCTAGACTCTGCACACTTTACCATTGCTAACCAGTGCTAAAGTGCATATGCTTTCTCCCTTTAAACATGGAAACATTGGATCATACCCAATTGGACTATTTAATTTACTTATAAGTCCCTAGTAATGTGCACTGTATGTGCCTAGGGCCTGTAGATTAAATGCTACTAGTGGGCCTGCAGTACTGGTTGTGCCACCCACTTAAGTAGCCCCTGAACCTGGTCTCAGGCCTGCCATTGCAAGGCCTGTGTGTGCAGTTTCACTGCCACTTCGACTTGTCATTTAAAAGTACTTGCCAAGCCTAAAACTCTCTTTTTCTACATATAAGCCACCCCTAAAGTGTGCCCTAGGTAACCCCTAGAGCAGGGTGCTGTGTGGGTAGAAGGCAGGACATGTACCTGTGTAGTTTACATGTCCTGGTTGTGTAAACCCCTTAAATTCATTTTTACACTACTGTGAGGCCTTCTCCCTTCATAGGCTAACATTGGGGCTGCCCTCATACATTATTGAAGTGGTAGCTGCCGATCTGAAAGGAGTAGGAAGGTCATATTTAGTATGGCCAGAATGGTAATACAAAATTCTGCTGACTGGGGAAGTTGGATTTAATATTACTATTTTAGAAATGCCACTTTTAGAAAGTGAGCATTTCTTTGTACTTAAATCTTTCTGTGCCTTAAAATCCACGTCTGGCTGGGTTTAGTTGACAGCTCCTTGTGCATTCACTCAGACACACCCCAAACACAGGGTACTCAGCCTCACTTGCATACATCTGCATTTTGAATGGGTCTTCCTGGGCTGGGAGGGTGGAGGGCCTGCTCTGACACAAAGGACTGCCACACCCCCCTACTGGGACCCTGGCAGACAGGATTGAACTGAAAGGGGACCTGGTGCACTTCTAAGCCACTCTTTGAAGTCTCCCCCACTTCAAAGGCACATTTTGGGTATAAAGCAGGGCCTCTGCCCTTCCACCTCAGACACTTCCTGGAGAAGAAACCTGCACCCTGACAAGAAGAACTGCCTGGCTGCCTAAAGGACTCACCTAACTGCTTTCTACAGAGGACTGCTGCCTTGCTATTGCCCTGCTGCCTTGCTGAACTCTTGCCTTGCTGCAGAAGTGCTCTCCAAGGGCTTGGATAGAGCTTTCCTCTTCCCTGAAGTCTCAGGACCAAAAAGACTTCTCTCTTTCAACTGGACTCCTTGTGCGATGAAAAATTAGACGCACAGCTTGTTTCGCGGTGAAAAATTCACCGCACGCCGGACCGGAAAGACGGCGCTCAACTTCGCGAGGAAAAGATTGATGCGCCGCCTGCGGTGCGACCAGAACTTCGACGCACGGGCCGCCTGGACAATGCCGCCTGACTTCCAGAGGGGAAATCGACGCAGCGCCTGCCGTGAGGAAGAAAATTCCACGCACAGACCCCGGGGCGTCTGAAAACCCCGCGACCCACAGAGGAGACCTGTCCGCACGCCGGAAATTGACGCAACGCCTTCCCCGCGTGAAAAATAACAACGCAAGTCTGTGTATGAAGGGACGAAACTGACGCATATACCATTTTCCACGCATCTTCTCCCCTGCGGCCCTTTGCGGAGATTTTTCACTCCAAACCTGGTACTTTGTGCTTGAAAGAGACTTTGTTTGCTTTTTAAAGACTTAAGACACTTTGGGCCTGATTACAACTTTGGAGGAGGTGTTAATCCGTCCCAAAAGTGACGATAAAGTGACGGATATACCACCAGCCGTATTACGAGTTCCATAGGATATAATGGACTCGTAATACGGTTGGTGGTATATCCGTCACTTTACAGTCACTTTTGGGACAGATTAACACCTCCTCCAAAGTTGTAATCAGGCCCAAAATATCACTTTCCAGTGATATCTTTACAATCTCTTATTGCATCTTTTATCGTTTTGACCTACAAATATCCAGATAAATATTATATATTTTTCTAAACACTGTGTGGTGTTTTTTGTGGTGCTATATTGTGTTATTGTATGATTTGTTGCTCAAATACTTTACACATTGCCTTCTAAGTTAAGCCTGACTGCTCAGTGCCAAGATACCAGAGGGTGGGCACATGATAATTTGGATTGTGTGTGACTTACCCTGACTAGAGTGAGGGTCCTTGCTTGGACTGGGGTAACCTGACTTCCAACAAAAGACCCCATTTCTAACAATAGAGTTTTGTTACAAGTGAATCTTGTTTTTCTTGGCAATACGTTCCTTGTGGCTGACCTTGCTTCTGTTTAATGGTGGTGAGCATTGGGTAGGTGCAGTTCAATTAGGTCTAGATGAGCTGCAGGCTGTCTTAAAGCATTATGTAAAGATTATGCTTGTGAATATGCACACTTTTATCAATCAGTAGAGTAATTTTTCTATCTAAGGCAATCCAAGTAGCCTATGCTGTGCCTGTTGCAGAACTGAGATGGGTTTAGTGATTCACCATGTCTATACACTAACTGCCACAAATCCTTACTCTTGGCTGCAGGGTATGTGCTTCTGCCATCCTACCACTGGCACTGCTCTTCTGCACCTATGGCTCCGAGCCATGCCACTGACACAGGTAAAGGTATCAGGAAACACCACTAAGTCTGGGAGCATACCTTTTACCATAGCTTGAGAGGTCCCCAAGCAACCACATGGCACAGTAAATGGACCTCCTCTATCCTACATGGCTTAACTGCTTCACTAATGGACTTCTTCATCTAGACCTGCCCGGGCCTAGATGGGTGACAGATGGGCAGGGGACATTGCCAGGATCAGACTTGAATCCAAAATCAATTCTGGCATATTGTTCAAACTAGCCCCTGACAGTAGATGCCCAAGGCTAAAATAGAGCCATGGAGCATATTTGGGTCATGGCATCCCACTCTGCTTTGAAAGCATCCCTCTCACCTGTAGCCCACAAAGAAAGTGCAATAATGCAGAATGGCCTGTTTGTCAGTAGCAATAACCCCCCATCTAGCAACCCTACACCTAACTCTGATGACTATGGTGTGATGTGGGGTGGCTGGAGGACTAGCAATACCTGTATCAGCTCAGCTTTGGAGCAGACTACATGTCTCAATTTCAAAGTTGCAGAATTTAATTTCTCCCATGAAAGTGCAACCTGCATCAAACCATGGGTGCAACAAAAGACATATTCCTTTCAGTACTTACTTTGAGCTGCCGCTTGCCAGTGGGGGCCACCAGCACTTTTTGGGGGGGACCTGAGCTTATTTTTCTACATCAGATACTTCCCTAGCCGCAAGAGAGGGGAACAACATATAGATCAGAAAGATAGAGGAATAGAAAGAAGGCAGACTGGTCAAAAAGGGAGAAAGCAGGATCCTGCAAGAGTGAGACCATGGGCAAGGGCTGTCTGGAAGTGGATTAAAGAGGAATGAGGTGTATTTAAGACTACTAGACTCAGTATTTGGTTTGCCAACACCATATTTGCAGGGGCCACAGGCTTATAACAAGAGCCATGGGTACGGGCACACATTCTTTAACAAATTAGGTGCAGGTTCCTTCCAGACGGGACCTTACTCTTGGTGTGAAGAGAGATGTGCAGCCTTCTTCAACCTGGTCTAGTTTTTTCGACTGTTGTTAAGTACTGAAAAGGTATAGGATGTGGAATATGGGAAGCAACCATCATATATATTGTTCAGTGCCCAAAATAATTAACTTTAATTCTATTTCCAATACACAAAAAGGGAAATATGACATGATTGTGTGGTCTTCTATGTCTTGCTGGCCTCACGTTGTACTATACTTATGGCACAAAGACGTACAGTTACAGACATTGGTAGAAGAACTGAATAAAATTAGATCTCACAGCAACAAGAAACTTAATTATGGCTTAACATGACTGGTGTGTAAATGCACACACCTTGCTGTTCCCACCTTGCCACTGTGAATGTACTGGGGGAATAAACATGTCACTAAGTATAAATGTTAAGGAATGCAATTGTGATCAATTAAGCTATTATGTTCCATGATGAATATGTTGCATTTGCGGTCTCTAAGATGTATTTGTTGAGTTGCACCTACCTTACTTATACTGCTAATAATGTTACAAATGTTCTATTTGTAAAGTAACTAGTTTACCCTATTTAATTCTTGAAAGATATTTAAAAAAATATCAAAATTCAGATGTTTTCCAAGGAGGAGATTCTTCAATAGCAATTTAAAGATTTGAAGGAATGGGCAGTTTAGCCATGAAGAGAGGCAACATTCCATATTGGGGATCATTTCCAGAAAATGATCTCTTAAATGTGATTTTTTTTCTTTAAAAAAAAGGCTGTCTTTACAGCATAGAATGTGAGATATTACATATATGGGTGAAACATGTGGAGACATGTCTGGGTTTGGCAAGTCAAATCCTTGCAACCAAGGCATGTAGTTTCTTGGAACAATATGGCTCATTCGGGAGATAATCAAAGCCTCAACTGATAGTTTCAGATCTCTAGGGAAGAGAATGTGCTTTACAGTTTTAAGTTTATTTATAAGGATTCTAACAGATATAGTTTAGATGCCTTCCTTGAGGTTTATATTTTCATCAAGAAGGAAATCTATGATTTGATTCTGCAGACGTAGGCCTTTTGGGAGTCTATAGGGTTTTAAGCTAAAAAAAATTGTTTGCTGGACCAGATTTTGTGGTAAATTCAGAGAATTAAATTCAATGTTAAATTATTGCATTCTACACATTTATATTCTATCAATTTTTTATGCCATGGAGCAAATATTTAATCTTGAATATGAATTCAAGAGAATCTAATTTGAGATATACTGATCAAATGAGAAGCCAGTACATTAAAAATGTTCCCCAAATGGTTCAACATACAGACTGAAAAGGAATGAGTTAGGATTTGTTGTTGTGGGGTACTGAAAGAGATAGAAATGGATATAGTGATGGAGTCAGAAATATTTACTATTTTGCAGGGATTTGAGAAATACAAATCAAGCCATTGCCCAATGATTCCATAAAAGTCTATCTTATTTTTGAAACTGTGTATGGCAATTTAATGGTCAATGGTTTTGAACACTATGGGTTAATCCAACAAACCAAGAAGCTAAGCAGGGCTTTTCTCAGAGGTGTGTAGAACATCATCAAACATCATCTCAGATGCCACAATGTAGCATGCTTTGAAGGTGTATTAAAGTATTCCTGCATATGGTAAAATATCGGAGAAGAAACACATTTTCAATGACTACAGTGAGTAAAAAAGAAAGCAGAAATGGAGCAGTGGTTTTTAACATTCAAAGATCAAAGTTAGGTTAATTTTCAGGATAGGCTTAATATGTGCACCTTTGAAGAAGTATGATACTAGGCTATTTTAAAGAGAGGGCTTTTTGATGATATAGAAAGGCTTAAAAGAGGTATTTGGCAATGAAAGGAGGGATCGAACTACCAGAGAATGCTGATGGTTTCATATCTGAGTTAACATTATCTTTAGAGAGAACATCAAGGGTAGATTTCCTTGATGCAAGAGTGAGATGTGAAAAACAAAATACTGGGTAGTTGTGCCATGAATGAAAAGACGGAATAGGAGACATCTAATAACTGTCTGATTCATTTAATTATGTCAGAAAAAATTAGAAAAATGTGTTGAGTTGGGATGTATCAGGATTGGAAGGTGGAGGTATAAGTTAGAAATGTGATTCTATCAAATTTCAAACTAATAATTCATGTCCTCCTGGGCATAATTTATTTGCTCTGTCTTATGTTTTTTGAGAGGTTTATTTGAAAGTTCAATAATGCTGCTTTCAATAAGAGAACAAAAGTCTTGAAACATTTTCATTTTAGGCAGAGCTCAGTGATCCCTAGAGTATTTGCTATCTATGGACACGCCTCAACCTTTTGGCTTTAACAGTGCACCTTTAATAGTGAATGAGAACGATTTAGAGCCTTATTTGTTACTAAGGATTCTCTTAGGTAGAAACGTGAGATTGTTGATGATGTCTTTGGTACAGGAACTGTAATTCTCAAATAGAAAACTTGTATCATTAGATGAGTGGTTGCACACAAAATCAAAAGATTAAAGTTTCAGATTTGCTACACCTTGGGGTCAATTAGCATTACTCCATGGATAGCTTTTTTTTGGTTTGGGCACTAATTACTGTTGCTAATTTGGGTATTAAAGATTATTTGAGAACTGACTAGGCCATTCTAATTTGATGTGGTCCAAGGCTTAGATCAGTGACAATGAGGTTGTCCATGGGTATGTTTGTAGTTATATGTGAAGAGGTCATTGAAAGTGAGAAAAATTCAGACATGATTGAGTTTAAGCATTTATTTCACCTTGTTTTGGTATCTCCCAAAAGGATGATGTCCAATGGGAGAAAGAGGTTAATAATGATGAATTTGATGAGCTCCTTTGAAAAACATTGGTAACAATATTGTGGTCAAAATATAAACCTGATACAATATCAAGCTCACAATATTGACCACCACTATATCAAAAATGTCATGTAGAGTTAAGAGCAACAAATCTAATTTTTTCTATACATACTTACCTTAATGATGTAGTGGTAGTTGATTCTGTAAGCACAATGTTGTTGCATGTCAATTTTGTTGGAGTCAATATTGTGACATGATAGGGTGCAATGACTATGAATCTGCTCAAGGTGGTAAAGGAGAGATCCATTAAGTAGTTCAAAGTATGACAGAATATGGTTTGATTTACAGGGCGTGGTAGGAAAATCCTATTGATAACAGCAGCCCTATCCCCTATTTTATGCACACAGATTTATCTATGATGCACTAGTTGATGGAAAAATAATGTCTGTAACGGCCAATCATTAAGCCAATCATTAGTTAGATGGAAAATCTCAAGTTCTTGGTCCATGGTATATGCAAAGATATTCGCACACATAGAGACTCACAGCATGTTCCCTATTAATGTAGCTGATAATTCCACCCACCACTAAATTGGCGATACTGAAGTTGTCAGTAACTCCTCAAGGAATTACTAGCAGATTACAAGTGGGACTCTTCGGGTTCCCTAAGAAAGGAACATTTATTAATGAAATCTAGTTTGAATCCCCTTTTAATTCCTTTTTTCCCCCCTGAATTCCATCAGTGACTCTACCTAGACACCGAGACTGCGATATTCCAGTGAACTAGTATTTCTTATGAGGTCAATAACCCCTGTTACTGGCCCATGGAACTTCTGGGGATCTCACAATAAGAGCCTCAGAAGCTTGAGATCGACAGTTGAGCAGGTCATAGTTTACAGTCTGTATAAAAAACTCCATTGAGCTGAGAGCAACTGATTTCCACTACCAGAACCCAAACTCATTGTTCTGAGACCTCTCATGCCGAACTCAAGAGACAACAACAAATGTAACAATGCACTGAGCATCATAGTTTATCACTTACTATACAATCAGAATTATTAATGCAATTTCATTTAAGAATATTGTGACCAGAGCTAGGCCAAATGATCACTTATATGCTCAAGCTAATCTATTTTTAAATTCACTTCATAATCCCTTTCCAGTATACTCTCAACACCCAGCTTTGGCAAAGCCCTGTGTTGATGTGACATTGTTTGATTGCCTCTTTCATTTGAAAACAGGAGCCCAGGAGCTTCCTTGAACTTTTCCTGACTCAACTATTCATCATGGCAAATCACAGCAAACCTCTCCTTACTGTACACCAGTCCAAACTTCCATACTTGTTTATTTGAGACTTATGAGAGTGTTATTAGGTAGGATGATTAACTTCAGATGGGAACCATGCCAACCTTCGCTCAGATTGGAAAGTGGAGCAACAGCTTTCAGAGAAAGCCACTAGGCACCCACTCGCACCCTCAGACCTTAATGTAATTGTGCATGTGTTTTTCAGGCTGTGTCACAATGAACAGATGTTACCAATTCAAATGTATCTATTTGTTATATTCTTTGTACTTGAATTCTTTACCATTCCTTGTTAGGTATTGGAATGACATAGTATAAAATTCATATACATAATGTTCTTGTGAGCTTTTCTCATTCCAGGAATGTCAGTTGTGCACTGGAGACAATCGAGTAAGGAAGTGTTGGCCTTGTAGTGATTTAATAAATTGGAAGCACCTTCTTAAATCTCTGTGAGGTTATTTCAACAACTTTGAAAAGATTATTTAGCCCTGGCTACATGGTGTTGTTATCGAGATAAGTATCAAAGTGACACTGCTTTCAACTGGATCCTCAATTGCAAATCAGTGGTGTTCCAGGGTAATAAGTGGCCCAACACAGTTGTGTAGGCCGTCAAGTGATCGTCATCACGTTGACCAACTAGACAGATAGATGTGCGTTGAGGCACATCATCGCGTAATGTAACATGTCACCATTTTTTTTGCAAAGTCTCCTCAAGCATTTTGTTCAGTATCAGGGCTCACATGAGTGGGCCATCCGTCCGTGCTGTTTACATTGCATGTCACAGAAAACATATCAGCACACTCATTCAGTACCAACATTGCACAGCGGCCATGAAAGGAACTGAAAGGTACTGGAACATAAGGGAGCAAAATTATATAAAAGTGGTTTTCTTGTTCTACAGTGCTTGAAAAAAAGCCTAAAACTGCATTATGAGTGCATACAGCAGTACAACAGCAATTATAGCATCTCTGACATCAGGGTGTATTCAATTTATATCTCGAAGTGTATTTATACTTTTGTAATAATTCAAGAATTTACTCCCTACCATTTCATGCGGTACAAAGTATTGTTGTCTGACTTCTACAGAATTAAACATGTATATATCACCACATGTTTTCTTTAACACCACCTCAGCCATTTCTAACAGGCACAGGAAACCCACCCATTAAGTGGAATGAATGGAAGCAATATTTTCTGAACTATATTGACACTTTTGAGGATGAGGAACTATCAAAAGCTAAAAAGAAAAAGAAATTGCTACATTCTCTAGGACCTCTGGGACCTATTAAGTATAATTCAATGGAGAAAAAAACTCATTGTGCAACTGAAACTGATGTATCAGTATGCACAGCAACTGGCCTACACAATTTCTTTACAAAGAAATAGTACAAACAAGAACCTACAGAGAAATATGTCTCTGCCTTGAAGACACTAGCTCTCATTTGCAGGTTCAGTACATTGCTTGATGAATTGGTGAGGGATTAAGTAATTATGCATGTAAACAATAAACTTGTGCAGGAGAGGCTGTCGTAGTTTGGACTCTTGCTCTGGGCAAGACTGCTGGTTTAAGGATGACAGTACTTATGTTTGTAGGCGACTATGCCTATCCTACAACAAGTCGCAGCTGTTGTCCCAACCCTTCCGACTCACTAGCAGCACCTCACCAAAAACACAAACAGTAAAAGGTGATTTGTGGCAGCCTTTACGCATGGACTCAAGAATAAGACATCTCAGGGAGTGTTGTGGTTAAACAGAGATTACCCCTTTCTCACAGATACATCATGTCTCAACCAAACATAGGCAATAACGAAGATGCAGTAAAGTTTCAATAGTTTTTATTTAACACAACTGCAATCTGTGCATGGGCTGCAATGATTAGGATAATGAGCAGTGCAAGGAACAGAAATGTGAAGACAAGAGTCATTATTACCAAGACCCCCACCATCTGGCAATAGCATATAAAAGACATAAGAAGTGTAAAATGTCCTAATACCCTAATATGATAGGCCTTACCTTCTACCTAAATGAGAGCTGGGTTTGCTAAACCTAATCTGCCAATGCCATGTCCATGAGAGGAGCCCCCAACCCTTGTTACCTTGGAATGAGGTCTCTATCTCAGACTCTGCAGCGACATGAAGACTGGGTCAGTGTGAAGAAGACATGCAGCATCGATATCAGCAATGATGGTGATGCCCTCTGGTCGGAGTCCCTGTGATTATCTGTCTAAAGTGTGATGTATTTATACAGATCTACCAGGACCCCTGACGTAGGTGTGTTCCCAAACAATGAATAACAGAGATGCTTGGGGCGTCAATTATTATAAACAAATCCCTCAAAAGTATAGAGAAGGAAAGTCCCTAAGTGTGAACACCTAGGGCCATATTTATACTTTTTGACGCGAAACTGCGCGGCGCAGTTTTGCGTAAAAAAAATTACAGCCGGCTAACGCCATTTTGTTGCGCCGTGCGGGCGTCATATTTATACTTTGACGCACGGCGGCGCAATCAACAGGTGGGAGTCATTATTTTTGACGCACACCGCGGCGTCAAGTTGTAAAGGAAAACGACGTTAACGCGGCGGAAATGACTGTGGGTCGATTTACGACACCGCAACCCGGATATGCGAGTTTTTTTTACGCAATAGCATTAAAAAAAACGCAAACACTGCCAGTTCACCAGAGAAGAGCCAAAATGGATCCCAGATGCCACTACAGACATCAGGAAGATGACAGCAGACCAGGAACCAGCCAGGACGATCCATACAAGAACCAGGACACTTATAGAAAGAAAAGAAAGTGTCGCTTCAGTGCAGAGGAGCAGGAAATCCTGGTTAAAGAGGTGACAGAACACCAGCACCAACTGTTTATCACCTCAAAGTTGCCAATCAGTAGGAGAGAGGCTATATGGCAACAAATAGTTGACGAGATTAACAGTGTGGCTGAAGTACGCAGAACAGTCATCGAGTGCAAGAAACACTGGCATGACTGCAAACGCAGGACCAAGGAAAAGATGGCCAGGAACAGGAAGGCAGCACTGCAGACTGGAGGGGGGAGTCCAGCACACCAGGAGGCCCTGGACCACATGGAGGAGATGGTCGCAGCCGTCATCCCTGAGGAGATCGTCACAGGGACTCAAGGACAGGACAGCGCAGACTACCACGAGACAACGCACATGCAGGGTAAGTCGCATGGGGAATTGAAATGCACTAATGTTAACTGTAAGCAGGGGGGGAAATACCTACTACACATTGCATGTAAGTCATCATATACATGGAGTGGCATGGGTAAAGTGGCACGGCAGGGGGGCATGGCCTGCACAAACATAAGCTGGGGCACACCATTACACTACACCAACAACAGTCCCATGGGGGCATGCTGTCATGCCAACGATGGAGCAAAGGGAAAGCTTCGGCAGGGGGGAAGGCCACTACGTCAAACTTACATCCTGGCACTCGTCAGCCAACATATCTCCTACATTAACTAGGGCCCTATTAGCAATCCTCAAGCCAAACCGACAACTGCAATGTAAATGCAACAACAGTTGCCACTACCACCTCTGATCTGTGTGCAGCTCAAGTAGCCAATGGCAGTAACCTCCCCATGGAACATACATACCTAAATTAGGGGGTGAGGAGGACATCTGCAACAATCTCCAGAAACAAGACAAAGGCCCCAGTACACTCAAATGTCAATGCCCATAGGTGTCACAAACATCAGCCAATGTAAACAACAATAGGAGTGACACAGCACTAAGGACACACCCATGCTGCATCTGTCAGGGTCCATCCTGTGGCTGGCTAACAAGGCAACATCCCAAATGTCATACTACTCAGACAACAGCATTGAGGAGGGGACACATGTAACTGGTCACTGAAATACACCTGCACAGTCAGAGAACAAAATAAGACACTGATAAGACTATCAGGGCAATCCAATGTAACACACATTAACCACCATCAGCAGGACACATCAACAATGTCAACATCCATATCACATCATAACATTGCCATGCATAGGATATGCTACATGTCAAGTACAATTAAGTCGATGTGAAAGATCAGGGATTGGGGCAGGTCCTGATAGTTAAGTGTGCTGCCAGGGCCATCAGAACACCCACAGCCAGTGAAAGGTCTCACCATGAGAATGGATGTACACGGAGGGTCGAGTAGGACAAAAAGGTGGCTATTCTCTATTTGGCATAAACCAACACCTAGAGGCAATGAGGCTGACAAGTCTGATAACTCAATAACATACATGTGACACACAGGTGGGCCATAGGCCTGAAACAATGCCCATCTGAAGGACTGCAGATGTTAATACAAAACTAGATCACAAAGTGAATTAATCAAAAGGCAGGCACGTCACGTCAAAATTGTCACAACACAGACACACTAATTGTACCCTGTTTCATTGCAGAGGAAGATGGATCTCCTGCCGATATGCCTGTCCCAAATTTCCCTGATGACATGGATGATGAGCCCATAAACATTCCCCAGGAGACCATCCAAAAGGTCCTTGAAACCCTCCAGACCCCACCTTCGGTCACAAGGAGGAGCACAGAACAAGCAGCCATCGCAGAGGATCCACCCACCACCCCAATTGTAAGACCTGCCAGCTCCAATACAGCTGAGGACTCTGATGACACTGGAACCAGCTTTGAGAGAACTGTAGTTGGAGTACAGGGGGAGCTGGCCAAGGAGGTGCGGGTGGGGATGCAAGCTATGGCAGCCAGCCTTGAGGGGGTGCGCTCGTGCATGATGTCATCTGCAGATAAGGCAGCAGCTATGCAAGCCCTAACATCCATACTGCAAGGACTACAAGAAACTGTATTGGAATTCACCACTGCAGTAAGGGAGTTGCCACAACACCTCGCACCCCAAACCTTCCACTGCATGCACGAATGCAATCATGACTCCCTCAGGGCCGACCTGGCTGCCTACCATCGTGATGTGGCTGCTATTCTCAGGAACCAGCAGATCCTCCTTGCTGCAGTACTGCCCTTAAGACCTTCACAGGGAGCAGTGACCAGGATGTCTGACTCCACGTCTTCTCACACTGAGGTGTGTGTTGCCCCTTAACAACCAACAACAACAAGGACGAAGCAGGCAACACACACATCAGAAGAAGAAGACATGGAACAGATCACATTCACTCGGAAGAGTACCCGGAAGAACTAGTTCCTGCACCGTTGCCTACTTTGCCCAAGGTCCTACGTTTTGTCAAATGCCAGTCATACAACAACTCTACTCAATGACTGTTCTGCATACCACTGTATATCTTGTCAGCATGCCCAGTTAATGTCTCTCTCCTACTAATCGGCAAATCCTGTCCCTCTGCACTGTCTGTAACATCACCCCAGCATGTCAGTAGCATTACCTACACCCCTTCTGTAGGATCACAATGTAAAATTTCACTAGAACGGACTCAGCAAACATGGACAATGTACATATTGCACTACAGGACTTTTCAATAAATAGCACTTGCATAACAAATATGTCTCTGTGTAATTTGACACATCAACTGTGCAGTAGATAACACAAATGTGCCTGTGTTCCAATCATGTAGCTTGTCAATACAACTGTCCTGACATCATGTAGTCAGAACCATCTGCACAGTGGCCAGGATTGCATCATAGCCTGCCCAGCCTGAGGAGAATAACTGATGAAGTGAGAAACCACACACCATCATGCTGTGTTGGACAGAATAATGCTTCCTCAAGAGATATCAAAGTCAACTAATAGTGGCTGATAAATGTTGTCACCATGCAATACTAACACATAGAACTGTGCAGTCTAATCTAAGCAAACACTACAAAACACAGCATGAATCAATCTTTCTGAGTTAACATCCAAATAGGTAATCATGCTGAATATTGACACAAATGATCTATATCAGTTATGAAGACAAGAAGACAAGAGTGTTAACAAGACCTCATCTTAGAAGGTGTCCCTGAACATCACACTGCAGTCAGACCTAAAACTGTCCCCACAATACCAAGTCTGGAAGCACACTTTGTGACGTAGAAAACATACTCATCGACAAAAATCCTTTGTGATCCATGACAACTCCGATTGGTGGTTCAAACAAATGGTGGATTCTTACCAAGGTAGCACTGGGGTAGCTGCCATTTTACACCGCAGTTTGTATTTGTTTGTAGCATAGGACACAAATGTCATAGAACAACAATCATCTACACTGATGCCAAGGCCATGATCAAGTAGCAGTTAGCACATAATGTAAAGGGTTATCTATATATTTATTCAAAACTAATCACACCAGAGGAAACTAAGGGAAAAGTCATACCTACCCTAATCTAACCTGACTACTCATTACCCACAACTGTCCCTAACTAACCTAAGCTAAACTTACTCATCACATATAACGAATCGTTCTAAACATCAAACCCCCACCCACCATTATGAGACAGGACACATGGAGGACAACACATACTAACCTACACACATACTATACTATCGTAAACAATCATATATTTTTTTGTTATATTTTTTCCATATTTTAAAAAATATATATATTTTTTTTGGAAACACACAGAAACCCCAACATTAACCCACACACTTAATAAGGAAAAGTAGAAAGAATCAGGATCCCCCACCCCCCTCCCTAACACTAACTAAACTAACAACCTATACTAACCTAACACTAATCCCCCAAGCCCACTAATCATGAGAACAAGGAAAGAGGAGGGAGTGGAGGGAATTATGTCCATAGAAAAAATATATTCCTAGAGGTTGGCCCTCCGGAGGGTCCGCCTAATCGATTTGACCCACTTCTTGATGTAGCTGACATCCTGGCTAAGATTGTTCACCTTCTTTAGAACTCGGTCCATCTTATGTTCCAAAGCCAGGAATGCCGCAGGGTCGATTGTTGGTGCTGGTGCCGTTTGTGTCCCAGCCGAGGTGCTCGGTGGCCATGTGGAGCCTAGCCTACTGGACTGTCCTGCAGCTGTCACACTGCTGGGGCCTGGGTGTGCTGCAGATGTAGGGACAACTGTCCCCGCTGTGGGTGGGGCCACCTGGGGAGAACCGGTGGTTGTGGTGGTGGTGGCTGTAGTGGGCAACCTTGGGCCACCCTGTGGTGAAGCCCACCATGCTCCAGAGGCCCGATCGGACTGGTATGTACGGGCCATCCTTCGGAACCCCGACTGCACCTGTAGGATGTGTCTGTATCTCATGGCCCAGCTCTCAAATTCATGCTTCTGGGCGGGTGTCATGTTTGCAGCTGTGAAGAAAAAGGGCAACTAGTTACCATAGGAACTGCATTGTGTGAAATAGCACAAGTGGTCAATCTGACAATACATCTAGTGTACTTGTAACAGCTCATATCATCATACAGATCATTGAAAGTCTCAGAGGAATTACATGGAAAGCCTGCCTAAAAAGGTCATCTCACACATAGCACATCCAACACCTACATAATGGGTAACAACTGGTAATAACTTGTCATCAAAGTACTGACAGTTGTCAGCTAACAATCATGCTGCACATCCTCCGCCTATTGCCTGGACTACATATGTCAGTGTATGTGATGATAACCACAAACCTCAAGGTCTGCGATTTGTAATAGGATTTGCTAGTACAGTACTCATGTGCCATACCTGAGTGTGTACACTAGGTTCAAAACAAACGTTCAAATAGTCACAAGTATGTGTAACATACTGGTTGCTTCAGTCCTAGGTACCCTATTCACAAACCCATGCCTGTGTTTGAGGGGGGGGGAAACAACAAACAATTCCAAACTACATGCACACCCAGGAGTGTATAGAAAGCTCAACATGTGTTTGGCTCTACACACACACCACCAGTAAGGGCTATCAACAAATTGGAGTCAGCTAAACCTTGTCCTATCCAAGGCCCACACATGTCAGAATGTACTGACCTAGGTCAACATCACATACTTCCAGTGAGGCATAATTTTCAACAGACACAGAGTAGCAAGAACACCCATGATCATGAATAGCATGCACACCTAGGCCTTTGAACTCTAGTTCCACACACTTGTAGTACAACTTGTGGAAGTACATGCTCCCAGAAGGTTCAACCTACAGTGTACTCAGTACATCGGTTCATAGGGAAGCAGCAGTCTTCAGAAAAGCCATTTGCAGAAGCTATCTGGGAGAATGTGAGTCTGACATGCAGACTCAGTCAGAGACGAATCCCAGTGCAACTCTTATTGTAACTAGTGTATTCCACATGACTCACCCCAGTTCTCATAGCGGGCCCTACAGGAATGGCCTACAAACCCAAGATCAGACAAATGGATAAGCATTGGTCAACTCAAAATTTTCTAAGAACTGAAATCCCACTAATGGAACAAGACTAATGATTGGGCAGCGCATCACACCTTGCAATGTGTTCAACACACAGGAGTCCATCACACATCACCAGCAAACACAAAACATAACACACATGTCAACACTCACTGTAGGTGTCGGGGTCCTCAAAACGAGCCACCTCTCCCACTGTGTATGGTGCAGGTCCACCTGTAAAGCATGGAAGGAAGAATATGCTCAGAATCAGTGCACTGACAAACAATTTCAATTACAAAAACAATGTGTAAGCTGACATACTGCATGGTATATTTCATGGCCAACATTTACATAGGATGGGTCTACTGCTACAGTTACACACACTTCTACACACATGCAGTGGCCCTGACTGTCATGTGGTGGCAAACATGCACCTCCATTAGTGAGCAGCAATAATATTGGTGTGTATTCGTCTCATCATGTGCATCCAAGAGAGACATCCAAAGGCTGGTTCATTGAGGACTGCATGACCTGTCAAACAGCCTATGTGGTCATGACACATTTGTGACAGATAGGTACATGGTACAGAGGGGCATGGACTTTGGCAATACCTCATGTTGTTAAAGTTTCATAAATTGATGTGTCCCAACAATGGTGATTGGCACCAAACATAGATGTTTGTACCCTAGTCCATACCTTTGGACTGCCACCCCTAATCGGATTTTGGCACAAGAAACAAAAAATACCTGTCTAAGATGTTAGCTGAGGGAGCCTGACTCCTTTCCAAATATGGTTCATGTTCAGATCTGGCATGTATCAATAAAATATGAAGCAGCACAGTAATCCCTAACAGGCATAGCACTTCCGTGAACACTTTCCTTACACACTCACCAGACACACATGAGACATATGTCTGGGCCACATTGCTATCATCAATTGACGTGAAGGCAGCACTAATTTTCTGCATCATGTAGGGTTTCCAATGTCAGTCTAGCTATAGCGTCAACATATGTAGGTATGATGTTAGTACATCCATACTTCACTGGCAATTGTGACCTGTAGAGTCATGATTGCCTCATTAATGTTTCGCTTGTCTGACACAAAGGCGGCACTAAATTACATTCAGCAACAAGCAACCTGTAAGTGTGCAAAACATGAGCTGCCTGACTGCTAGCTTTTGTCATCCTTCACATAGTACATCAATTACCCTGTATATTTCCTCAGCATTACACACAGTCAGCAACTTATCTGGCAGATTGTGTACCAATCATCTCATGTCACTACACAGCTTTTAATTGTGCACATTTACATGATCTATACTCACCAACATGGCCACCAATCATGATTCCCAGGTGGTCCAGCAGATCTTGCTCCCTGGAGATCAGGTCAGCCCAGCGGTGCTTCAGCTGGTGGTCATTGCGTTGGCTCCCATACAGACGCACCAAGTGATGGCGCACCTTCCCCAACCGGACTTTTCGGGCCTCAGTGTGATACCCCTGTATCACCCTACCCCCAGCCTCGAGCATCAGTGGGAGGAAATGGCACACCAGCCATATGAACCCCCCTAATTCCTCCTCACCCATCCTGGAAAGATGTGGCCTACCCGACATTTATGCACAGAAAAGGTGAAGATGTAGTGGGAAAAAAAGAAGAAAGGGGAAAATGGGGAAAGTAGGAGTAAGGAAATACATAGTAAACTTAACAAATAGAAGAGCCCAACTATCCCCTATATAACAGTACCCACAACAGACTCCCACAGACAATAAATACAACACTGGACTGGACAAATGTAAACAACATACACTCAGACAGTATTCTACAACAATATTTAAATGACAAAACAACAAGTAAGATGGCACTCTGGACACAAAAGCACAAAATCACAGGACAACACTCGGCACACAGCCACACAGTCTAGAATAATCACAGACTGCAAAGTGAAAGTGAAAGTACACCCACTGTACAGAATCTGTAAACAGTATATCCTATTACATCACATCCTGCATAACATGGCCGCCGTTTTTTTCCATTATGCGTCATATTTTCATGCATACAGCTTGTGCATCATATTTTTTGACGCACAGGAGTGCAAATAATGCTGCATCCAAATATTTTTTATAATTGGTAAATAATATTTGGATGCAGCATAATTTACACTTCAAAAAATATGACGCACACGCTGTATGCGTGAAAATATGACGCATAATGACAATTATGTATTTTTTATGTCCAAACGAGTCATGCAAATTTGCTTTACCTAACTGTGCTAAATGATAAATACTGGGCTTAGCGAAAGCAAATGTGCCTTACAGGATGTATGGAAGGCATTCACAGTGCAATAGTAATGATTGGCCAAAATGGAGATTACTCATAATTGCTCACACATGTAGATAATTGCTGATTGCGACTTTCCAAATATGAAAGAGCTAACAGGAAGTCTTTATTAGCTAATTTGTGAGCACATGTATCAAGCTTTTCCAAATTGCAAAATGGCCATTTAGGTAATGCAATTGACGCCTAAACAATTTTTGGGGGTAACCATGTGCTAATTACAAGTTAATGAGGCAAAAATATGTTTCACTATAGACATGTAGCGCACACATGCCCCTTAAGCATGTTTGTGCTTCACGTGTCCGTAAAAAGTGTTTAATTGGGGTGCAGCAGAGGGGGACTTAGGCCCCCAGCACCCTGGGATTTGCTGTTCCTGACTTGCGAATTAATCAACGGTTTTCCCAAACAGGGCAGCAGGCCCATAGATGCAAATTGAGTATGATTCTCTTTTTGCAAATCTGTAATACCATTTGCCCATTTGAAGTTTGCCATATTACTTCTTTAGAAAATTCAGACATACCATTTAGCATAGATTTAATAGCAAATTCTCAAAGTTCCTTATGTTATAATTGCAAATAGGTTTTTGATGCATGTGGCCCTTAATGCATTACCTGGTTTAGTGGCATGTTTCAATCTTCATGCTAGGTTACAATTGGGACACTACTGTGATAGGCTGCTTGCAACCACTTTGGTGATTGGATGGTACATGTACATGTGTGTGGTCCAATGTTGACCCTGTATCAACTGTTAAGGTGTATGTTGTCACTGTTACGTCCAGGTCTCATCATGAGTTAGTGGCAGCTAATCGTGTATCTAATGAGTATCCTTTGGAGATAAATGTGAGTAAAGTCATTGAGGACATGGTAACCTACACGTGGATGGTCCCACCCTGTCAGTTAAGACGTGTAATGAGACTTTCAACTGGGCAACCTTGGTGTGCTGAGTGAGAGAATGTCTCAGGTGTCAGGATCCGGCATGTGCCATTGCAACATTTGTACTCAAGTTGGCCTCTGTGGATGGAAATACATCTGGGAACATCATAGCCTCTGTGCAGAATAATATGGCTGGTATTCACCACACACAAGCCATCTCTATTATTTGGACAACGTTACTCAGCGTGTGAACTGTCAGGGTCCTCAAATGTGTAGACTTTTCATGGACATTATCTGAGGTTGTTGGTTCTGCTGGAGGCCACGTACACCATCAAAGGCTATGGCCCAGGTACACTGTCAGACTTTGTAGTTTAGGCATTAATGAGGCCCAGACAACGGATGGGCCATTATTTAGTTATTCAAGGGCACTGTAACAAATATGATACAAATAAAAGTCAGATGATGCAATACAATGTATTTGAGTATACATTGATGAAGCAAATGACAAATTAGCCACTGAGGAAAGAGAGGATTGAACAGCAAGTGTGGTCCATATGTGGCCACCGGGAATCTTTAGGGTGACCCACGGAGAGGTGCCAGTCAGGCTGAAAGGATGCTGGGTCAATCAGGATCCAGCTCTTTCACAAATGACATGATCAGTGGTCTGACTAAGACTGGTCGAAGGGAGCAGTAGACAGTTTACATGTCAAACTGTGTATGTCCTGTGTTGTTTTGAAGGTGACACATGAACCCAGATACAGTGTTACACAGCAACATTAGTAGGGATGCTTAATGATGTAATTGCCAAAATGACTACATCTATGCTGTAGGAGGCATCAGTAGGGACGGTGCATGTAAATTTGGGTGGTGTGCATGACGGTGATCACTGGTGTGGCCTCCATCAGTGACTCACAAGTCCTGTCGGATGAGATTTGCTTTCAAATGGCCTACAGTACCTTTCACATGGGAAGCAATCTACAGGTCATACCAGGCCTTAAAAAATCCAAGCCAGTGTATTATTTGAGCTGACTTCCATGCAGTCAGATAGTACTATGACAATGATATACCATAGGAAAGGGTGTGGCACACTGGATGACTCTTGTTAGTGTGTGTGTCTAGATGAGGGACTATCAGGGTACACATATTTGTATTCCAGGGACCTCTTCAGACAGGTGGGGTGTGACCAGGCGCATGGGTGTGTCAGCTTTTTAGAAAAGGGCTGACATGTAGATGGGATGTAATGTGCTGGATTCTTGTCATATGTGTGGCACTTGTGCTGTGTATGTTCTGCTTATGTGTAACTCTAGTGACAGATAGTCTTTGCAAAGATTGTATGTAGTTGGAATTACTGCTGTCAAGGGTCTGGTCATACATTCCTGTTCCTGATGCAAAAGCATGTCAACTGCCTGATGTAGGAGGCCTGTTTTCCCCTAATTGAGTGATGGTGTTTTAGTTGTGTGCCATACGCTGCGATTAACCATGTTTCCAACATGTATGTGTGTAATAGGTGTGGTCCTCAGCTATTGCCCTTCAAAGGTGAACTGTACAGGAAGTCAGTCATTTACATTGTGTGTGTATGTGACCGTTGTATGATAGGCATCACATTTGTAGTGGGATATTCTGTGTCCTGATTGTTATATCATCAATGCTCCATGAGGCAACACTCTTCTCCTGATATTTAGAGCTAAAGGTGTGCAGAAATGATTAGCCAGACCATGATGTGGTGTTTCTTATCAGTGTTCATTTACAATAGTTCATTAAGTGGTGATAATATTTAAAATAAATTATTCACAATGTGTTGGCGCCTACGCACTCCAGCAGCCGTGTTTGGTTGTTCCCCCTCATGATGCAGGGCAGCATCCTCCTCTTCCTCGTCTTCAGGCATGTATGGGTCTGGTTCCTGGAGGGGAATGTTCCTTATTATGCAAATGTTGTGCAGGATGAAACATGTTGGTATGATCTTACAGACCATCTCTGGGGAATATAGTAGGCTACCACCAGTGATGTTGAGGCAGCGGAACCTTGACCTCAGTGTGTTCCTGTTGACATGTGGCTGTTGTGGTCTATGTGTTGTGTGTCCTAGAGGGTTGCTGTGCAGTGTATATATAGGTAGGTTTTTTTACTTACCAACAAGTAGTCCATTGCCATACCGTCCATCCTGGAAGTGTTGATTGATGGTGCAGTGACGGAAGATGAATGAGTCATGTACACTCCCAGGATATTTAGCCACGATGTTGGTGAACATTCCTTGGTTATGGACGATGGCCTGCACGTTGATTGAATGTGTGTGCTTCCTGTTGCGGTAGAGGTGTTCAGTTGCAGCAGGTGGCACAAGGCGTACATGTGTGCAGTCGATTGCACCAAGAACGTGTGGGAAGCCACTGATTGCGTAGAACCCCTGTTTTGTTTCCTGCTGCTTCTGCAGTGTGTTAGGGAAGCAGATGTGGCGGGGTGTCAGTCGAATGATGGCATCCAGTACTTTGGGCAGAAATGCGGAGAATGATGGGCACCAGTTGTTTGAAAAGAGCCACTTGCCAGCATATGAAGTACGGCAAGCAGCTTTGTTTCTGTTGGTATGGTGTGGGGTGTCACCAAAGTGGGGGCCAACTGCTGTTCAATATTTCGCAGCAGCTGCTGAATGGCCTGCCAGTTCAACCGGTACCTCTGTATGATGTCGTGTTCCCTGAGGCCCTGAAGGGTTGTTCTTGGGCGGAATATCCTCTAATGCCTTCTGCGCTGCCTTTGGGGTCCCTGCTGGTGTTGTTGTAGCTGCTGTTGTTGCTGCTGGGCTCTGCATCTGCGTGCATGCTGGATTAGAATGACCTCCATGGCTCCCTGTTGTTGCTCTGCTGCTCTGCTGTTTGTTCTGTGTGTTCTGATTAAATACAGGTGTGTCTGCCCCATTTTAACGCCTGCCCTGACCCAGGCGTTAATTTTTGATGCAAATCTGGCTGTGCGTCATTTTCTGGCTCCGCCTTCCGGCCGTGCGTCATTTTTGCCCGAAAGCATAAATACGACGCACGGCCGTTTAAGCCATTTTTTAGACGGGAACGCCTACCTTGCATATCATTAACGCAGGCCGGGTGGCCGCATCCAAAAAATGACGCACACGGCGGAATTTTGTCGTCCGCGGGCTCGGGCGTCAAAGTTTAAATACGGGGCAACGTTTGCGCTGATTGTGCGTCAACATTTTTGACGCACAATCGGCGCAAACGGAGTATAAATATGCCCCCTACTGTTCGTTTGTCTTTGTCACTTGATCTTGACGCCCTTAGCGTGGTGGCACTGATAATGCAAAGCATAACAAGTGCCCTAACTATAAACAAGGCAGCCATCTTAGATGAATTGAATAATTAAATGGGTTAAGACAGAGCAAGCTAAGTATGTTAAAAGTCACTAGGATACGGGGGCACGAATCTGCAAGCCAAAGGCTAAGCTGACTCCTTTTATTCCATTAAAGCAAACTAGGATTCACTACAAGGCTATGGATTTATGGTGACTCGCTACACAGAAAGGTCATTGCAGTGGTCAAGAAGGCGGAGCTCTGTAATAAAAGTCACAAGGCAGCTGAGACAAAACAAAAAGAGGAACAAAAAGAAGTTGTATGTAAAGTCAAACTAAAGAAGAGGCAAGAGGTTTGAGAAGTATTAGACACTAAAACATTAAACTACAAAACAGGAAAAGTGATGTTATAGATGTGGTAGTAAAGACCATCTACTCTAAAGTAAGAAGTGGCCAGTTCACAATCAAAAATGTGGAAAATGTTGAATAGTTGAGCACTTTGCTAAAGTATGTAGGAAAAGCAAGTTTGGAAGGAAAGTGAATTTAGTTCAGGGTAGGTCTGATTCTGATTTAGATTGACGTTCAGATAAATCTACTTAAGAATGTTATTTTGACAAGGATGAATGTGTTGTAGGCATAGTAAAATGATTAATAGAGTAAATTTGCTCTCTACACAATCCAGAGACAATCTGGTCTGTGATATCAAAATAGGTGGGGTGGAGATAATCGTAGTTGTGGATTCTGGGTCCCCATATATGATTGCAGACAAGAAGTTTCAGATGAAAAATTTGCTGGGGTTTTGAGTAAGACTTTAAAGCCATCGGATGTTGCTCCTGAAAGTTTCACTGGCAAACCCATTCCTATCTATCGTGGGTTACAGGAAGTTAACTTTTGAATTTAAAGGGAGGCGAACTGTCAATAAACTCTATGTGGCAGAATATGGTCCCTCCATCCTGGGCTGGGTTGATCAGAGAGCAATCGCATTATTTTGGATCCAAACAGTGAAGAACAAGTTCTTTTGACTAATGGTAGTGATAATGTGGGAAGTAAGTTTAAGATAAAGTTTCCAGAAGTATTTTCTGGGAAAAGTGGTACACTGAAAGGATATCTGCATGAAATAGTTTTGAAACATAATGCTGTTACCACAGTGCATAACTGCAGAGAGTTTCCTTTGATAGTACGGAAAGGGTTAGATCAAGAAATAGAAATACTGCTTCAGGAGGATATAATTGAACAAGTTGATGCTACTGAGTGGATTGCCCCAATAGTTGTCATGAGGCGAGCTAATGGGAAAATCAGCTTATGGGTGGACTTGAGACACTTAAATAGTAACATTGTGGTAGAAAGATTCCCATTGCCTAAGATAAATAAGATTCTTCCATACACTAAAGAATTGAAGTGATTCACATCGATTTATCTGTCTTCGGCATACCATCATATCAAGTTACACGAAGACAGTAAAAATGTAACAGCCTTCATAACACAATCAGGTTGTTTCCATTATGTGCAAATGCCTTTTGGTCTCGCGTCAGGAGCAGCTGTATTTCAAAAGCTGATGTACAAATTATTTAAAGATGTAACTGCTACTTTCAGGATGATCTATTGATTAGTGAAAGACAACACAATGAAAGGGTGAATAAAGTACTGCAAATTCTACAAGACCAGGGTTTAACAACTGAATTTACAAAGTGTATATTCAAAGTGAAAAGTTTGACATATCTTGACCATTTGGTCACATCTGAAGGCATAAAATCAAAGGAAGAGCTGCTGCATGATATCAAAGGTGCTCTGGACAAGTCACTAGTGATGATGAGACCACCCCTACGTCTCATGCTGTGTCTTCTGATGCAGTGGGGACTATTGTAGTGGATATTGTGGGTCCAATATGAGAAGATGGGAGTACTGGGTATGTGTTGCTAGCTATGGATTATTTTTCTAAATGGTCCAAAGTGTAGTTTGTGTTTAATGCCAATGCAGAATATGTGGTGAAGTTCTTAGATTACATTTTACAGAGAGAAGGACTTCCCAAATGTGTAATGACAGATAATGGAGTGCAATTCAGGAGTGAAGCCATGAAGCACAAATTAACTTTCCTTTACTATCCTAGTGGCAATGGAGAAGTTGGGAGATTCGATCGGGTGGTAAAAGGATTAACACAGATGACAAAGACTAAGACATTGTTTTGGAAGGTGTGTGTATGGAGAACTGTCTGGATGCACTGCACTACCCTAACAGCTATGGTAATCAGTCCATTTACTATAACGAGGGAAGAGTTACTTACATGAAAGATAATCAATGATGGTTAGTGCATTCCAGAATGTTGCTTTGGTCACCTGTGAAGGTTAGGGAAAATATTTTGGAAGCACAAGGAATTTACGAAGAGTATCACAACAGGAAAAAAGGTAAGAGAGACTGCAAAAATAAGAAGGGGTGTAGATAGAATACAATTACATGTTAAGGTATGCAAAGGTAAATCTAATTATTTTGAGCCCATAAAAGTGAGGTTGAGAGTCGGTTGGTGAAATCCGAGGAAGCAGAATGGAAGATAGAGACAGATTTGGAGGAGCATTTTTGGTTGAATGAACTGTGGATATCTAGTGAGAGTCAAGGTGAGAGTCAAAGTGTGGATGATCATTGGCTGGAGGGTGAAGAGATTGAAGGTGGTGGTACTGTTGAAGGGGATGTGATGGAAGTGTAGGTTTAGGATGAACAAGAAAAGGCGTAAATTGCACAAGAGAGAAAGCTCAAGATGCACAGTTGAATAGCAGGAGTGGGAGAGGAATCAAAAGGCCTGCATACCTGCAAGATTATATTGTTTAATGCAAATGTATACTATTGTAATTTGTTAGACGTTTGGGTATTAATAGTAACATTTTACTCTATAGCATTGGTTCTTCTGAAATATAACTTCCTCTTTGTTTTCTTTCTACCTGAAATAGTATTATTTAGTTTTATATCTTTTGTTAATTAATTATTGCAATGTCAATGGTAAATATTGGAAGGTGGGAAAATGTGTTGTGTTGTTTGTACTTCAAATCTTTACTGTTCCGTGCTTTGTATTGTAATGACATAGGCCCTCTTTATGACATTGGCAGTAAATCCCGCTTACTGTTGCGGTGACGGCCGCCAACATATCGCCACAGTGACGAATATCACACACATACCAATCCAACAGAATAGAGTCACATGCACAATCCGCCCAGCACAAAGGTCAGTGATAAAGTGGCGGTCCCAGCACCCACACCGTTACACCAACAAAACACTGCACATCACATTAGGAACCACGAATTACCACAGCGGACATTCAACTGCGGTAAACCATTGGCAGTACATACTGCTGCACTCAGAATGGTCACCCACATAGAAAACAAAACTAAACTGGCCAATACTAAAAACACACACCTGACACTCATACACACACCACACCCACTCACCCATAGTACTATTAAACACACACCCACATTACCCACAACCCTTCACAAATACAATTTATAGCCACCAGACTGACACCAAGACCACAGCGACAACTAGACACACACACACACCACTTACACCCATACATCCCTCATGCACCCCACAACACACACCCCACTAAATTACTCAACACACTCTTGCCAACACACACCACAAAACACCCATGTCCCCACAAAGGCACTCCTGTTTCACTGATGAGGAGTTCAGGGTCAATGTGGAGGAAATTGTCAGGGTAGAGCCACAGCTGTTTGGAGCACAGGTACAGCAGATATCCATTGCAAGGAAGATGGTGCTATGGCGGAGAATCGTGGACAGGGTGAACGCCATGGGACAGCATCCAAGAACAAGGGCTGAGATCAGGAAGAGGTGGAACGACCTTCGAGGGAAGGTACGTTCCATGGCAGTAAGGCACCAGCTCGCCATCCAGAGGACTGGGGGTGGACCCCCACCTCCTTCCCCACAACTCACAACATGGGAGGAGCAAGTCTTGACAATACTGCATCCTGAGGGTCTCACTGGAGTAGCTGGAGGACTGGACACTGGTGAGTCAAGATTTGCAACTTATCACCTCCCATACCTGCATGCCATCTCACCACGTCACCCTCACTTTCATCACTCCGCTACATCCCACACACTGCACCTAAACATATGACTAGCCCAATGCCAAATCCTGCATGCTATTCCAATGCATGGACAGCCCTCCCAGCCCTGCATGGACACCCATCACCAAAGCATGCACACCAAAGGGAAACTAACAATCACACAATACATCACCATACACAAGTAAAAGGTGGCAGGGCAACAGCAACAATAGAGGGGAAGCCAGGGATGTATAATATGTCACAGATATAAAGCATAATACATCACTTACATTCCCCCCGGTTGCTCCAGCCAATGTCAGCGGAGAGGAGGTGCCATGATTATCCAGTCCCTCAACAGAAGATGCCCCCAGTGATGACAGTAACTCTGGAATTCAGGATCTGGACCAACAACCTGGCCCATCAGGGACCACTGGACAGCCGGTCACCCCAGCCCACTCACAGTCCACCATGGAGCCTCCCCCATCAGCATCCAACACCACAGCACCCACCCAGCATATCCACACCTCTGTCCTCAGGACACGTCAATCAGCAGTGTGCCCACCTTTACAGGGACTCCAGTCCACACCTCATACCCAAGACAATCCAGGACCTGGGGTCAGTGGCAGTGGGCACACCATTCAGGGGACAGAGGAACAGGCCATAAGGGACACTGGGAGGACTGCTGTGAGTGAGGGGGAGGACAGGACAGGGAACCGACTCTCAAGGTGGCACTCTCTGAGATCCTAGGAGCCTACCAACATTCCCAGGACACGGTGGGCCAGATCCTTGACAATGTGCAGGAGAACACGCAGCCGCAGGAGGGACAGTATCAGGGGATCAGGGAAGACTTGCAGGCATTAACACCACCCTGATCTCCATACCTGGGGTGCTGGCAAACATGGCCAACATCATGAGGAAGGCAACAGCTCACAGCGGGGTCCTACCACTAGCCAGTCCATTGACCAGACCTCCACTTCTGCTGCAGCTAGTGGACAGGAGGCCCGCTACAGGACCCACAGGCCACCAGCACCCCTCCCTCTGCAGAAGGTGAACCACCCCGCAAACTTTCCCTGCGAACCAGACAAAAGCCAGAGACACTAGCCAAGACCACCACCAGGAAATGATACTCTCCTGACTGTCCCCCTGGTGTCCCACACTGTCACCTTGTCCACTTTGAACTGCCTTTTCTCCCCTTCCTATAGCAACTTGGACACAGAAAGGGGACATGACGTCTGAGGGCCAGGTTGTGCATCATGCAGCATGCCACTACTATCTGGCAGACCTTCTTGGGTGAGTAGCACATGGATCCACTTGTCAGATGGAGGCACCTGAACCTGACCTTCAGGAGCCCGAAGGTCCTCTCGATGATCTGTCTGGTTCGCCCATGTGCCTCATTGTAACATTCCTCTGCCCCTGTCCTGGCATTCCTCACAGGGGTCAGCAGCCACAATAGGTTTAGGTAGCCAGAGGCACCTGCAAATATTGAGTTATCACATTTAGCCTCACACAATGATTTGGGGATGACACCTGAAGGCATACACTAACATACAGAGGGTGGAGACCAAGGCTCACCTATTAGCCACATCCTGTGCCTCTGTAGTTGGGCCATCACATTTGGGAATCATGCTATTCCTCAGAACAAAGGCGTCATGCACCAACCCAGGATACTTAGCATTGATGTGGGAGATGTACTATTCCGCCAGGCACACCATTTCCACATGCAGTGAGTGGAAATTCTTACAATTCCTGAACACATGTTAATTCTGGTGGGGGAGGACTAATGCAATATGTGTCCCGTCAATCACCCCAATAATATTGGGGATATGTCCCATTGCATAGAATCCAGCCTTCACAGTGGCCGAATCTTCCACCTGGGGGAAAGAAATGTAGCTGCACATGTGTTTTACCAGGGCAGACAAGACCCTTGCCAGCACGATTGAGAACATTGGCTGTAACATTCCTGCTGCCAAGCCCACTGTCACTTGGAAAGAACCAGTTGCCAAGAAATGGAGCACAGATAGCACTTGCATAAGAGGGGGATCCCAGTCGGATGACAGATAGCAGATATCAGGTCAGGCTCCAATTGAGCACACTGCTCTGTGATTGTGGCCCTGTCCAGTCTATAAGTGAGGAGAATGTGCCTGTTATCCAGTGTAGCCAAGTCCACAAGGGGTCTGTACACAGGGGTATGTCTCCACCTCCTATTCATCCACAGGGGTAGGTATCTAAGGGACACAAGGGTGAGTAGGCTGTCCCAATTTGAACAATGAAACCACAACTTCAATGTACATGGTGCATTTATGTTATGGGACAGTAGGAATGGTGAGGTATGTGCTAATCTAGTCTGTGATGCAGTTAATGTTGATATGACCGATGTCCCCCCTGAAATGGCAACTGCCTGTCCTGTATGTAGGGACAGGTGGAAGTGAGGTAATTCAGCCTATGTTGGGCATCGTGGCGGAAGGCAGTCTTGCACCACTGTGCAATTCCTCATTGGATAATATGGGGCTCTACTGAGTACAGTGGCCAATGGGGATCTGTGCCGGCGGTGACGGTGTACACCGCCGCAGACGTGACTGCCGTTTTCTATCTGATTTCTCACTTGTTTCCTGACCTACAACAGGAGAACACCTACACTGCGTGTGCTGCTGTGACCTGTGTCTGGAACCTACCATGGCCCGTGTCACCGGGGAAAGGGCCCCTGCCTTCACTTCGGAGGAGTTGGAGCGACTGGTGGATGGGGTCCTACGCTAGTACCTACTGCTGTGTGGGCCTCCAGACCAACTGGTGAGTACAAATTGGGCACAATGCATGTGTGAAGGATGCATGGAGATGTGTGTGCAAGCATCATGTCATCGGGGGTGTGGGGCCGAATGTCTTGTGGTGGTGTACATGGTGTGCTCCGGGCAATTTGTGTGCCAATGGTGATGGAAACGGGATTGGTGGGCCATATGTGTGACTGGCTGGACTGTTTGTTTACTGGTGTTCTCCTGTCTGTATTGCCTTTGCAGGTCAGTGTCCATCAAAAGAAAGGATTATGGCATGCCATTGCCAAGGTCGTAAAGACCCTGGGGGTCTAAGGCAGGTGGAGCACCCACTGTTGGAAACGGTGGGAGGACCTGAGACGCTGGGCACAGAAGACCGCAGAGGCCCAGCTTGGGATGGCCTCCCAATGAGGATGGGGTGTCTGTTGGAACCTGACCCCCCGATGGCCCGCATACTGGTAGTGTCCTACCCAGAGCTGGATGGGCACTTGAGGGAATTACAGCAGCAACAAGGGGTTGAGTACAGTGGGTATTTTTCTAAAATTTGGCTGGTGGGGTAGGATCCGGGTGATAGATGTGAGTTAGTTGGTGCCCCTAAGCCCACGCCAGACGTCGCAGCGTGGGTCAACTCTAGGGTAATGGGTGTATGGCAAATGCTGGTAACCTAGCTTGTTGGCATTCCATTTCAGGCAGTGCTTTGTGGGTACCAGGAGGGGTGCAGTTGGTGGTGTGTGGCCCTCATCTTGCCAAAGCATCTAGCCAAATCACTGGCAGTGCAATGCATAGTGCTTAAGCCTGATCCCTGTGTGTGATGGTGCTGTGTATGCCAACTGTGGTGTTGGGCAGTAATTGCCATTGTTTCCTTTTTCTCTCTCCCCCCCATTTTTGTTCTGTAATCCTGTCCATGTGTGCATTAGCATCATCTGGTGGAGGAGCAGGGGCACCAGCGACAGAGGGAGCTGCATCCCAAAGGACCCTAGAGGCAGAGTCCACCGACGCTGAGGGAACCAGTGGGACGGAGGGCTAGGGGAGCACCACAGCAGACACAGGAGGTGAAGCCACAGACTCAAATACCTCCTCCGAAGGGAGCTCCCTGGTGGTGGTGGACATCTCTGTGACCACCCCAGCAGCAGGTACAGCTGCCGCCCCGTACCAGCACCGCCCTCACAGTAGCCCCTCAGCGAGTTGCCCATACCCCCTCACCCACGAGGGTGGGCATCTCCTTCGCCCCAGGCACCTCACGCACTGCCCAGTGAGCCCTGCTGCCCTGAGTGAGGAGGCTATTGACCTACTGAGATCCAAGTCTGTAGGGCAGTCAACCATTGTGAATGCCATCCAGAGGCTGGCATCCCAGCTGCAGCAATGCATTGCATTCCTGGAGGGCATCAACGGTAGATTGGCGGTCCAACAGAGATGGCCTCCTGTCTGATGGTAGCCATTGTCCCTGTTTCTACCATCCGCCCTCCAAACTACCACATCCCAGTCCTAGTCTCCTCAGCCCCAACCCATCCCATGCACACATACTGACAAGCATGCACACAAGACAACACCCAAGAGTGGCACAGGCAAACACAGGCACCACACTTCATCCCACAAGCACTCATACAAACACCAGACAGTTGCAAACACAACCACATCCACTGTCTCCACTGTCTCCCCCTTCTCCTCCTCCTCCACCTCCCTTCCAGTCAAGTCCACTCTCACACCTGCATGCAATGCAGCAACATCCACCACCAGCATCACCACACCAAGCAGCACACACACCTCACTAGCAGACACCTCCACAACATCCATGCACGCGTCCCCTGTGTCCTCTCCCACCCTGTCTGTCCCCCCTCCTAAAGGACACAAACACAAGCACTCACACACCCAACAGCCATCCACCTCACATCAGCATACTGCCCATGCACCTGCAACCAAATCCAGCAGACAAACACCTCATTCAACTACTCCCTTAACCTCCACTCCCATCCCTCCTCCCTCCTCCCACCCCACCGTCCCTAAGAAGCTTTTCCTTGCCCAACCTGACCTCTTACCTCCCCCTCACCCTTCTGTCCTGCCCGTAAGAGCAGGGTCCCAATGACCCAATCCAGCACCACAGCCAAACAGTCCACGCGGACAGTGGTGGCACCACCTAGTCTTGGTGGAAAATACGTGAAGGATACCACTCCACCAGCCAAGAAGGGGAAGGATCCCACACCTCCTGCCTTGAAGGGGAAGGAGCCTGCACCTCCTGCTTTGAAGGGGAAGAAGCCCTCAACTCTTGCCCAGAAGGCTAAGAAACACATACAACCTGCCATGAAGGGGAAGAAGCCATCAACCCCTGCCAGGAAGGGTAAGGATTCCATGCCTCATGTTATGGAGAGGAAGAAGCCCTCTACTCCAGTGGAGGCTGTCAGGGTGACACCCCCACCAACACTAGTGGTCACGGGGCCCCCACCGCCAGCGGAGGAAGTGCAGCCATCACCACCTGCAGAGGCTGCCCAGGAGGCACCTCCATCAGCCACCAACGTGGAGCCATCACACCAGCAGAGGCTGCCCAGGGGGCACTTCCATCTGCCACCAACGTGCAGCCATCACCACCAGCAGAGGCTGCACAGGAGGCACCTCCTTCTGCCACCAACGTGCAGCCATCACCACCAGCAGAGGCTGCCCAGAAGGCACCTCCATCTACCACCAATGTGCAGCCATCACCTCCTGCAAAAGCCATGTAGGCCACCCTCCAGGGGCTGCTGTATGAGGGGCCCCCTCCAGAACCAGTGGGAAAGTCCCCCACTCCACAGACTGTGGCCTTGCGCTCCCCATGACAAAGAACTGGACATGGACCCCTCTCCAGAACTAGAGAGAAAGTCATCCACTCCACAGACTGTGGCCTTGTACTCCCCAACAGAGAGAAATGGGCATGGAGCCCCCTCCATAACCAGTGGGAAAGTCACCCACCTGAGAGGCTGTGGCCTTGCACTCCCAGGACAGAGAAATGGGCATGGAGCCCCCTCCAGAACCAGTGGGCAAGTCCCCCACCTAAGAGACTGTGGCCTTGCACTCCCCAGGACAGAGAAATGGGCATGGAGCCCCCTCCAGAACTATTGAGCTTGTTCCCGACTTCAGCTGAGGTGCCTCCCACCCTTCATCCCCCTGAGGTGCCTGCCCACTTGCAAACTGATGCCCCTGCAGAGTTCTATCTGGATGAAGTCAGGATGCGAGTTGGGCCTTGGACTGTGCCCTGTGGCCATGTATGCCCTTTTACATTGGACTGGGCAGTGTCCTTTTGTGTACATTTGTACATATCTGTTTCACTGACAATTTGATTATTCATTAGCTGTTGATATCAATTCATTTTCACCTATGTGCATTCTTGTTGTCCTTGCATTATTCTGCTGTGTATCGGGTGTAAATTGTTTTTCGTGTGTAGCTGGTTGTGTGTATGGTATGTGTGTGTTGGGTGTGTGTCATGCACGGTATGTCACTCTCGTTTTCCTCCCACCCTCCCTTGTGTGCTAGCTGGCTGTACTCACCATCGTAGTCTTTGTCGGCATTGGTGTTCCAGGTGGAGCATAACGTAGAAGATCATCGGAAAAAGTTCTGGTTCCATGGCACCATTGTTTTCCCCTGTGTCTCCGATGATGAGTCTTTTCTGTGATGCGTTTCCGCCAGGCTTTTGATGGCGTTGGTACCGCCCCGGAAAACGTGGTGGATTGTAGTGCCTTAATATGGTGGGCGGTACATTGTCTTCCGCCTGGCTGTTGACGGCTACTGCTGTGGTGAGTGTTGTTTCCGTTCTGGCGGATGGTGTGGTACATTGGCTGTCTATGGAAGTTATCACCGCCATGGTCATAATTTGACGGTAGTTACCGCCAGCCTGTTAGTGGTATTACCGCCACTTTATCACTCACCGCCAGGGCCATAATGAGGGCCATAGTATAGAATCCACATGTCTTGTGTGCTTCTGTCATTACAAAAATGTCAGTTGCTCCCTGGAGACGACTGAGTAAGGAAGTGTTGGCCTTGTATGTAGAGATCTAATAAAGCAACTACTTACATCTCTGCAAAGACATTTCAGCATTATTTATTTTCAATTATGTGCTGGAGCCTTTCTATCAACCGTCAGCATCATTTCATTTACTTTCTAAATGGGTTGCTATGGAAACAAGATTTCACCCCACATCTCCGTTCATTTTCTCAAATATATTTGTTTCGTAGGAGTCAGTCAAGGCCAATCTTGCAAGTTTGATTCACGAAGGCAGTTTTTAAATACCATTAACATTTGTGTTTTAAATAATTTAAAAATCGAGGTAAATGTATCTGACTTCTTCCTAATATGTTTGTAGCTCTATCTAATCCTTGCCTTTCAAACAGTGGCCCTTATAAATGATGTGCTCTAGACTGGTTATTTTGGGCCTGTTTACAGTTTGGCAGATGGTGTTGGTACGGTAGCCATGGGTACTCCGCCCCCCAAACTTAAAGATTTCCACTGGCTCAATAGACATCTCTTACATTTACAAGAACCGCTGTCAAGGTGGTTCCTGCAAATGCTCTCAAATTGTGCTGTGTAGCTCTGTCAAGATGACAACGGTGCACTGCACGCTTTTTTTCATTTTTTTTCAAAAACAAAATATGTGCGTCGGATTTATACTCCCGGGCAAAAATCACGCCCGGGAGTGGGCGGGTAAAAAAAAATGACGTACGCCCGCTTTTGCGCCGTTTTTTAGTGCCTGCAAAAGGCAGGCGTTAAGGGACCTGTGGGCTCTGAAGGAGCCCAGAGGTGCCCACCCATGCCCCCAGGGACCCCCCCTGTCACCCTTGCCCACCCCAGGAGGACACCCAAGGCTGGAGGGACCCATCCCAGGGACATTAAGGTAAGTTCAGGTAAGTATTTTTTTTATTTTGTTTTGTGGCATAGGGGGGCCTGATTTGTGCCCCCCTACATGCCACTATGCCCAATGACCATGCTCAGGGGACAGAAGTCCCCTGGGCATGGCCATTGGGCAAGGGGGCATGACTCCTGTCTTTGCTAAGACAGGAGTCATTTCTATTGGGGTTGGGAGTGAAAAAAAAATGGCGCAAATCGGGTTGAGGCGCAAAAATTGCCTCAACCTGACTTGCCCCATTTCTTGACGCCCAAGCTCCATTTTCCCCTACGCCGGCGCTGCCTGGTGTACGTAGTTTTTTTTAACCAACACCAGACGGCGCCGGCGGCTAACGCCGGCTAACGTCATTCAATAAAAACGGCACCCGCATGGTGCTTCAGAATGGCGTTAGCCGGTGCTAATTTTTTTGACGCAAAACTGCGTTAGCGCAGTTTTGCGTCAAAAAGTATAAATATGGGCCTTGATGCCCCTTACTTTGTCGGACCATTATAGGAGTCTGTAGACAGAGTAGTCTCATCGTACATACTGAATGTCAGCCAGTATGTAAATCAGGTGGCAGACTCTAAATTTAGTAATTTCTGAGTTGATCTCAAGTGATTAACCTCAGGCAGGATTTCTTCATGTTTTGCTTTCTTAATGTTTTTGATGTGATATTGACGTCTGTTTTCACACGGTTGAAGTATGCAATATGCTTGTTTGCCACTAGTCCCATTGAAAATGATTATATATTTTTTTAATCCGATACTCTTCCTAATTGTCATTATTACCAATTTAGTAGTGTAACAGCAGATGATGGGCCTCTATGCAGGATGTGGCGAGGGGCCTATGAGACTATTGTACCCCGTGTCAGACTTGCCATTCTGCTCTCTGGCACTTTCCTAGTAAGCTTCAGACTAGGGGGAAGCCTTGACCCAAACACAAAAGCCCCCAAGCCATATTCTAATCACAGCTTCTATTCTTACTCATTGGCCTCCTGTTGGCATTATTGAATTAGCTCAATAAAGCATCCTTCCTTTAAAATATAATAACATATATTGGTAGAGAAACTAAAGGAATCTAAATGCAAGATTAGAGGTCTTTGGGCCTCATTCTGACCTTGGCGGGCGGCGGAGGCCGCCCGCCAAAGTACAGCCGTCAGAATACCGCTGCGCAGTCAAAAGACCGCCACGGTAACTCTGAGTTTCCCGCTGGGCTGGCGGGCGACCGGCGGAGTGGAAGGGGTGCGACGGGTGCAGTTGCACCCGTCGCGATTTTCAGTGTCTGCTTAGCAGACACTGAAAATCTTGGTGGGGCCCTATTAGGGGGCCCCGCGACACCCGTTACCGCCATCCAGGTTCTGGCGGTCAAAACCGTCAGAGCCAGGCTGGCGGTAAGGGGGTCGGAATCCCTATGGCGGCGCTGCCTGCAGCGCCGCCATGGAGGATTCCCCAGGGCAGCGGGAACCGCCGGTTTTCCGTTTCTGACCGCGGCGGTCAGAATGCCCATGGATGCACCGCCAGCCTGTTGGCGATGCATCCGCGGTCGCTGGCCTGCCGGTAGTCTACCGCCAGGGTCAGAATGCCCCCCTTTATTTTTATATATGATGGCAGGAGACCAGGAATATGCATGACAAAAATAATATCTTGACTTTCGATTTGCTAGAAACAGCACTTGCTGTTCCCGTGCTTTTATACTTTTTTTGTGGGATAGCTAGGACAGAGGAATAGAGACTAAGGGCCAGATGTAGCAAGGTCCAAATATGCGATTCGGAAATTGCAAGTAGGTGCGACTCGCAATTTCTGAATCGCAAATTCGGATGCAGAACGGTGTCTCAGACACCGTCTGCGACTCACTATGGGGTCGCAAAGACCCACCTCATAAATAATAATGAGGTGGGTCGCATTTTGCGACCCCATAGCGAGTCCCTGCACTCACAGGGATGGTGGCCTGCTGAAGTCAGCAGACCTCCATGTCTGTGACTGCTTTTTCAATAAAGCAGTTTTTATTTTATTTTGCAGCCCGTTTTCCTTAAAAGAAAACGAGTTGAAAAATAAAAAAAATAACGAAACTATTTGGTTTCGTTTTTCCAGTGTAGGCAGTGGTCCATTGGACCACTGCCTGCTCTGAAAAAACCTTTCCAACATTCACAAAGGGGAAGGGGTCCCATGCGGACCCCTTCCCTTTTGCGAATGAGTTACCATCAGTGTGACACTGGTGGTAACTGCGAATTGCTTTGCAACCGCATTCGCGGTCACAAAGCAATTATGCATTGCGATGCGAGTCGCAAATAGGAAGGGAACACCCCTTCCTATTTGCGAGTCGCATTCACAATTTGCGAGTCGGTTAGGACAAGTTGTAAGAAGGACCTCAGTGGATGGAGCCAAATGTTAGAGAATTTTCTTTTGCTAGTAGAAGAGGGGGCAGAAAAAGATGGCTAAAGAAATGTGACAGAAGTACAAACTGCATGGCTTTGTCCCCAGATTGTTAATTATTAGTGTAAGGTGTTCAGCTCATATCATACATGACTGGCACAGCCATAACACCAACCTCGAGAATGGCCCTACTAGGACGCACAAGCACGGTGTATAAATTCACCTCACTGGCACTGCTCCTGGCAAAATGATGTGTTGCATGGACTAGGGGCAGCAACTGCGTCCCTAATACTAAGCTGTAGCTACGGGATCTATTTTACTGTAATGAGCATCTGATTGGGTTATTGGTTGGATGACCCAGCAGAGAGAGCCAAGTCCAAAACATACTATTCTACAATCCCACTAGCAAATAGACCCAGATATCTAGACCCAGACAGCATGAATATGTCTCGCCTATCCCTCAATGACCAAGACACAACAGTAGTCCATTACACTCTGGAGTATTGGTGACGCGGCTGGACCAGATTGATGCAAAGGTGGATTTAAGAATGGCTATCTACTACTGTGGATTATGATCCCTGTACTTGCAGTGGCACATAAGATCATACCCCTGCTAGTACCTCTTTTTTTCCTCATTAATGATTGACTGTATTAGTGAAACATTTTCATGTATATCATACCCTGTCTTATGTATTCAAATTGTGACAAATAAAACAAATCTACAAACTTCAGTGGAGTGGAGAGACAGTATGCACTCCTGATGTTATTTTGGAAATAAGGTGGAGGAGGTTTGTGCTCTAGGAAGAGAGACAAGATTCAAGTAGAGTACATCCTTAAAATTAATACATCCTTAAACTTACTGCAGTTTACTGGTAATTATGATTTTAGTTGAAAACGAGGCCAGCAATCAATTGATCTGATAACTAGAAACAAGCTACAGTTGGTTTGCAGTCTACTGACCTGCCTTTTCTGACTCTAAGAACGTCTAAAAAGTTCATGAACAGTGCTATATTTTGTGTGGTCTGCTATTTATAATGTCGCTCCCCTGGCCTTCAATGATGTGTCCATGTGATCATCGTTAGCTGAAGGTCCTTTCTGTGATGTTTATTGGATCAGTTCTACCAGTGATACAAGCAACTTCATAACACACATCTTTTCATTTAGAATCTCTTTATTAAGTTTAATCATTACAAACAATGCTATGTGCTGAAGACAATCAGCGCCTCATTACAGGCATGTGGTAAATGGATACAATCAACATCAGTTAGTGCAGTCTCATACACAGATAAAAGCATTCCATACTTCACTAACCATTCATTATGGCCGCCCGAGCTTGCAAAGATTCAAAGGGAGGGTCCATCAATGATCATAGATAACCATCAACAATAAACATTAACAAATGATCCTTCAGGTCCTATAAAGTGAGGTGGTACATTGAGCACACAAGTGCATGATGTACTAACACAGATATAGCTATATGCAGTGGGTGCGGTCCGGGGACGTAACATGCGTTTAGGTGGCAGGTTGTCAAAAGAAGAGTTGTAACTCTCGCAGTCAGGTTGGATTGAAGCTGGTAAACTCTACATCGGAGAGGTAGTGTATCTATGGATGCCAAGTAGCCTGAAATGTATCATTAGTAAGGGACAAACTTTGGGAGATCCTCTCCATTGCCATCACGTGCCATGAACCATTGGGCCAAAGAGGGTGTTGCTCTCTGCTTCCAAGTTAGGGCTATTAGTTGTCTGGTGGCATGCATCATGTAGCTATTTAGAGTCCAGTCTGCATTAGTCATGGATGTTAAATGAATGGGCCGTAACCCAAGAACGGCTGTGTGGTATGTAGCTGGTAGGGAGATTCCTATGGAGTCTTTGATATGACTAAGGACCTTTTTCCAGAAGATAGCGATCGAAGAGCAGGTCCACCAAATATGGGGGAAATCACCACTCTCCGTGCCGTATCTCCATCCGGAGTCTGAAGCACCCGGATAAATAGCAGACAGTTGAGAGGGGGTGTAGTACCATTGGTACATGAGCTTATATGCTGTTTCTCTAAGGGAAAGACTGCAGTAGATTTTAGGAATGTCCTTCCACAGCTCTTCCCTTTGCTGTGGGGAGAGGTCTTCAGTAGGCACTATCACCCACTGTCTCTGGTAGGAGTAGGTTTGAGGAGGTGTTGAAGAGTGTGATATGTATTGGAAATTAGTCCCCGGGAGCCATCATAGACCCTGATGAGTGATTGAAAGGGGGTATATGGGCGGACTATTCTGGGGTATATGGACGGGTGTAGGGCCCAATGGCGCAGTTGGAGATATTGTAAACGTGCCATGTCTGGTAGCTGATATTCGTATTTACATTGCTTAAATGCCTTCATGATATCACCCAGGTCTCGCAAGGTCCTACAGTCAGCTTCCGTCCAGGCACCAAAGGTGTATGGTGCAAGTGCTGAGGAAAAGGCAGGGTTACGTGCCAATGGTGTGTTCGACAAGGAGAAGGTGGTCAGGTCACTCAATTTCAGCAGTCTGTCCCAAACATTCAGAACTGTCCTAGTCGGCGTGGCAAGGTAGGCGATGCATTGTCTAGAATGGCGAGGGAGCCCAGCCAAGTCCCACAGGGGGAGGCGACCCACCGCCCTATCCATATGAAACCAATGGCTCTTGCTCTCTTTCTCTGTACAGGCTGACACATATCGCAGGTGCGCTGCACCGTAGTAATCCTAGAGATTGGGGCATCCCAACCCTCCCCTATCTCACAGCTGCATTAAAAGAGTGTTAGAGAGGCAAGAAGCTTTTCTGTTCCAAATGAAGGTTCGCAGGTCTTGCTGCAGCTTCAGTATGTCGTCTCAGGGGCCCGATGTAGGAAGGGATTGGAACAAATAGAGCATGTTAATGCACCTCAGCCACTATATGTGGAGAGGCTGTTAACGTCTGAGGTCCTCAAGGAGCGACTGCCTGAGAACCAGCCAGTTCGCACTCATCCAAGTTTTTAATGTGGGTGTGAGTTGGAGCCCCAGGTATCTAATCTTGCCTGAGTCCCAAATGAAAGGAGTCAGATCTTGTAGTGCAGGAAAGCCAGGCTTTGGGATCTTAATATTCATGATGTGCAATTTAGAGACATTCACTTTGAACCCTGAGATGGCTGCAAAGGCTTCATAACAGGAGACCACTGCTGGAATTGAGATGGTAGGCCGGGTTAAGGTTAAGAGGAGATTATCTGCAAATAAATTAATTTTATGCTCATGTCCTCCAATCCACATGTCGCTACTCACCGCGATGGCCAGCATCTCCACTGCTAAGGCAAACCGGAGGGGCAACTAGCGACATCCCTGTTAACTGCCGCAGCCTACGGCCTACGGAGATTGGGGCCTTTGAGCCTCCTGTTCACCAGCATAGTAGTCATTGGGGTCACGTATGATGCCATTATTTTGGAAATCATGCTGGAGCCCAGTCCCACTTTCACTGAAACAGAGCAGAGAAATGTCTAATCCACCCTGTCGAATGCCTCCTCCACATCCAATGAGAGAAGAAATGCAGAGATTGTGTGCTACCCTATTGTGGGTTACCCAACAGATGTTGTCCGCCCTTGCTGGTTGCGGACAAAGCCCACCTGGTCTGAGTCTATAAGGCCGGCAGATATCTATCAAGCCTATATGACAGTATCTTTGTGTAAATCTCGGCAACTGTGTTGAGCAAGGCAATGGGGTGGTAGGAGGAGCACAGAGTGGGGTCCTTATCCAGCTTGGGAATTAATGAGAGTTCAGAGCTCGCCATTGTGGGAGTGAGCCCCTTGACATCAGTGAAGGAAGTGTATAGTTTGAGCAAGTGCTAATCCAATTTGAGAAGGGATAGTCTGAAATAACTAACCGGCAAACCATCCGGCCTCGGTGTCTTGCCTAAGGGTAGCACACGAGGTGAAAGGCAAATGTCTTCCTCTAAGATAGAAGACTCTAGAGCTTCTCTATGTATGGGCTCTAGCGGTGTCCAGTCACAGGCGAGCAAATATGTGTCAGTCTTTTCCAGTGATGTTGCTTCACTACTGTAAAGGGTTTGGTACTAGGCATTGGAGTTCATCCTGCTTGTCGCCTTATGTGATTGCCTAGGACCCTTCAGGTTTCAGAAGCTTAGTTATGTGCACCTTATTTTGCTGTTGCCACAACCTACGCACCATTAGCACCCCCCCTCGTAATAGCATTGCTTGAGTGCCAAGAGGGAGTTTTCAGCGTTGTTTATTCTATGAGCACACAACTGGCCCCTCAGGATGGACAACTTCTGCTTACTACGGCAAGTGGGATGCACCTTATCCTGCTGTTCCAGGACTTTTATGTCAGAGATCAGGTTATGTCCCACTATGCCTCCTCCCGTCTGCATGAACTGGCAATCGTGGTATTGAAGCCATCCCATCATCCCACAGAGTGGGAATGGAGACTTCCTGGTCTGTATTGTGGGTGAAATAGTTGGTGATGCCCATTCAGATCTCTGCCACATCCACCGGGTCAAGGAGCTATATTGGAGGGAGCCACCTCCTGGGGGGATCCCCATGGGCTCTATTGGGAGGGAGCCAGATCACCTCAACCTGAGCATGGTCAAAGATGGAAATATTTGAGATTGTGATGGTGTCAAGGGTGTGTAGAAGACTGTGATATTAGGAGGTAGTCAATGCAGGAGTACGCAGCGTCAACATGAGAGTGAAAAGAGAAGTCTTGTGTGTCCAAGTGGTGGTAGCGCCAAACGTCTGTGAGGCCTAGGTCGAGGATGTCTTGCTTGAATTGCACCGACATAGCTCCCGCTGTCTCATAGGTGGCTTTATGTCAGTCTAAGGCAGGGTCCCACATCATGTTCAGGTTGCCCCCACTATAATGTCCCCTCCGAGTCCCTCTAGTTGAGCCTTCAGCACACGGCGTAGGTATGTGTCCTGTGCATTGTTAGAGGCATGTAGGTTAATTAGGGTGAGACAATCCCTTCCCCACTGTAGGTGCAAGGTCAACAATTGTACCTCCTTGTCCCTGACCACTTTAGAAATGTGTGGGATAAAGTGTGCTTTACAGAATATGGCCACCCCGTAGTGTCTTAGTGTCAGTGTAAACCCAATGTCCTACAAGATATTTTGGATTGGCTATTCTATGTCTATCAATCCCGTGCAAGTGTGTCTCCTGAAGAAAAACTACATTGGGATTGTGTTGTAGTATACATCTCCAGACCTGCTTACATTTGTCCAGAGAGTTTAAACCCCAAACATTAAGATAGAACAGTTTCACCCCCCCAGTGACTCATCAGTATGTACATAGTAGCATGTGGTTGCTATGGTGGTGTCCCTATCACACCATACTGGGAGGCCATTTTCCCCCATGTATACCTTTCCAGTGCCTCAGAGATATCCGACTGCTGCCCCCAGAGCCCACAGTATATGAAATGGACCTGAGGAGAAACAAGTGAGAAACATAGGGGGTGATTCTGACCGCTGCGGACGGCGGTCGCCGCCCGCCAAGCGGTTCCCGCCGAAAGACCGCTCCGCGGTCAAAAGACCGCGGCGGTCATTCTGGCTTTCCCACTGGGCCGGCGGGCGACCACCGAAAGTCCACCCGCCAGCCCAGCGGGAAACACCCTTCCCACGAGGACGCCGGCTCAGAATGGAGCCGGCGGAGTGGGAAGGTGCGACGGGTGCAGTTGCACCCGTCGCGAATTTCAGTGCCTGCAAAGCAGACACTGAAATTCTTCGTGGGGCCCTCTTACGGGGGCCCCTGCAGTGCCCATGCCATTGGCACTGCAGGGGCCCCCAGGGGCCCCGCGGCACCCCCTACCGCCATCCTGTTCCTGGCGGGAGAACCGCCAGGAACCGGATGGCGGTAGGGGGTGTCAGAATGCCCATGGCGGCGGAGCGCACTCTGCCGCCATGGAGGATTCTCAAGGGCAGCGGGAAGTCGGCGGTACACAGCCGACTTTCAGTTTCTGGCCGCGGCTGAACCGCCGCGGTCAGAATGCCCAGCGGTGCACCGCCAGCCTGTTGGCGGTGCTACCGCCGACCTCCGCCATGGCGGTAATTACCGCCAGGGTCAGAATGACCCCCATAGTCATAAACAATCACAGGCCAACCAGGCCTAACTTATGTGCCTGCCGTTGTCAGAGAGCGGTGTCACACCACCTGCCTCTCAGTAGAGGAGTCACTCTCCAACAGGGCATGACACATGGGCCAAACCAGCAATTCTGCAGTTAATCGGCTTCTCATCTGCTCGTAAGGTCAGGAGAGGCTCCAGAAGCCTCACGGGGTCCGGTGCCTCTGCCAAGATAGGCTTCAAGCAGTGAATATCCAGGGCCAGGAGCAGCAAACCACTGAGAATCAGATTGTCAATCATCACCAGTGGAACCTACGGCAGACCATACTGGTGAGGATGATTTTTCCATATTACGCAAGTGTAGGATAATGTCCCTTTTTGTTTCCTGTGAGGTAGTCGTTGCCCAATTCTTGTCAGGGAAAGGAGCCCCACCCTGGTCCAGGTAGGCTTCAAAGTGTCCCTAGAGGGGCCCTCTTGTTGGGATGTGGTCTCAGCCTCATCAATTGTAGGGAGTCCCAGCCATCGCTTCGCCTCGACTAGCGAGCATAGTGCTAGTCTTTTACCCTCCCATTCAAAAATCAAAGCAAATGGATGCCCCAATTGGTATTTAACATTCATTACTCGCAATTTCTCAATCACTGCCTTGAAATCCCTTTGTCTGCTCAGGGTGGTGGTGGATAGGTCCTGGTATAATTGGAGCTTATGCCCCTGATACTCTCGTCCGACTTCAGCATTGCTGTCTGGAGGATTCCTTCTTTCTCAATGAAGTAGTAAATGCAAGTCAAGATATCCGGATCAGCGTTTGGGTGGTTGGGAGCAGCTGCTATGCAATGTGCCCTGTAGAGGGCTGGCGGTGGTTGCGTAAGGTCTCCCCTGAAAGATTGCAGCAAGGCGGCAGTATAGGTGACAATGTCAGTGCCTTCCTCTCCCCTGGGTACCTCCCATATGCGGAGATGATTTGGACAGCTCCTGTTTTCGAGATCTTCCTGTTTAAGCTGGAGTTCAATGTGTTGCTCTTCCAGTGGTGCCATGCACTTCCAGAGCATTTCTTGGTCTTCTGCACGTGGATCCAAAGTGCGTTCAAGGTTGTCCACCCTCTCCCCATTTTCAGTCACCACCTTCTGGACCTCTTGGATGCAGGATTTAAGATTGGTTTTGAGGGCTGTGATTTCTGTTCATATTTCTTGCAAGTAGTGGTTCATATAGTCTTGTGTGATAGAGTGGTGGGAGCTGTCGCGTCTGGCATCAGATGTGATGTGGTCTTTGTCTCCATTGCAGTACCCAGGGCTTTGGTCCACAATGATGTGACAGGGGTTTCCTTCGGAAGCTTAGTGCGTGGCATGATCTAAGTGGTGCACAATGGCAATTGCTGAGTAGTGCTAGAGGTTGACACAGCAAGACAACAGCTTCTGGTGCTTCTACTCCCCCTTTGAAGTGTCAATGCAAGTGAGCTACCCAATGAGGGTAATCTGGTGGTGCACAGCAGGGAGACTCAGGTGTAGATGCCAGGTGGGAGAAGGCTCCTGGGACATCAGCATTCTCAGAGTTCCAGCAGGAGCCAGAAGGGGTTATAATCTGTGGTGTATTGGATTGCAACAAAGCACCCCAAGGCCGGGTGTAGTTCACGCCGTGTTAACTTGTAGGTAGAGCTGGCCAGGGGCCCATCAACACAGGCTGTCCATGGAGTCCTGGCAGCTACAGACTGCTCCTCCCTGGCCCCCCACACTCAGTTGCGGGACGCAAGTAGGAGATCATCAACAAAGAGGAGGGAGCGGAGCACCACAGCTCAGCTCAGCTGTATAGCTCCCCCAGCTGGCCCACTTCAATTGCCTTGTCCCATCGCGAAGCACAATAACCCCCAGTGAACGAGTCAAAGATGGGGAGAGTCGCTTAGGGCCCAGGCGGGGTTGCCGGGTTTCCTCAGCGGCAGCAGGGGTGGGCAGTCTCTCCTTACACTAGTCATCACCCAGTCTCTCCCTCAAACACTGCAGGGCCCCATCAGCACCACTCCCCCTGAAGGCCCATTCCTCAATGGAAACCGCTTGGAGGCCCGGATGTCCAGCTGTGCAGTTACAGTGGCCCCGGCGGCAGGTAGTATGGGCCTTCGTCGCGCTCCTCTGGCACCCTGCTCACCTCAACATTCATTTTATGTGTCTCCGGGGCGCGTGCCATTGATGCCACTGCCTGAGTCGTGCTGGGCCTAAGCACCGGTGTTGCAGTATCCCAGCGGGACCACTTCAGTCAAAGAACAAGAAGAGCCGTGGCCCTATGATCAGGTCTGTGCTCGGAGGCCCGGAGAGCACCCCCACATAGGCAAAGGTCTTGCGGCCAGCAATCCACTGCGTGAAGAGAAGGCAGGCAAGTTGGTGCCCCTAGCCAGGCCTGGCCATGCCAAGTAACCCCTCTGTTTTGATGGGTGCACAGGCAGTTTCCTCACCTGCACCCAGCTCACCAACCTCCCTTCTCCACCGCTCTGTTGTCTACAGCTGTCCCCTGATCCTGGTACAGTGGATGGTGCCGAGATGATATCCCAGGGGACAGGAGCTCCCCCGAAACGCAGCTTACTCCGCTCGCATACTTGCCACCTCCCCAGCACACATCTTTTAATGGGTTGCACATCATAATTTGTGGACATTGCAAATTACAATTAGCCAGCCTTCATCATTCCGGTTGGTGAAGAATCATGCATTGTTGCAACCTGTCCTCTGAATGTACTGGGTATTAGGGAAACTTGCACTATTCCTACTTGAGTTTAAGCTTATTTGTGGTCAGGTCTGGCATTAGAGTTGTGCGACTGTTACAGCTACTCCTGGCACTAGCTCTGTGTTTCGCAATAACTCTGGCTTTTCAGCACCTGCTGAAGGGTTTCCTGTGTGTGCAGCAGATTTCAGGCAGCAATGAAAATCTCAAGATAACAAGTGATTAGTGTTCATGGTGGAGAGAGATCAGAGTTTTGTCTGGTGGAAGTTTGGCTCATCATAAAGTAGTGGAGAGAGAATGCAATGCAGATCACAGAACTGTGTTACTAGCTCAGTGGGTTACTGCTTTCATCACAGAAATCCTCTTATTCTTTGAAGTTCATAAATTACAGCAGTAATATATCACAGTGACATATGAGCTGTCATCAAAGAGTCGCATGCAAACTGCTTAGTATAGGTTAGGACGTTATGTTTTTAGTTAGGCATTATCTAGTACAAATGCTGATGAAAAGAGTTTGTTTACGCATAAATATATTACTAAAGCCAACCCCAACCAGCGCTTTAAAACAAACGAAATGCATTTGAGAGTTAGACTATAAATAGATGAATACTGGGTTACGAGTCCGCCCATTAATTACCATTATTTACCATTGTTTGGCTTCAACATCACTCTTGTTTTCTTGCTTTTTGTTTGGTCAGTGCCTCCTCCTCACCTCCAACTTCCTTCTGGAGCTTCATGTTTGTCCCTGCCATGGAGCTTCAAACAAGTACAGATTACTGTCTGCGGCCAGTGTCCTTCCACTAGCTGCAGGCTTCTGCATGTCCATTTTAACACTTGTTTTACATTCACTTCTGCGTTCCCTCTTCATCACTTCCACCCTCCCTCTGCTGTTGTTGCTCCCTCCCTCATGTTGCTTCCCTTGCCCTCCCACTAGTGTCTGTTGTTTCTTCTCCCCACCCTCCTCCCACTGTCTGTTGTATCTTTCCCGTTCCTTGCCTTCCTTTCCTGTCCATTGTTTATTTCTCCCACCCTACTCCACCTCCACCCAGAGGTCCATCTTAAAAATTCAGAGGAGGCCCTTGAGAAAACCTGGCCCACATCCTTGACCACTTGGATATTATAAATGAGACGTTAAATAACTTCAAATATATCCCCACATGAGCTTTTTAAGTGATGGGCTAGTGCAGAACAATACTGTGCAGTAAAATGTACTTTTTATTATTAGAATCCCTATTTATGCACCATTTATCATCTTGGTGTATTTGCACTTACAGTGGTAATTCACTATGGGTCATTACAACCCTGGCAGACGGTGTTAAAGTGGCGGTAAAACCGCCAACAGGCCGGCGTAAAAAAAAAGGGAATTACGACCGTGGCGGAAACCGCCAACAAAGACAGCCACTTTAACACTCCGACCGCCACGGCGGTACAAACAAACAGCATGGCGGTCACCGCCAACAGACATGCGGAGGACAATGTACCGCCCACAGAATCACAACCTACCAATCCGCCACCTTTTCTGGGGCGGATTCACTGCGAACAAAAATACAGCAGAAACAGGACTTTGAAGGGAAAACGCTCACCTCTACACACCCCACGAGGAACCAGTACGCCATGGAGCCAGAGCTGCACATTTTCCCTGCCCTTATCTTCTTGCTCCTCTACCAGAAGCACGAACGCCGGCAGCGAAGACCACGGTGAGTACTGCACCTACGACACAGGGGAGGGGGGAGGGAAAAAACAGGGACACACACACGCAACACCCCCACCCTCACCCACTACAACACACACACTAATACATATTGACACATTACAGTTACACCCCCTAAACCCCCCGGAAGAATGTAAAGACAAAAGGAAATGAGTGTAACCATTGTAATATATCAAAATCCTGTACGCAAAAATATAGATTCACTATAAACAAATATATACACCAAGAATAGTAGTCCAGGTATTGCTCCATTGAAGTCTGTGGAACACTGGGCCCACACTGCATGTACGAAGTGCAGGAAGTCTGTGACTCTCGGTTTTTCCATGGTCACCTCCAATACCTTATTCATTGGAAGGGTTACCCTTTGAGTGAGTGTTCCTGGGAGGATGCCTCTTCAGTCCATGCTCCTCTTTTGATCCGCCGCTTTTTTCGGCTCTTCCCTCATAAACCCGGGGCCTCGGGGGGGGCATACTGTCATGCCGCCGCGATCGCCGCGGCCGCGAGCTCAGGTTGCCACGGCGCGGCACGTTAATCCTGCCGCAGCCGGCGCCCGGGTCGCGGTGGACGCCGCGGCGGATGCCCAGGTCGCGGGTGTTGCCGCGGCTCCCGCAAGAGCCATGGAGGCTCCAGGGAGCCGGTCTGAGGGCCGCGGCGCTCGCCGCTTCCCTTTTTTCAGGTTCTGCCATAAAGGCAGACGCGGCAGAGCCTGAAACCCCGAGGGGGTTTCAGGCATGGCCGCACACAGCGCATCATGCGCTTACATTCATTTTTCTTGCATGTTATTCCTGCCCACCACTTACCGATGTTCCTAGGGCAAACCGAACCCTTACACTGGGGGCTCTTTATACTTGCCTTTTTCTCTTCCCAGCATGCTTACCACTTCCTCTCTGCCCAGCATGCATTGTTAAACACACATACCTAATTCATTATTGTTTTCTTTTTCCCAATCCAAGATGGTGGTGTTCTACTTCCTGTTTTCTATTTCCTGTCCAGGGGTATATAAGGGAATTCCAACTGCTTGTCCATTGCGTTGCAACACTCCTTGGTGGTAGTCACGCTCCTATTTGATATCCTTCTGCGAATCCTGTCTGTTCCTGATCTGCCTTGTTTTCCTGCCTTCCTGATCTACGGTCCTAATACCCTGGTGTCCTCCTTTTCGTTTCAGGGAGTTCCTGTGGAGGTTTTTTACCCTACTGGGGTTTTTCCTCTGGGACTCCTTCTGGAGGGCACGGACTGTAGTGGTTCGCTCATACCAAACAGCACCGTGGCTACCGGAAGGGGTCGCCCCTACCTCGGCCAGAGCAGAACCCGTTGGAACAAGGACCGTTCCCCTACACCTCTCAGCTACGAGGGTAAGACCATTGAAAACCGCGACAAGATGTTCCAGCCTATGTTTTCCAACGTGTTGTCCAGAGTGTTGTCTGCCCTGCTGAAACACATGCAGAGCTACATCGTTTTCACTCAGGTGGAGGATTTGCCTACAGTGAAAAGTCATTTCTATGCCCTGGGACATATCCCCAACATCATAGGTGCCATTGATGGGACACATGTGGCTTTGGTACCCCACGCAGGAGTGAACAGGTGTACAGAAACCAGAAAAGTTATCATTCGATGAATGTGCAGATGGTGTGTTTGGCAGATCAGTACATCTCCCATGTGAATGCCAAATTCCCTGGCTCAGAGCATGACGCTTACATCCTGCGGAATAGCAGAATCCCTTATGTGATGGGGCAACTCCAGCAGCACTGTGTGTGGCTATTAGGTGAGCACCTGGAAGCAAGTCAGTGGGAATGGTTGTCTGGGTCTGGGGATATCCCTACAGGTCAGGGTGTGTCTAACAGTTGTCCCAAGCCATTTGCAGGTGACTCTGGTTACCCCAACCTGTCATGGCTACTGAACCCAGTGAGGAATCCCAGGACAAGGGCAGAGGAACGCTACAATGAGGCCCACGGGTGAACTAGGAGGATTATAGAGCGGACCTTCGGCCTCCTGAGGGCCAGGTTCAGGTGCCTCCATCTTACAGGTGGATCTCTATTCTACTCACCAAAGAAGGTGTGCCAGATCATCGTGGCCTGCTGTATACCTCACAACTTAGCTTTGCGATGACAAGTGCCTTTTCTACAGGAGGATGGTCCAGATGGAGGTGTTGTGGCAGCTGTGGAGCCTGTGGACAGTGAAGACGAGGAAGCAGAAGAAGAGGACATCTACAACAGGAACTCGGTTATCCTGCAATGCTTCCAGTGAGACACAGGTAAGAATACAAACCTGCCTACTACATGTACTTTAACACTACTACCTCTCTGCTGTCTGTCGTTTTCACCCAGTGTATGGTCACTGAGCTGTCACTTTCCCTTACGATTTCAAAGATGTGGGTCCCACTGTGTGACATCTGCTTAGTTTCCTCATGGACTAGAGCTGTGTGACATAGGTGTGTTGACATTACAATTGAAAGAGCATTTTCATACTGTAAGTGCTAGTATACTATTTCGAAATCACAGACAGACTCCAGATTGTTTTGTGCTTTAAGGGTGTTTATTTAAGTGCTCAATATTGGAGGGTGCTGTAAAATTGTGAGGGGTGATGGTGGAGGAATGTCCATGGCAGAGTCCAGTCTATTACTCTCACAGGTGCATTGCCCAAATGGGCATAGGAAGTGGAGCTGGGGCAGTTTGAGGATGGACAGGGTGACAAGGTGGGACAGAAGGATGACAATCAGTGTGGTCTCATTTCTTGGAAGTGGTCTTGGCATCGTTCTCTGTCTTTGTCCTGGATCTCAGGGACCGTTTGCGGGGTGGTTCTCCCTCTGCAGGGGGTGGGGTGCTGGTGTGGTGGTCCTGTGGCGCTGCCTCCTGTCCACTAGCGCCTGCGGAAGTGGTGGGCAGTTCATCGTCCAGGCTAGTGTCAGGGGCCCCTTGTTGTGCCACAGTGTCCCTCCTGGTGTTGAGGACTTCCTTCAGCACCCCTACGATGGTGCCCATGGTTGAATTGATGGATCTGAGTTCCTCCCTGAACCCCAAATACTGTTCCTCCTGCAGCCGTTGGGTCTCCTGAAACTTGGCCAGTACCGTTGCCATCGTCTCCTGGGAATGGTGGTAGGCTCCCATGATGTTGGAGAGGGCCTCGTGGAGAGAGGGTTCCCTTGGCCTGTTCTCCCCCTGTCGCAAAGCAACCCTCCCAGTTCCCCTGTGTTCCTGGGCCTCCGTCCCCTGGACTGTGTGCCCACTGCCACTGCCCCCAGGTCACTGTTGTTGTTGGGGTGGTGGGTTAGCCTGGGTACCCTGTAGTGGTGGACACACTGCTGCTTGACGTGTCCTGGGGACCGAGGTATGGGCCCGCTGGGTGGGTGCTGTGCTGGTGTTTCCAGAGGGGGGAAGCTCTGTGGTGGCCTGTGACTGTGTCAGGGGAACCAACTGTCCAGAGGTCCCCGATGGGCCGGTCTGGTCATCTAGATCCAGTTGGACAGAGCTTCTGTCATCACTGTGGGCCTCTTCTGTTGGTGGTGTGGACATGTGTGGTCCCTCCTGTCCGGTGAAGTTGGGTAGGGGTCCTGCAGGGGTATAAAAGGATGTTTATTGCATCTGTGTGTGCCATGGTGTGCAATGAGTGGGTGACTGTGTACCCCGTGCTTGCATTCCTGTGTGGGACCTTGTGTGATGGTGTTTTAGGGGGGGTGCATGGGTATGCGCAGTGGCAATGCTTTGGTGATGGGTGTCCATGCTTTGTTGTTGCATGCAGGGCTTGGTGTTGGGATGTGTGGTTTGTGATATTGGGACATTTGTGAGGAGTTGGAGTGATGGGGGTGAGGGCGAGGGTGCGGGTATGTGATAGCATGCAAGTAGGGTGGGGGATGTAATAGTTAAGATTTGCCTTACCAAAGTCCATACCTCCATCTACTCCTGAGAGGCCCTCAGGATGCCGAATCGCCAAGACTTGCTCCTCCCATGCTGTTAGTTGTTGGGGAGGAGGTGGGGGCCCGACGCCAGTCCGCTGAACCGCAAGGTGGTGTCCACGGAACACACCTTCCCCCGTAGGTCGTTCCACCTCTTCCTGATGTCATCCCTATTTCTTGGGTGCTGTCCCACTGCGTTGACCCTGTCTACTATTCTTCGCCATAGCTCCATCTTCCTAGCAATTGAGGTGTGCTGCACCTGTGATCTGAATAGCTGTGGCTCTACCCGGACGATTTCCTCCACCATGACCCTGAGCTCCTCCTCAGAGAACCTGGGGTGTCATTGCCGTGCCATGGGGTGGTGTGGGTGATGTGCGGGGTGGTGTGTGTAGTGATAAGTGGGGTGATATTTAGTGGTGTGTTGTGTGAGGTGCGTGGAAGTTATGTGGGTGATGGTAATGTGTGCCTGTGGATGATTGGTAGTGGTTTGTAGTGTCTCTCTCTGGCCTTCTTTCGGTATTTTGGTTGTAGGGGTTTGTGGGTGATGTGGGTGTTAGTTTTTTTATTGTAATGGGTGTGTGGGAGTGGTGTGTGTATGTGTATCAAGTGTGTGTATTTCGAATTGTCCAATGTGGCAGTGTTTTGTCAATGTGTGTGTATTTTGAGCGCGGCGGTGTGTATCGCCAATGGAACACCGCGGTTGAGAGACCGCCGGGTGGATTCGTGGGTCGTGATAGTGTGGGCGTATTTCTGATGCCGTGACGGTGGAGGTTTTGTTATCGCCAGTTTATCACTGACCTTTGGTGTGGCGGACTTGTGTGGGTGTCTGAATTTTTGCTGATTCCGAGCAGTGGGTCGTAATAGCTGTGGTGAAATTCCGCGGCCGCGGCGGTGTGTTGGCGGTCTTCTGCACAGCAGTAAGCGGCTTTTACCGCCAATGTTGTAATGAGGGCCTATGTGTTGCTGGGATCACATTCAAGCACGATGTGTGTCAAATTCTCCAACTGTTACTGATATCAAAAGTAGTCTGAATGTTTTTTTTAAAATGAGTAATATAATGATTAGATACTTTGAACAGTAAATTTGTTACGAAGCCTTAGAAGTCTTATAAAAGTCATTCATAACCGATGGGCTGATGATTTGAAATGTAGAAAACAAAGTGCTGTGAAACGAAAGTGTTAAACACTTGTACTATCAAAGAAAACAAACGAACCATCTATTAGAAAGTTTAGTGGTAACAGCATAAACTCTCAACTGCACAGATGTAAAGATCAAAAGAGATTTTTTAATTAATATTGGCCACAATACCACCCATGTTTTTGACCCGGAATTTATTCTAAGAAGTAATGTGCGGGAGAACAAGGCACCAACATCCCCGTGTACACCTTTATTTTCCACTGGGCTGCAGCTCTTTAGCGTGTACACCATCAGAGAACTCAACAATTACCTCTCAGATATCGGCAACGCCCGATTTGCCGGTAATTAGAAACCTGTCATGCAATTCCGTTGTCTAGGAGGCACAACTCTATGATAGAATTTTCTCTTTCGTATTAGCGCTTTTAGAAAAAATTGCATTAAGCTGTGATGCTACTCACACGGTAGTGGCAACGGTTTTAAGGGTATGTACTACTACAAATAAAGACTATTTCAATCAGGGAAAACGAAAAGCTGTTTGAAAAGAGGCGACACTTAGCATATGGGAATTCTGTGTTGCCTTTTCCGGCTCCAACCTTAGGTCAAGATTTCTGCTTGCAGGCAGGTAAATATTTCTTCAAAGAAGGCAGAAAAAACTCCAAAGTGAACCCGAAAGTGGAAAGCCCCACACAGTTGTTGAAATATCTTTTCAATTCTGACGGACTGGGCTCAAGGGTACCCAGCTCCCCGAGGGAAAATCCTAACCTTGTACTGAAGTATTCCCTATCTTCATGGTAAAAATCCAACCAGAGCCAAGTCAAAGTATTCAAATGTAGGAGTCTAAAGGCGAGCTAAAAAATCAGAAACGGAAGAAAAAAATGAAGCGGCGGATTAAAAAAAAGGACCAAAAAAACTTCGGTTGCGAGAAGCGAAGAGCTCCTACAAAGAACTGAGACATCTAACTTAAATAACCAGCAAGAGGGACCTAGATATGCATCTACAGCTCCGATTGCCATTCCCTTGAGGGGAAGTGATGGCTTAGGCATAACTTCTACTCTCCCTGCAAGCCTATCTACCATGTGGCCATTGAAGAGCACGAACCCGGTTTTCTCTCCACAAATACTGCTAGGTTCGATTTTGCTTCCATCTTCAATTTCAATTTCATTCCGAATCCCGCATTCTTACTTTCTGGTTTTGTGGACACTAAGAAGCTCATTTACAAGAAACTGGTTCATCATGATTGATGGACCAGTTTTCTAGCGCTGCCCTGCACACCTCTAACAACGCCATGAGGGCACTGTATTTACAATACAGTGCTCCATGGTGCAAAGTGTCCACAACAGTGTCAGAAATTCTGATGCTGTTGTGCCACTAAACCTTAACATTGCTGGACTGGCATAAAAATGTTGACAATAGACCAGCAATGTTAAGGGGCCCCCATAGACAACAGCACAGCATCACCTTTAATGCCTGCCTGCCTGAGCAGGCGTTAAAAAAGCACATCATGGCGCAGTGAAATCTTTCTGTGGGGCTTTTAACTGGGGAATGCCTACCTTGCATACATTATACCTTGTGCAGTGATATGATGAGACATTAGGGGCCATATTTATACTTTTCGACGCACAACTGCGCCAACGCAGTTGTGCGTCAAAAAATTTAACGCCGGCTAACGCCATTCTGAAGCACCATGCGGGCGCCGTATTTATTCAATGACGTTAGCTGGCGTTAGCCGGCGGAGCTGCCTGGTGTGCGTAAAAAAAAATGACTTACACCAGGCAGCGCCGGCGTATGGGAAAATGGAGCTTGGGCATAAAAAAATGGGGCAAGTCAGGCTGAGGCAAATTTTTCGCCTCAACCCGATTTGCGCCATTTTTTTTAACTCCCAACCCCTATTGAAATGACTCCTGTCTTAGCAAAGACAGGAGTCATGCCCCCTTGCCCAATGGCCATGCCCAGGGGACTTTTGTCCCCTGGGCATGGTCATTGGGCATAGTGGCATGTAGGGGGGCACAAATCAGGCCCCCCTATGCCAAAAAAAAAATTAAACAAAAATACTTACCTGAACTTACCTTAATGTCCCAGGGGTGGGTCCCTCCATCCTTGGGCGTCCTCCTGGGGTGGGCAAGGGTGGCAGGGGGTGTCCCTGGGGGCATGGGAGGGCACCTCTGGGCTCCTTCCGAGCCCACAGGTCCCTTAACGCCTGCCCTGACCAGGCGTTAAAAAATGACGCAAAAGCAGCTGGACGTCATTTTTTTTGACCCGCCCACTCCCGGGCGTCATTTTTGCCCGGGAGTATAAATACGCCGCACATGCCTCGGAGTCATTTTTTAGACGGGAACGCCTACCTTGCATATCATTAACGCAAGGAAGGTGTCCACGCTAAAAAATGACGCAAACTCCATGAACTTTGGCGCTAGATGCGTCTAACGCCAAAGTATAAATATGGAGTTCGTTTTGCGTCGAATTTGCGTAAAAAGAAACGACGCAAATCTGGCGCAAACAGAGTATAAATATGGCCCTAGAGGTCTTCCTATCTCAGATTAGGGAAGGGATACATGCAAGGGTAGCTTTTCATTATAAAATGATGGCAAATTTGGTTTTACAAAATAGCAAATGTTTTCAATGCAAAGCTATCAGTGTGCTGCACGTCTTTGAGGAAGTTAAACTCCGAGACAAGGGGTATGATAAACTGAATATCCATTGGAGGAAATTCTATCCTATTCTAGCAAATGAGTGCCCTGGGAACGACTGAAGAGGGTTGCATGTGTCTAAAGGATCTAGTGGGAGATGTGCAACCTATGGGATGTCTAATAAGGTTGAGTCTGGCTATGTTAATGACAACCTCAAAATGGAACTGGCTGGCAAGGGCCTTGAATATTGTTAGAGCTGGCAGCCTTAGGGAGGTCATCCCCCAACTTTTTGCCTGCCTCCCTCCACTTTTCTGACACATTTTTGCTGGCTTTAGGACTCTGCGCACTTTACCACTGCTAACCAGTATAAGGTCTCTCCCTTAAACAAGGTAACATTGGTTCATACCCAACTGTCATATTTGAGTTACTTCCAAGTCCCTAGTAAAGTGCACTACATGTGCCCAGGGACTGTAAATTAAGGCCCATATTTATACTTTTTGACGCTAAACTGCGCTAACGCAGTTTAGCGTAAAAAATTTTTGCGCCGTCTAACGCCATTCTGAAGCGCCATGCGGGCGCTGTATTTATGGAATGGCGTTAGCCGGCGCAAGCAGACCGGCGCTGCCTGGTTTGCGTGGAAAAAAGCCACGTACACCAGACAGCGCCGGCGTAGGGGGAAAATGGCGTATGGGCGTCTTAAAATGGGGCAAGTCAGGTTACGTCGAAAAAATCGTCGTAACCCGACTTGCGCCATTTTTTTTCGACGCCCATCCCCCATCAACATGACTCCTATCATTGTAAAGATAGGAGTCATGCCCCCTTGCCCAATGGCCATGCCCAGGGGACTTCTGTCCCCTGGGCATGGTCATTGGGCATAGTGGCATGTAGGGGGCACAAATCAGGCCCCCCTATGCCACAAAAAATAAAAAATAAAAAACTTACCTGAACTTACCTTAATGTCCATGGGATGGGTCCCTCCATCCTTGGGTGTCCTCCTGGGGTGGCCAAGGGTGGCAGGGGGGGTCCCTGGGGGCAGGGGAGGGCACTCTGGGCTCATTTTGAGCCCACTTGTCCCTTAACGCCTTGCCTGACCCAGGCGTTAAAAAGCGGCGCAAATGCGCCGTTTTTGGCCACGCCCACTCCCGGGCGTCATTTTTGCCCAGGAGTATAAATACCACGTAAAGGCCTGGGAGTCATTTTTTAAGACGGGAACGCCTCCCTTGCATATCATTAACGCAAGGAAGGGGTTCACGCTAAAAAATGACGCACACTCCGGGCACTTTGGCGCCCGAAGCGTCTAACGCCATAGTATAAATATGGCGTTAGTTGGCGTTAGTTTAGCGTCGAATTTGCGTCGAAAAAAACGACGCAAATTCGGCGCAACCAGAGTATAAATACGGCCCTAAATGCTATTAGTGGGCCTGCAGCACTGATTGTGCCACCCACACAAGTAGCCACTTAACCATGACTCAGGCCTGCCATTGCAAGGCCTGTGTGTGCAGCTTCACTGCCACTTCAATTTGGCATTCAAAAGTACTTGCCAAGCCTTAAACTCCTTTTTTATGTATAAGCCACCCTTAATGTAGGCCCTAGGTAACCCATGGGGCAATGTGCTATGTAGGTAAAAGACAGGGCATGTACATATGTGTTCTATATGTCCTGGTAGTGGAAAACTCTGAATTCGTTTTCCACTACTGTGAGGCCTGCTCCTTTCATAGGCTAGCATTAGGCGGGCGAGCCTGGCGGTCTCAGTGGTTGTAATCTGCCAGGGCAGCACTTGCAGCACTTGCAGCACTGCACTGGGGATTATGAGTCCCCTTTCTGCCAGCCTTTGCATGGTGGTAGCCTGCCATGCAAAGGCTGGTGGAAAGGGGGTGCAGGGGCCCGCTGGGGGGGGTTGCACTGCCCATGCACTTGGCATGGGAAGTGCAGGGGCCCCCATAGACAGCCTTGTTGCACTTTTGAACTACGGACAGTGGAAAGCGCGACTGGTACTGCTAAAAATGAGGGCCCCAGTCACACCTGCACTCATCTGCATATTGAATGGGTCTTCCTGGGCTGGTAGGGTGGAAGGCCTGACATTTACATTTCAAAATCTAGTGGCCTGCTCTCACACAATGGACTGACAAACTCCCTACTGGGACCCTGGGAGAGAGGGATGCACTGAAAGGGGAACTTGTACACTTCAAAACCACTCTTTGAAGTCTCCCCCCACTTAAAAGGCATTTTTAGGTATATAAACTGGGTCTCTGACCCCATCAACTCAGACACTTCTGGTCCTGCACCTAAACTTTGTCAGAAGACCTGCCTGGCTGCCAAAAGGACTTTCTGGACTGCTTTGCTGCAAAGGACCTTTGCCCTGCTGTTGCCCTGCTGCCCTGCAAGCCTCTGACTGTGCTGGAATAACTCTGCCTTCCCCCCAAAGTGCTCGCCAAGAGCTTGGATTGAGCTTACCTCCTGTTCAGGGGTCTCAGGGACTACAAAGACCTCCATTACTAGGTTTTTGCTAGTACACCGACTTCAGCGATTTCGGAATGACTTCAGCGATGCCAGCGACTCCACAGCCTGCTCCTGCTACGTGGACCTCGCTGCACGCACCGACTTCGGCCTGCAATGCAAGTCCGACATCACTGCAACTCCGCTGACGTTACTCAAGGTCATTGCAACACTTTGAAGTTGGAACATCAAGTCCTGATAAACCGGAACCAGCAACCATGCCAGGTGACAAGGAATCGACGCATCGGGGATGATGCAGCATCATCTCCCCCTGCGTCTGGATAAAGCTTCGCAGTGTAGAACAGACATCTCGCTCCTCAGAAGCCGTAAGGGATTGACGCTGCACGACTCCAGCGATGTCTCTTTCTGACTCTTTGAGACGTCCTTGTTCTTCGTTTTCAAAAGGTAGTGTACCTGGAGATCCGTGCGACTCTGTGACCGGCACCAGTGGTGTCGGATTGCTGGGTACGACTCCATCAATTATGCAGTCATAGGTCCTGTTGGAGCTATGGTGTTTTCAAGAAACTTTAATTGGATTTAATCTTTAAAAAGTCTTAATTTTGCTTGTGTGCATTGGATTTTCATTGTTTCAACAGTATTTTATTCAGATAAACATTTACAATTGTTCTAAACCTGTGTGGTGTATTTTTGTGGTGTTTTCACTGTTTTACTGTATGATTTACTGCACAAGTACTTTACACATTGCCTTACAAGTTAAGCGTGACTGCTCAGCGCCAAGCTACCAGAGGGTGGGCACAGGATAATTTGGATTGTGTGACACTTACCCTGACTAGGATTGTTGTCCCTACTTGGATAAGGGTGTATACCTCTGCCAACTAGTGACCCCTTTTCTGACAAACAGTGATCGTGTATTGGTTCCTGGAGCACAGCATAGCACCTAGCAATGAACTAAAAGTGGTTTCCTCAAATATGGCAGGCAGCAAGAACGACAATGAGAAATGGCAATTTTTGAAGGCATTAAATGGCAACATTATCTCCCTCCAGGAATCCTGGTGTACTAGCAGGCTCCAATGTGATGACTTTTTTAATAGCGTGTAATGCCACACTTTCTACTAAAGGACATGCAAAAGGAGGGATAGCCATTTCCCTAACTGATAGGATCAACTGGAAATACAAGAGTTTTACGGACTCCTCTAATCTCTTCTTAGCAGTGATACTTTACCTGAATGTGGGAGGGAATTTATTGACCCTCGTTCTATTATTGGATGCCTATATTCATCCAGATGCCATTTACAATAATCTTGTGATTTCATATTCTCCTTTATCAAAACCGCCATAGGGAAGAAGAAAGGCCCCCAGCTAATCATGGTAGGAGATTATTACTGTAAAATTTCTAATCATGCTATCAACCTTTTCAAAGATGTAGTAAGAGAGGAAGCTTTGAGTATCCCCCTTTTCCTCTTCTGTCATAAAATTAGAATTGTTTAGAAAGGGAAGATTCTGCTCAATCAACTGAGGAGAAATGACTGCCTAATAGTTAATGGGAGATGTTCTTTTGATTCACCAGCTCAGTACAATCATAAATCCCTGACAGAAGAGGCATTCCTAGATTATCTTATTGATGCACACAATTCTTTCAACCGTTTGGATGATTTGAAAATAATAGGCTTGATTTATAGTGCTTACAGGCTAATTGTATTTTCCCTAGAGGCAAGCATAGCACTAGTTGGCAGTGGAAATTTGATGGGGCCACCACAGAATGTAATAAAACCTTAGGCCGTACTCAGTGATCCCTGGAATGATAGCCATTTTAAACGATGTTAGAGCAAATTGTTAAATATCTTGGTACTTGGGAGGTCAATGTTTTCTACTGTCTGAATTTGTTATGAAGCAATTGTAACAAGTTCCACATATAAACCAATCAAGGCACCACTGAATAAACCTGCACCTGCTATTTCATAACTGATTAAAGATATAATTAATCTGGTCTGGAAGCAACTCATCTCCTTTTCAAATGAGAGAAGTTGCCATTTGTCTTTTTGAAATAGACGTCGAAGTTGTATTAAGACAAACCTTGAAAAAACAAGATATGGACCTTAGGTGGATAAGTTTAAGAGAGGCTGCTCGCAGGAACCACATGAGGAGTATTTGGGAAACAGTGGCAGACTGTTGAGGGACAAGGGTTAGGCCCTTCCCTGCCCCAAATACAGAAGATATTTGGGTTTTCTTCATTTCTAGTTAATATGCAGAGAATGAGGGGTTAGAATGTTCATTTATTCTGGAATGTTATATGCACACCCATAATGCTCCTTCCACAAACAAGACTGAGCCAGCTATTTTAGGAATGCAATCCTTGGCTGCCACGGGACAGGATGAAGTGCCAATTGCAGTAATAAAAGAGGATGTTTCTTATTTGAACGGAGTTAAAACCTTTAGGGCCGTATTTATACTTTTTGGTGCACAACTGTCCAACGCAGTTGTGCGTCAAAAAATTTAACGCCGGCTAACGCCATTCCAAAGCGCCATGCGGGCACCTTATTTATGGAATGACGTTAGCCGGCGGAGCTGCCTGGTGTGCGTAAAAAAAAATGACTTACACCAGGCAGCGCCGGCGTAGGGGAAAATGGAGCTTGGGCGCCAAAAAATGGGGCAAGTCAGGCTGAGGCAAAATTTTCGCCTCAACCCGATTAGCGCCATTTTTTTTTACTCCCATCCCCCATTGAAATGACTCCTGTCTTAGCAAAGAAAGGAGTCATGCCCCCTTGCCCAATGGCCATGCCCAGGGGACTTATGTCCCCTGGGCATGGCCATTGGGCATAGTGGCATGTAGGGGGGCACAAATCAGGCCCCCCTATGCCACAATTTTTTTTTCAAAAAAATACTTACCTGAACTTACCTGAAGTTCCCTGGGATGGGTCCCTCCATCCTTGGGCGTCCTGCTGGGGTGGGCAAGGGTGTCAGGGGGTGTCCCTGGGGGCATGGGAGGGCACCTCTGGGCTCCTTCCGAGCCCACAGGTCTCTTAACGCCTGCCCTGACCAGGCGTTAAAAAATTACGCTAAAGCGGCTGGACGTCATTTTTTTTGACCCGGCCACTCCCGGGCGTCATTTTTGCCCTGGAGTGTAAATACGGCGCACACGCCTCGGAGTCATTTTTTAGAAGGGAACGCCTACCTTGCATATCATTAACGCAAGGAAGGTGTCCACGCTAAAAAATGACGCAAACTCCAAAATCTTTGGCGCTAGACGGGTCTAACGCCAAAGTATAAATATGGAGTTAGTTTTTCGTCGGATTTGCGTAAAAAAAAACGATGCAAATCCGTCGCAAACAGAGTATAAATATGCCCCTTAGTTTTTAAATTTTACTATGTGAGTAGTACAGTTCTGGTCATGGACCAGAAGTATTTTCGTACCCATTCATAAGATGGGAGATGGTAACGTGCCTGCAAACTTCTGTCAGATTGCCCTAACTGATGTGGTAGGTAAAGTGTTTGCCAGATGTCTGCTGTCCCAACTAAACACTTGGGTGGAGGATAATAAAATCATCCCGCTAGAACAGACAGGCTTCAGGAAAAACATGAAACCCTAGATAGTATAGCCGCATTACAATTATCTAACTAGTAGTATGTGACCATTAAAGTGGTGCCGCATGTGCTGCTTTTATTGACTTCTCTGTGGCCTTTTGCAAAGTAAACAAGGAAGAGTGGAAGAAGTTGTTGAGCCTTGATGTTCCAGAAACATTGTTGCACCTAATTGTTGCCATCTATTTTGCTACATGGTGGCAAGTTTTATTAGGAGGGGATTGAGGCTTCTCTAGAGTGATCCTAACAAAGAATTGATTAAATCATGGTTGTCTCTTTGCCCTGCTTCTTTTCTCTTTTTACATCTCAGATCTGCCTGCAGCTCTCTCGCAAAGCACGGGCTTGCCCCCTAAGACTGGGGGGCAGCGCCAATCTCATGTCTAATGTATGCAGATGCCATAGTGATTTTGGATCTTATGCCCAAAGCACTTAACACCCAAATAGAGGCACTACAACACTGCTGAGGTATACTACATAAAAAGTAACTCTTCTAAAAGCAAGATTCTCTGCTTAAATGATAAGAAGAAGGTGACAGATATGTACATTCCTCTTGGTTGTTGGGCTTCCAAAAATTGAAAGTGGTTGAGTCTTACACCTTTTTGGGGAAGATAAGGCGTGGCAATTTGAAGGATAGTGACCATATTGCAAACAACACATGTAAAGATCAGTCCTAGGCTAAGGGCCTGGGTGCAGTTTGTAAGGCTAGTGGCTGAAGACATTTCTTATATCTTATGTTTGTTTACCAGGCAAAAATCTCTTCCACTCTGCTCTGTGCAGTGGTGTTTCTAGATATCTCTAGGTGGGATTTTTAAAATAAAGTTGAGGAGTAGATCTGGAGAGGACTTATCTTTTGTTATACCTTTGTATCTTCAGCAGCATTAAGGCAGGGGTTGAGAATTAAAAGTGCATATACACAAGGCCTAGCAAGTATTGTCCGGTGGGCCACCTGTTTGAGAGAAGCTAATGAGATACATTAAGGTACCATGTGAAAAAGAAGATTTTAGTGGAAAAGAAGGAAATCTCCCTATTCTACATGAATTATAAAGCAACTATCTATCAACTGGGGCTTGATCAAAGTTTGATACTTTCCTTTTCCGCCTCCAAACTAAAGATTCATCTAAAACATGCCTCTCAAGTTTTGAGTTTCAGTCTGGACAAAGTGGCCTGTAGGGAAAAAAGGGGCTAGCATCAAATAAAAGATACCATAACCATGAGAAAATCCCAACCATACATAAGCCCTCATTATGACTTCGGTGGTATTCTCAGAATACTGCCGATGCCCAGGGCGCCAGAAGACCGCACGGTCTTCCGCCCGCCATATTATGAACTCTGCAGGATTTCCTCCACAGTAAGGGGGGAAATCCTCCAATAGCCATGCTGGCGGATGGTGGTGCCCTGTCACTGCTACCACCAGCACCGCCCTGCCAGTAGGACGCCGCCAACTGTATTAATGCCATTAGTATGGCTTGGCAGTGGCAGCACCCTTTCCTGTTCCCTGCCGGACGACCTCCTCGCCGGACAAGGTAAGTTGGGGTCCATCAGGGGAGAAGGGTTGGTGGGTGGTGGTGTTTTGTACAAGTGTGTGGTGCCTGCCTATGTGTATGCATGTGTGTGTGAATGTGAGTGTTGTGGTGTATGGGTGGTTTTATGAGTGTGAGTGAATGCGTGTATGAAAGTTGAAGTGAGTGCATGTCTTCATGTCAGTGTGTATGCGTGCCTGAATGGGTGTTTGGATGTCTGTATGAATGCGTGCCTGAATGTGTGTTGGTATGTATGAGTGAATGCGTGCATGGAAATGTATGTGAATGGGTGCATGCGTCCTACGTGTGGGTGTGTGTGTGTATGCAGGGGTGGGGTGGTGTGAGGGGATGCAGTGACTGTAGGAAGGTTGGGGGAGGAGGGTGATGTGAGTGTGTGTGGCTGTGTGCGTGTATGGCTGGGGGTTGGGGCGGTTGTGTGGTGGGTACGTGTCTGCATGTGCATGAATTGGTGTTGTGTCTGTGGGGTGTGCGTGTATGGGGATGTTTGTGAATGAATCAGGTGTTTGTGTTTGAATTGGGGGTAGGGGCGTGTGTCTGAATTGGGGGTGGGGAGTAGAGTGAGTTTGGATGAGGGGGTGGAGGGGTTGGATGCTTGCTGGGGGATTGGGGGAGCTACCTACTGGTGACAGGGAAAGAATTCCCTGTCACCGGTAAGCCCTACCGCCATGGTTTTCATGGCGTTGCGCCACAGAAACCATGGCGGTAGGCTGGCTCACAATGCCGCTGCCGGTACTCTGTGGGCCTCCGGTTCAGAGATGAATATCTCTGGCCCGGCGGTTCATACCGCCCTGGCGGTATGAGTGGTGATGTGGCAGGTCGGCAGCAGCCAAACCGCCTCACTCATAATATGGCGGCATACACCACCAACGTTTTGGCGGTGATACTGACACATTAAACCTGGCAGTCAAAAGACCGCCAGGGTCATAATCACCCCCATAGTATGGAACATGTCTCCTGGGGGTCAGACGATTCTGGATACTATTACGATGGGGTAAGTTGCCTTTAAGTTGTTTACTTTCTAAATGGTATGGAAGCCCTCATGTTTGCAACCTTTGGCCTAATGGCATTTAAGATTTGAAATATGTTCTTTTTGTCTTCCCCACACTTATATTGTATCAGCAAAAATGATTAAGACCCATTTTCTTGAAATTACCTTCGAAGTGCAATTATTGTTTGACCATCCCAATGAATTGATCTGCTGCTGAATATTTAACATTTTAAAGGGTTTTTTAATATCTATTCATTATAGTCATCAATAATATCTATAGTCAGTATGTACAAGGCTACATTGATGATAACATGTATGGACAGCTAAGGAATTGTTATGGCATTTTCACTGATTTTAAGGATAGATACTGCTTGTTTTATTTGAATGAAATTGTTTTGTGGACCAATACAGAGTTCCGAATAACTAATAAACTAAACTTGAACTTGTGATCAGTAACTTGGATATAGCCTGATTCCATGCCTTGTTAGTAATGCCCTTTGACTGCAGGTAGAACAGCAAAATGTTGTCTCCATTGAATAAAAGGCAGCACACAGGTCCAGCGATGTTATCGTCTCTATGCAATTATTATCAGCCTGGGTCTACAAGTCATCCAGCTCTAAAATCAGACTGAAAGGGCTTGTAAGATATCATTGGAAATGTGGCTGGTGAGAAGCTGGGTGTCAACCATACATTGTATATAATGCTATAAAAGGAATTCCTTAATGAAACTGGAGTTGGTTTGGTCTGCAGTGGCCAGCAAAATCTTCTTTAGCACTGGGAACACAAGTGGATCTATAGAAATACATTTTACTACTCATAAATAGTAGTGGGGAAGAGGAATTTTATCAAGAGCTGTATATGTGCACTTTAAAATTAAAAAAAATACATTTATCTCAAGTGAACTGAACAAGGAGACATTCTCCACATTTAAGGTGTTCCAGCTAAGGCTCCCTCCAACTGTGTGTGGATAACACTACCCTTCAAAAATATTTTATTTTCAAAATCATCTAATGAACTCAAAACTGGTTAATTTATTCCATATTGTGCACCATCAACAACTTTTAGATGGAGAAGTCAGGAAAACCAGCCAGCTTACTTTGATCCTTGAGGAGTCTTTTCTCGGAGTTGTTCCAAAGCTAAAAGCAACTGTGCAGGGTTAATAGGAAAATGGATGTTATAGCGGGGTATCTGTATCTTCTCCTGTTCAGCTTTTTTTTACTAAGTCCTATGCTGATATTGCCGCCTTCTAACTAGTAGATGCCCTATCACTAAAAGGTACAACAATTTTATGCGAGGAAGAGGCGATGTATCCACGCTTTCTAATTTAAATCTGCCACTACATCAGTATCCGTCTTTCCATTTGTATATGAACACTATGGGGGCAGATTTACTAAACAGTCTGGCAACACAGCGCAATAGCCAAAAATGCTGTGCTGCTGTTGCATGACAGCGAGGGAGCAGGAGAGCGCCATATCTACAGAGATGTGGCTCTCTCCTCTCCAAAGTGCCGGCACCGATTTCAGCTGCTGTGTGCCATGCACACATCTTTGCGCCATAGTGCAAGGGTGTGTGCTTTTGTCTAGCATAGGTTTTGCACTGAAAGCGTTCCCTTCCAATACAAAATACTATGCCTAGACAATTTAAATGTCTTTTCTTACCTTGAATGTGTGCTGCACAGTGCAGCACACATACAAAGTGAGAAAAGAAAGGAGAAATAAAAACATTTCTTCTTTTTAAAGCCGGGTTTTAAAAGATGTTATTTTGTGATGCAAAACTGTGTCTCACATTTTTTGTGGATATGGTTTTGCATCAAAAGGGTGGGTGGTTGCATGAGAACACCCATGTAACTCCACCTTTGCACTAAGTAATGCAAAGCAGTGCTTTTCACTACTTTGCGTTACTTTTTGTCAATTCCCAGTGCAAAAGAAGTTTTGCGCTGGGAAGTATATAATTTAAAAAAAAAGAAATTGTATTGGTTTGCTTCATGTTCATGACACAAACCCAGTGCAAAATGTTACCAAATCACCCCCAATGTTTTTATCTCATTCTGCATTTTTATATAGCGCAAACTTGACCCAAAGTTATTGGAACGCTTTACATGATTACGAGTTACATTACACAAGGTCACATTCACTTTTTATAATAGGCATCAAGACATAATTGACTCGCAGTCACAGGAGGTTGAGCCAATGCCTCAACATCCTCAACTCGCAATTCTGTTTCCCCAATTCCAAAGTCAGCAGCTCTGGCTATAACACCACCTTCTGTGTACAGAGAGAGTGCCATGCAGAAGCCAAAGGAAAGCTCAGCTTGTTATGGGCTTGAGGCTCCAATGAGACCTTGAGCTCAGGAAGATCTTGCTTATGCTTTTCGTGGCTCGCTCACCTCTAGTAATAGTTTGTTTTATTTTTAAGTTGCTGATAGCTTTGTTCCTTTTTAATATTTGTGTGAATTGGTAGACTGCATGGTGACTTTGACCTAATGTCTCTTGGAAGGGACCACACTTCCACTCCACCATTTGTTTTTGCTGGTTGTGCCATACTGCTTCCATCTAGGTTCCACTTTGGTATATGATACTTGTGCTAGCGCATGTGATCAGAACTGTGCAATCTGAGAAGCCCAGTGTCTTCAATATAGTCCATTATGGGACTTAAATTGCCTTCATGTCTTTGGTAGAAAGGTGATTTTTTTTTGGTTGTAATGTTTTGCTACTTCAGTTATTGGAACGTATGTTAGAACAAATCTTTCTTTAATTTCTGAGTAAATTTGGCATTTGTTAAGTATTCAACACTTTGGTCAAAATGAGTCTTTTTACATTTGGGATTTCTGGGAGTTGGCATGTAGTATAGTCAGGAACACCTGGTGTGATATTTAGCAATTTTTTTCCTGTAGGCTTTTGTGCTACATTGCCTGAGGTCTTGTAATACATTTCTGACTATACTCTAATGTTTAATAATTTTGTTTTTTTGTCACAGCTCTCCCATCACATTAATTGGAAGAATACTGTGTACATTTCCAGTGCGTTTTCTCACTCACTGCAATTTCTTGACTATAAGTCTCTACTGTTTGAGTCCGTAACAGTTTTACTTTCTGAGATTTGATATATATGGCTTTTTCCAAAATTTCATCTGCGGATTTTAGAATTATACATTAATTATTTAATGTATAGGGACATGGTTGAACAGCAGAAGACCATGGATACCTAAATTTGGGGCACTCACCTCACTATATACAACCCACAGTTATCCTGCCTGATACTTTTGATCAACTAAAAAGCAGGACCTGCCCTCCACAGTACAGAGGCACAGCAGACCCTACACTTTGTGGGCAGTGACCCATGTTCTATGGCATTCAGAGGGCAAAAGTGACGGCCAAGATGATGATGCCCACTAACCTGGTCAGGCCAGGGGTGCATGGTTGCACAATTGACTCCCTATAAGGCAAACAAGCCATCTATAATCCCCTGAAGGTGAGGTGAGAGCTGAGCTTCTTCGAGGCTCATGCTGTGGCACAGCGGAGGAGGACTACTGGCAAAGAATTACCCCATGAGAGTTAAGAGGTACATCAGCTGCATTACACGGACCCACCTAGAGGTGCGGGCAGCAACTTGCACAGGATCTCATGGCCTACTGGGGAGTCTTTGATCCATTGTGATCTTCTGAACTTTTCTCCCCCTCTGCTCACTCTGACGTCTGAGACATCCACGTTGGGGTAACATGGCTCTAATATATTTGAGGTGCCAGCTGACCCTCAGCAAAATTAAGCCCAGTGTTCTTGGCCCTAGGACCACATGCAAAGTCACAAGGACTGAAGGACTGAAGACAGGGGCTGGTACTTTGATTGTGATTGTATTGTTTTACAGATCTACCACCGAAGGTACAGTAGACCATATACCTCAGACACTATAAAGTAAAGCAGAACCCTCTGTGGATGGGGAGACTGGATTTACCGGAAACTGGATGTAATGTGAGGAGCACTTTCTGCATACACCTTTACTCTGTAGAACTACATCAGTGCCTCTTGGAATGTGCTTGAGGCTGTCAGTGACCACAGAAATTGGGAAAAATAAGAATAAAAACAGGAAGAACAGCACAGCTGAGGATTGTAAGATAGGGGTGACGAGTGAGAGGAGGCAGCTGGCAAGTTCATCTTTGCAGCAGATGAACATTACAAGCATAATGAGCAAGGTAAAGATGATACTATCCTGCAGACCATCCTGAAATCTCATATCGGCATTGAGCAAAAAATGTATCCTATAGCGTTGGATGGGGACCTGCTCTGCACAGACAACACAAAACTATTAGATAGGGTGTCCAAAACTGAATCTACAATTGCCACAATGAGGTTATCAATTTTGAAACTACAGAGACAGATGCATGAACTGCAAAAGAAGATATGACACATCCATGACAATGATGAGGATGCTGAATGCCAGGCTTGCTGGAACAACATCCACATCAATGAGCTCCATCATGGAGGGCCCGTCTGCAGACATGTTTATAGTGCACTAGCTGCTGGAGACAGTGCTTAGAGTTGACACTCTAAAAACTTTTCTATTGAAGGATCCACAGGGTCTCAACATGTTCTCCTGTACCTGGTGTGCCCCTGAACAGTTCTGGCATGGCTGCTTAACTACTGTTCAAGACCATATCCTACAAGTAGCTTCCAAACATGGCTCATGGGAGGTTGAAATTTTTTTCAGACAACACTACCCAAGTACAGCTCCAGTGGTGGAATTACCTAGCAGTCACATAAGCCTTCTTATTGCTTGACCTTGCTCTATAGCCCAGTCAACACCTTGAAGCTCTGAGTACTGGCAGAAGATAACATCTTCTTCATTTCCCTAGGCATGGCTGTAACCTAGGTGTCCTGATGTTGTCCACATTTAGAAGCATACAGAGAAGAATCCGGAGGTGCAGGAGGAGCATCACCAACCCAGTTGTTCAATTAGAGCCTCCACATAACACAAGCTGCTATGAAAGAAAAAAACCAAGTGGAGCGCATTCATACACAAAGAACGTCACCTACAGAAGGGGCTGCCGATGATGTGAAATACTGGAGATCGATTTTGAATCTACGCATTGGATGGGGATCCACACAGAAGAGCCCACCCATCATTCCTGTGACAGAAGATCATATCTATAAATGCTGACAAACATCAGCTTTGTTTGATTATGAGGGGATTAGGTGAGGTGTCTTTGATGTATTTCCCAGGGGATGACTAAAATGTAGTCAAATAAAATCTATTTCCTATCTCCTTCCTGTTGCTTAGTGATCTTAATGGATTTGGGGTGGCAGGATGTGTCCTCACTAATTTTGGCAGTGTTATTCTCCTCCCCTTGCATTGTTTTGCCAATGTACAATGTAGGAAAATGGGTTATTAGTTGTGTACAATGTGAGGCCTGTGCAGGTAATAGGTTCCAATTTCCCATTACTGGAACCAAGCAACCCCTGGTAGTGCTTGACTCTGTCAGGGTAGAGAAGCAGAGCAATGCAAGGCTTACTCAGGGGAGGTGGTGTGGGCTAGCAATCACCATTCTCTGGCACGTAATTATAACAATCAATAAATGATTGTCCAGTCAATGTTTTTTCTTTAGGAAAGGAAAGCTGCATTTATTGCACAAACACATACTATGAAATACTACACATTATTTGCAAATATATAGATAAGGCAGATAGGAATACATTGGTGACATCTAAGGGGTCATGACCCCAAAAATCATAGTACCACCCCCAACCCATACCAGACAGCACATCACAATATGTGGGGATATATTTTAAATAAAACAGGCCTATCGGCTGTATCGAGTTTCATCACAACAAATAAGGCAAGCCTTTTGGCTTTTTCAGAGGTTCACCATTTTGAAAACCCAACAAACAACATGTTAAAGACCGTCATCTTTTCCTGGGTAAATGCAATAACCAATAACAACCATATAGAAATGCAGTAATTACTGTGAGTAAATCATTTAAAAATTCCTCAACAATCATTGTCAGCAGAAATGGTTAAAAAAGCAATGACAATAAACATAACATGTATCATTGTCTTCTTTACACACTTTCAGGCCACACAAAATGTGCCCAAACCCTAAAGGACACTGCACCAGTTGTACATTAAATCCTCCAGCCCTGGGGCTGCTTAAAGAATGATAAATATCCTGGTGGGGTCATAATTCCTTTGACTCTGCAAATGTAGGAGCAATTTAAAAAAATCACATTGGTTGGAGTCTGCTGCAACTCCTGCAACCCGCAGGACTCCTTTACTTTGTTGATGGTGCCCCGGCTGTTCTGGATCCACCACAAGGCAGGGCATTATGGGGCACTCCCTCAAGGAGCAGTAAATATTTCTGTAGTGGCTCTCCTACCGTGCTTGGGATAGACGCATAGCTTTGCTTTGTGTTTTTTTTTATTTGATGGTGGTGCTTGTCCCATCCAGGCACCCCACCCTACCCTCATGTTGACCGAACCTAGGGTGCCTCTTCTCTCTCCAACTCTGCTTCAACCATCCTGTACAGCATGCTGGGACAGTTAAAAATGGTGCAGTTCAAACGTCACTCGTCACATCTCCTCTTGGAGTCTCAGGTCTGCCCTTACTTGACATCACTGCCAGGGTCTTTACCGCCAAAATTTGAAAGAAGAGCCACCTTCTGTGTTGGCTTTGGATGGCTGGACTTCCTCATTTGTTCAGTGGGCATGGGCTGTCCCAAACCCTGGTACAGTGTGACAACTAATTAACAGATTATATTTTGTTTCTCACCCCTTTCTCCTCAGGAGGAAGGGGCTAAGGGAAGCACTGTTAATTACTCTTTTTTTGTGGGGAGGACTTTGTTCCCTCTGCTGGGGAGCAGAGCAAATAACATGGCACATCAGGATGACAAAAGGCATGGGCGTTGATCCTGAGCTGAGCCAGAGAAATATAAAAATACTGGACGATCCATAAAATGTAAATCTGTAGGCTTTTGACTTGCATATTTCAACTTGGTGACCACTTTTCACCACTATTCAATATCTTATTGGGCTTTGTTGACCAAAGGGAAGCAAAAGTGCACTCTAAGGCAGATTCCCCCTTTTGTGTATTATAAAGTGTCACTGCAGACAAAATTGTAAACCATACTGACTTTACCTATAAGTGCCCAGTATAATTATTAAGCCTACTCCAGGTCAATATCTAACCCTGCAGAGACCCCTCTTCTCCAAGCTACCTGTGCACAGTTACTGGTCGGCGCATGATAGCAGTCTCATAAGCACAGCCCTCGCGTGTGTGCACCCGTGTTCACATGAAAGCAGCCAAATGTCCCTTAACCTTGCTGCATTGCAGCAACCTTATCTTAAAAGGCATACACTTGTGGTAAACACCAAGGGTCCATTTACTACAACACATATAGTGAGACACACCCACAATAAAAAGTCCAAATCTGGATGAGAAAAAGGAAAACATCTGGGAATACTAAATGGGTGGAAAACAATTTCAACATACAACCATAGTTTTTCATGCAGTTGTTTTTTTCTGTTTTCTTGCTATTTGTTGTAGTTGAGGTGGTCACAGCATGTTGAGCTACAGCCAGGGAGCAGAGAAGCAATGGAAACATGTATACACATTATCAAATCCACATACAACATATGGAAAAATGTGTCACCATTATAACTAAATCATTTGGTATATGGAAGACTAGAGTAGAGACTATACTAAGTTCAGATAAATTTACGGGCCACACAACTATTGCTGGTAAGACCCCACATGCCGAACTTCCTCCCAGCACTCAGATGGTGTCCCTCTGCCCCCCTTTCAAAATGGACTCCCTAATGACAATCAGTTGATTATATTATGGCTCCTGATGCACACGGGTATGGTGAGGGACCTGCTTGTACACTTTTTTCTCATGAGTGATCAATATACCTTCCATAGCTTGAATGTCAGTGGAATGGCACACTCCTTAAATTCTATCAACTTCATGCATTTCTTAAACACAAAAAAGTGCATAACATTTGCTTGCAGGAAACTCACTTAGTCCTCTCTGAGCTCAACAAGTTTTTCAGGAACAGTGGGGAGTTCAACTGAAGGGCACCCCTTATTCAGCCTTCTCCTGGGCATCAATTATATGGATAGCCCTGGGTGTGCCTTACAAAATAAATTGTATGGTGAAGGAAGACAGATATACAATAGTGGAGGGGACCCTTGATGGTAACCCACTTGCCATAGCTAGCCTTTATGTATCAAATTTGGGTCAACTGCAGCTTTTAGATACCCTATCACCACACTTGACTCAAACATTAGGGGGGCCCAGCTTATGGGGAGAAGACTATAGCCTGTTCTAAGACTGCGGCAAAGACTGTTCACTCCCATTATTGCCAGCTTCTCCCTGTAAACGATTAGCTTGTGGATTCCACTGATGGTCCCATCAATGGGGATTGACGGAATTTTGGAGGGGACTGCACCCTGTAGCCAGAGAATACTCATTTTTACCTAGCAGTATACAGGACACATACATGTTTAGATATGTATATGGGGTCTACAGACATGGCACAGAGGACTAAGGATGCAGAATTCCTGTGTTGTACAGACTCTGAATACAAGATATTGATGCTTTGGAAGAGTGGTTTCAGTGGTCATACGAATGCCCTCCACATCCCAAAGCTCTACTGGAGCCTCCCTTTAGGGCTACCACAGGAGAGGCCAAAGACTTCTATTTTAAAGAGAATGAGGGCACAGACCCTCATTCTAATGTATGTTGGGACACATTTAGGTCGTTATAAGGAACACATGCATTAAGACATCATATAGAGTAAGAATTCCACTAATGTGGAAAATTACTGTAGCTGAGTATTGACTTTGCACCTCAGAGTTGTCTACAGAAAGTGAGATTGCTGACAAGATGACAGTACTGACAGCAGTTAAGGAACATAAAACTCTAATAGCAAAACATAGATGTTTCAAGTATAAGGATTACACCAAGCAGCAGCTGAGGGTGACAGTGGGGGTCACAGGGTGAATAGTAGCATGGTTGATTAGATCAGAGCTCCCTAAGTTCCAACATGCCTCATAAAAACACATGCTGACCCCGTGGTTAACACTCAGGGCAACAACAATACAAAGTTTGTTATGCACTACGAGGCATTATATGGTGCTCCTTGACCCCCTCAGGCACCGCCAGCCTCCCCTACATAATTACACTTAATTGTCTTTTTGAAATCTGTTTATGCTGATGCTTAACAGAGCCTAGATACTAGAACTAGAGGCATGAAAAACTCAAGGGTTAGCTGGACTGTCTACTAAATGTTATACCACACATGAACCTACCACGGTGATAAGCTACATACTATGTACATAGAGGTATTCCAGAAAAGGGTGTTACCAGAATCGACCAGGGAAACCTTAAGAACTGTTCTGCCCAAACAGGTGCAAGAAAAGTAAGTACTATTGTCCTTTGTCCCTGCTTTATACTAAATGCTCAATCTTAGATAAAATCATTGCAAATAGATTTCTTCAATGCATTGCAGACTTAGTGCATCCTGACCATTGTGGGTTTGTGGCAGCAAGGAACAACTTAATTAATATTTGTTGTTTATTCCATGTCATTAACTTCACACTCATAGTGCCTGGCCTTTCTACTGTGTCCTCATTAGATATCAAAAATGTCTTTGAGACCCTCCTACATCCTTACTTAGTTGTAGTGTTGAGGAAGCTGATAATATCTGTGGATATCCTGAAATGGACAAAGCTGTTGTAAACACAACCATTGGCCATACTGGCGAGGCAATTTCAGACAGGTGGCAGATCCAGAGGGCACTAGGCAGAGAAGAGAAACCAACTCCTTTAAATATCTGTGAAGTACAGGTTTACCATACAGATAAAGGCCTTATGGGGGGCAATCTAGGCAGAAGCATTAATAACATCAGACACATTTTGCCTTTCTGGACTAGTCCTCTGCTATCACCAATGGGAAGGTGTCAATAGCCAAAATGTTAATATTGCCCACGGCCCTATACTATTGTATGACTCTCCCCTTGTTCCTTCCCCACTCATATTTTCAAGGCCTGTGAACCATACTATTAGATTTAATATGGGGTGAAAATCGGAGACGCATCTCGATTGAAAAGGCTTTGGGGCTGCAGGAATTAAGGAGGGATGGGAGCGACCAACGTGGTGATACATTACCTGGGTGCACAGGAGACTTGGACGTCAAGATGTCTGGTGATCAAGGTCTATATAGATGGTGCAGCTATTTTACAGATTCTACTCAGCACAATTAGGCTTAACAACACCCATCCAAGGCCAGTATGTATAATTAGAAGTTATTGGGTAGAATATGTGAAAAAGGTGAGGCTACCACACTATGGTGGTCATTATGACCCTGGTGGTCTTCCGACCGCCAGGGTTAATGTAGCGGTATCACTGCCAACAGGCTGGCGGTGAAGACCACCACATTATTATTGTGCGGGTTGGCTGCCACATCTCCACTCATACTAGCATGGTGGTATGAACTGCCGGGCCAGAGATGTTCATCTCCTACCCGGAGGTCCACAGAGGACTTCCAGCGGTATTAGGAGCCAGCCTACAGCAATGGTTTCTGCGGCTGTAGCACTGCCACGAAAACCATGGTGGTAGGGCTACCGGTGACAGGAAATTTCTTGTCACTGGCAGACGGCTCACCCAACCCCCCAGCAAGCACCGGACCCCCACCCCCTCTACAGTCACAAGGCAATCACCCCCTACTCACATAGCACCCTCACTCCCTTCTCACATAGCACCCCATCCCCCTTATTTCATGCGCCTCCTACTTACATGACGCCCCACCCCCCTCCCTGCATACATGCACACAGAGACCCACTCGCACCACTCATACACCCCTTCACCTACACTTCCAGACACGCATTCACTCATACACATCCTTACATGCTTTCACTCACACATACTCACACACATCCATACACGTATTCACTCACACATACTCACATGCTTCCATACAGGCATACCCAGAAACATCCAAACATGCATACTCACACATATACACACTGACATCCAGACACACACTCACTTCAACATTCATACACGCATCCACTCACACGCATACAACCTCGCATACACCACAAAACTCACAGTTGCATTCGCACACACACACACACATTCATACACATGCGCAGACACCACACACTCACACACAACACCCCCTACCCTCCCGACCCCCCTCCAGTCTGGCGCCCGACTTACCTTGTCCAGCGAGGAGGTCGTCCAGCAGGAAACAGGAAGGGGCGCTGCCACCGCCGGCAGCACCTCGCCAGCATGACATTGCCAGGCCATCTTAATGGCTGGCGGCATCCTACTGGCGGGGTGGTGCAGGTAGTAGCAACGCCAGAGCACCACCGCCTGCCACCATGGCTACTGCCGGATATTCAACCAAAGTGTGGTGGAAATTTGGAAGTACCCATAGTAAGGTGGGCCGAAGACCACCAGCACTGGTGGTCTTCTGGTGCCCATGGCTTTGGCGGTCTTGCTCAGAGACCGTCAAAGTCATAATGAGGGTCTATATTCTTTAGATCTCCCCCTTTGTCCATTACACATGGCAAATGTGGCTAAATCTCATAATATTCAGCCTTGGATGCAAACCACGGTGGTAACTATGGGAGATCTGTAAAACAACAATACATTGTGTATGTTTGACAGTCTCTGAGGTGACATGGGACATATAATGCACTGACAAACAGAATTAAAAGGATCTGGAAGAATGAAATTAATGAACTTCCTAAATCCAAGATATTATGGGTCATTCTGACCTCGGCGGTAAAAGGCCCTTACCGCCGGTCAGAAGTCCGCCATTCTACCGACGCGGCCGCGGTAAACTGCCACGGTCATTCTGACCACCAACTGTGAAACCGCCAAAAATCCGACATCCAAGGAAGGCCGCCTCATCAGCGGGCCGCGGAAAACTGGAGATGACCAAACCTCCACCATCACGCCAACACAAACACGCCCATGCCATTCTCACCCACGAATCCACGCGGCGGTCTTTCAACCGCGGTATTCCACTGGCGGTACACACCGCCGCGCTCAAAATACACACTCAGCTCCAAAACACAGCCACATTGGACAATTTGAAATACACACACCTGACACACATACAAACAACACTCCCACACATCCAATCAACTATAAAACACACACCCACATCACCCACAAACCCCCACTAGTTGGAAATCGGAGAGAAGGCGATAGAGATAGAGATAGATAGAGCGAGCACAGCAATCGAAAACCCCAACACACACAGGAACCCAACTTCATCACCCACACCACATTTACGCACACATCACCACATATCACCACGCACATCACCACAAACACCACCCCACACCTCATCCACACCACCCCATGGCACCCCAAAGACACCCCAGGTTCTCGGACCAAGAACTCAGGGTCATGGTGGAGGAAATTATAAGGGTTGAGCCCCAGCTCTTCGGCACACAGGTGCAGCACACCACTATAGCAAGGAAGGCTGAGCTATGGCAAAGGATCGTAGACAGGGTCAACGCTGTGGGACAGCATCCCAGAAATCGGGAAGATATCAGAAAGCGATGGAACGACCTACGGGGGAAGGTGCGCTTATTGGTGTCGCGACACAACATCGCTGCGCAGAAGACTGGCGGCGGACCCCCACCCACTCCACCCCAATTCACAGCATGGGAGCAAGAGGTAGTAAACATCCTGCATCCTGATGGCCTCGCTGGAGTACATGGAGGAATGGACTTTGGTAAGTCGAATCTCAACTACTTCACCCCCCCCAACCACCAGCATGCCAACCCCCCCATCACCCCCAATCTCAACCCCCCAGCACACAACCTCCCTGCCAATGTCTCACCAGCACAACCCACCCTAAACAACACCAACCCCTGAATGCCAACACAAACCATAGACAGCCACCACCAAAGCATGACCATTGCACATACCCATACACCCCCCCCCCACCACCCTCACAACACCTCCCACAAGGGAATGCCAGCACTGGGGGACAAGGGCACTCACAATGCACTCCATGGCACACACAGAAACAATAACCATACTCCTTTACCCCTGCAGGGCCCGAACGCCAACACACCGCCACGGAGGGTCCAGATTTGTCCATCCCACCCCCAGAACAGGCCCCCAGCGAGGACAGCAGCTCTGTCGACCTAGAACCTGATGACCAGCCCGGACCATCGGGGACCCCTGGACAGTCGGTTCCCCACACACAGACACAAGCCACAGCAGACCCAACCCCCTCTGGGAACACCAGCACAGCTCCCACCCAGCGGGCCCATGCCTCTGTCTCGCAGACGCGTCAATCAGCGGTGTGTCCGCCACTACAGGGCACCCAGGCTGACCCAACACCCCAACAACAACAGGGACCTGGGGCAGTGGTAGTGGGTACACCGTCCAGGGGACAGAGGCCCGGGGAAACAGGGCAACTGGGAGGGCTGCTGTGAGACAGGGGGGGGAGGACAGGCCCAGGGAACCCACTCTCCAAGAGGCCCTCACCACCATCATGGGAGCATACCATCACTCCCAGGAGACGATGGCGACGGTACTGGACAGGTTCACCGAGATCCAGGCACAGCAGGAGGAACGGTACATGGGGTTCAGCAATGAACTCAGGAACATCACTACCGCAATGGGGACCATAGTCCAGGCCCTCAACCGGATAGAAACCACATTGCGGGACCATGTGGCACCACAAAGGGCCCCTGTCACTAGCCAGGAACAGCTTACCACCTCCGCCGGCGCTAGTGGTCAGGAGGCCCCCACAGAACGACGGCCCACCAGAACCCTACCTCCTGCTGAAGAACAACCACCCCGCAAGAGGAACCTGAGATCTCACAGGAAGACAGAGTAGGATGCCAAGACCCCCGCCAGCATAAGATACCCCCTGATGTCATCCCACTGTCCCACAGTGTCACCCTGTCCAACCTTGAACTGCCCCTGCTCCATCCTTCCACAGGCATATGGAAAATGCACCTGTGAAACTGAGAACTGGGCTCTGCCATGGACATAACTCCACCCTCACCCATCACCGTTTTAATATCATGTACCAATATTTAGCACTAAAAATAAATCACTCGTTGCACTGAAATCATTCAGGAGTCAGCCTGTATTATTTACAAATGTATAACACATTACTGATCAATAATGTTCAGTTTTTTTTGTGATGACAATATACCGATGTCAATAAGCATTAGTCCATGGGCTAACCAAGCAGAAGTCACGCAGTGGGTCATACAGCACTGAAAAGGGAAGGGAAAATCAAACATCAGTTTAAAAGAACTGTGGGGAAATACACAAAGTAAAGATGCAGGGGGCTTTCAGTAAATGTTAAATGGCGTGGGTGATTCTTACCTGTGTGCTACTGAAAATACTGTTGGATAACTCTGTCCCTGTTGTCTGGGTCGTCCTCTTCGTCTTCCTCCTCTTCACTCTCCGCAGGCTCCACAGCTGCTTCAACACCACCATCTGGACCATCCTCCTGCAGGAAAGGCACCTGACGTCGCAATGCCAGATTGTGAAGCATACAGCAGGCCACGATGATCTGGCACACCTTCTTTGGTGAGTACATCAGGGATCCCCCTGTCATATGCAGGCACCTAAACCTGGCCTTCAGGAGGCCAAAGGTTCTTTCTATGATCCTCCTAGTTCGCCCATGGGCCTCATTGTACCGTTCCTCTGCCCTGGCCCGGGGATTCCTCACTGGGATCAATAGCCAAGGCAGGTTGGGGTAACCAGAGTCACCAATTAGCCACACACGTTGTCTCTGTAGCTGTTCCATCACATAAGGGATGCTGCTATTACGCATCACATACGCGTCATGCACTGACCCAGGGAACTTGGCATTCACATGGGAGATGTACTGGTCAGCCAAACAGACCACCTGGACGTTCATAGAATGGTAACTTTTCCTGTTTCTGTACACCTGCTCATCGTCTTTTGGGGGTACTAAAGCCACATGGGTCCCATCAATGGCACCAATTATGTTGGGGATATGTCCAAGGGCATAAAAATCACCCTTCACAGTGGCCAAATCAACCTCCTCAGGGAATACAGTGTAGCTCCGCATGTGTTTCGTCAGGGCAGACAACACTCTAGACAAAATTTTAGAAAACATAGGCTGAGACATTCCAGATGACATGGCCACTGTTGTCTGGAATGAGCCACTTGCCAAAAAATGGAGGACTGACAGAACCTGCACTAGAGGGGGAATTCCTGTGGGTTGGCGGATGGGGGACATCAGGGCTGGCTCCAGCTGGGCACACAGTTCATGTATAGTGGCTCGGTCAAGTCGGTATCGTAGTATGATATGGCGTTCTTCCATTGTCGACAGGTCCACCAGCGGTCGGTAGACGCGAGGATTCATCCTTCTCCTCGCAAGTCCCAGCGGACGGTGCCTAGGAAGGACAACATGGAGCACAGAGTCAAGCAAATCACAGGTATGTTCACCACAGCATGCCGAGCACACGATTATCTATGTATTGAAAGGCGTGTATGTGTGGCAATGCAAGGCCTAGGCCTGTGTGACACAGTACAAATTATGCCATGTGGGCCCTTGAAATGGCGGCTGCCTGACCTGTGAAGTGGGACAATGGGATGTGAGGTCAATGCGCTGGCGTGGCACACCGTGGCGGTAGGCAGTCGAAGACCGATATACGAAGCCGCATTGGCTAACATTGAAGCCTATGGGTTTCAGGAGCCAATGACGAGGTGCGCCGGCGGTCGCGGTACGCACCGCCGCGGTACGCACCGCCGCGGGCGTGACCGCCATTTTCTATCTTCTTAATCACTCGAGACCTGATCATCCACAGGAGAGGACCTATACTGCAAGTGCTGCTGTGACCTCGGTCTGGAAGTGACAATGGCTGCTGCGACTGGGGAAAGGGCCCCTGCCTTCACGTCTGAGGAGTTGGAGAAACTTGTGGATGGGGTCCTCCCCCAGTATGCGTTACTCTACGGTCCTCCAGACCAACAGGTAAGTACACTGGGTGCACATTGAATGGGCTATGCCTGTGTGGAGTGGGGTGGATGTAAGTTGGTGGGGTGGGGGGCGAATGAGGAGTGCAACGCACGACAGATGAGAGCATGTGCCATATGGCAAGGTTGGGGAGGGGGGGCCAATCGCATCTAACATGCAGAAAATTGATGAATTTTTCCTTCCCACCCTGTACATGTCAAATAGGTCAGCGCCCATCAGAAAGTGGACATTTGGCGTGCCATCGCCAAGGAAGTCCGGGCCCTGGGGGTCCACGTCAGACGGGGCACCCACTGCCGCAAGAGGTGGGAGGACATCCGCCGCGGGACCAGGAAGACCGCCGAGTCACTGCTGGGGATGGCCTCCCAACCTAGGAGGGGTGCCAGTCGTACCCTGACCCCCCCTGATGTCCCGGATCCTGGCGGTGGCCTACCCTGATTTGGATGGGCGCTTGAGGACATCACAGCAGACACAAGGGGGTGAGTATCAGCACATTCTGCTATCTCTCTGCCCAGTGGAGGCGTCTTGGTGGGGGAGGAGGGTTGTGGGTGACATTAGGCCATGGCGCTTTCTGTAGTGTAGTCCTCTCCTTTAGGCATGGCCCTGTGCTCCCGGCCCCCACCTCTGTAGGGTGACAAGTACAGCTATCGATGGTCCAGCATCACACATGTGCGCGTTTGTCGTCTCTACACCTGTTGTCCTAGTCAGAAGTACTGAGTAGTGTACCCAGAATGCGCGGCTTAGTGCATGAGGCTTCTGTGTCTGTCCTCTCCGCCAACGGTGTTGACATTGCATGCACTCAACCTGGTCTTCGTTTTTCTCCCCCCACCCTTCTTCTTCATCTTCTTGTGCATGTGTGCATTAGCATCATCAGGCGGAGGAGAATTGGCATCGGAGCACGAGGGAGCTGCAAGTCACAAGGCCCCGGTGGGCCCAGGAACAGACACCGAGGGCACCAGTGATCCGGAGGGCGAGGGGAGCACCACAACGGGGACCGGTGGTGACACCAGCGACACCGACACGTCCTCGGATGGGAGCTCCCTAGCGGTGGCGGCAACATCCGGGCCCCCCGCCTCTACAGGTACAGCCGCCACCCAGCGCACCAGCCCCGCCCTCCCAGCAGCCCCTCAGCCTACGCTCCGTGCCCGCTCGCCCAGGAAGGCGGGCGTCTCCTTCGCCCCAGGCACCTCAGCCCCTGCCCCTGTTACCCCTGCTGCCCTCAGTGAGGAGGTCATTGACCTCCTTCAGACCATCATTGTTGGGCAGACTACCCTTTTGAATGCCATCCAGGGGGTAGAAAGGGAGGTGCATCGGAGCAATGCCTACCTGGAGGGCATTCATTCGGGTCAGGCTGCCCATCAACGATCGTTCAATGCTCTGGCCTCAGCACTGACGGCAGCCATTGTCCCTGTTTCCAGCCTCCCTCTTCTGACTGCCTCCACCCTGTCTCTGTCTCCTGTTCCTCAGCCTATCCCATCCACACCATCAGACCAGCCTGCACACACCTCAACACCCAAGGGCAGCTCATCCAGACACAAGCACCACAGAACCCACAAGCATTCACGCAAGCAACACCCAGATGCAGACATTCCAACAGTCACTACCACCTCTGTGTCCCCCTCCTCCTCGTCTCCCTCCTCCCTCCCTGTGATGTCTACACTCACACCTGCATGCACACCACCATCAGCCAGTGCTTCCATCACCAGCACACCCTCCAGTACAGTCCGCACACGTGCAGTCACCACCCCCACTACCATTTACACGTCCCCTGTGTCCTCTCCCACTGTGTCTGTCACCCCCTCTTCCAAGACACACAAACGCAGGCAGACACCCACCCAACAGCCATCCACCTCACGACAGCCTCCAGCACAAGCACCTGCACCCAAAGACAGCACACCTGACTCTCCTACAACCACATCCTCTTCCTCCACTCCCATCACCACTTCTCCTACCCTTTACCTTGGTCCTAAAAAACTTTTCCTCGCTAATCTTAACCTCTTTCCCTCCACTGACCCACCCCCTCCATCTGCAAAGAGTCCCAAGAGCACCTCAGCCACCACCAGCCCAGCTTCGAGTGTCACTGTGGTGCATGGGTTCTGGAGTCCACCCTTTGCCAGCAGTGACACTTCAATCAGCAGCAAGGGGACAGCCAGCCCCCCCCAGGCAAGAGGACCAGGAAACTAAAGGGTCGCCGTGAGAGGACTGACACGGCTGCCCCCAAGGAGCAAAGTTCGCCCACTTCACCAGCCACAACATCTAGGGGAGGCAAGGGCCCGAGAGCCCCATCTAAGGAGCGAAAGGGCAGCAGGGCGGAGAAGTCAGCCAGCAGGAGCGCGGAGCAGGAGGGGCCCACAAGCCCCATCCCGGGTGTTAGGGAGGACACCAAAGGGCCCAGGACTCCGTCACCGAAGGGTCCAGCAACAGCACGGTCGGAGGGCGACTGAGCAGGGAGTCCAGGCCAGGTCTGGCTCCCTTGACTTACTGGACGAGCACCGCTGAAGAGGGCCCCGCCGTGCAGAAGAGCACCGCTGAACAGGGCCCCGCCGTGCAGAAGAGCACCGCTGAACAGGGCCCCGCCGTGCAGAAGAGCACCGCTGAAGAGGGCCCCGCCGTGCAGAAGAGCACCGCTGAACAGGGCCCCGGCGTGCAGAAGAGCACCGCTGAACAGGGCCCCGCCGTGCAGAAGAGCACCGCTGAACAGGGCCCCGCCATGCAGAAGAGCACCGCTCCACTGGGCCCCGCCGTCTCAAGCACTGCTCCGCTGGGCCGCGCCGTCTCAGGCACCGCTCCGCTGGGCCCTTCGTGTCAAGCACCGCTCCGCTGGGCCCCGCCGTCTCAAGCACCACTCCGCTGGGCCCTTCCTGTCAAGCACCGCTCCGCTGGGCCCCGCCGTCTCATGCACCGCTCCGCTGGGCCCTTCCTGTCAAGCACCGCTCCGCTGGGCCCCGCCGTCTCAGGCACCGCTCCGCTGGGCCCTTCCTGTCAAGCACCGCTCCGCTGGGCCCCGCCGTCTCAAGCACCGCTCCGCTGGGCCCTTCCTGTCAAGCACCGCTCCGCTGGGCCCGCCGTCTCAGGCACCGCTCCGCTGGGCCCTTCCTGTCAAGCACCGCTCCGCTGGTCCCCGCCGTCTCAAGCACCGCTCCGCTGGGCCCTTCCTGTCAAGCACCGCTCCGCTGGGCCCTTCCTGTCAAGCACCGCTCCGCTGGGCACCGCCGTCTCAAGCACCGCTCCGCTGGTCCCCGCCGTCTCAAGCACCGCTCCGCTGGGCCCTTCCTGTCAAGCACCGCTCCACTGGGCCCTTCCTGTCAAGCACCGCTCCGCTGGGCCCCGCCGTCTCATGCACCGCTCCGCTGGGCCCTTCCTGTCAAGCGCCGCTGGGCCCCGCCGTCTCAGGCACCGCTCCGCTGGGCCCTTCCTGTCAAGCACCGCTCCGCTGGGCCCCGCTGTCTCAAGCACCGCTCCGCTGGGCCCTTCCTGTCAAGCACCGCTCCGCTGGGCCCTTCCTGTCAAGCACCGCTTCGCTGGGCACCGCCGTCTCAAGCACCGCTCCGCTGGGCCCTTCCTGTCAAGCACCGCTCCGCTGGGCCCTTCCTGTCAAGCACCGCTCCGCTGGGCCCCGCCGTCTCATGCACCGCTCCGCTGGGCCCCGCCGTCTCAAGCACCGCTCCGCTGGGCCCTTCCTGTCAAGCACCGCTCCGCTGGGCCCCGCCGTCTCAGGCACCGCTCCGCTGGGCCCTTCCTGTCAAGCACCGCTCCGCTGGGCCCTTCCTGTCAAGCACCGCTCCGCTGGGCTCTTCCTGTCAAGCACCGCTCCGCTGGGCTCTTCCTGTCAAGCACCGCTCCGCTGGGCCCTTCCTGTCAAGCACCGCTCCGCTGGGCCCTTCCTGCATGCACTGTTAACGGTTCACTGTGCCCACCATGCCTCCTCCTTGACCAGTGGAGACTGTAATCCACCTGATGGACTGTGGCTTTGCACTCCCCAGGATGGAACAGTGGGCAACCCACCTACTGTAGAGACTTGAGAGACTGTGGCTTTGCACTCCCCAGGATGGCACAGTAGGCATGGTGGCCCCTTCGTGGATCTGGCGTCGTGGACTCATGTGGCTGTGGTGCCCCCCCCTTCCCTTCCCCCTGAGGTGCCCTTAGATTTTTCATCAGGTGCCCCTGCAGTGTTCTCTCCAGAGGACTCAGGTCTCCTGTGTGGGCTTTGCCCTTGTGTTGTTACACTTTGGCCCACGGACACTTCGATTTTCTTTTGATGTGCAGGACTAATTGCCTCGGTTATCCATTGCACTGTATATAGAATTATTTTGATATTGATTTTTTGGCTAGTTGACCAATACTTTTCAGAGCCTATTTTGTACATAAATTTGTATTCACAATTTAATTATGTCTTTGCATTTTTCAGGGGGGTTTGGGTGGTGTCACTGTGACTTGTTGCTCTGCATTGGTGTGTACATAGTTTGGGGGGGTGGGGGTCGCATATGTGTGTGCAGTAAGCTTTCCTCCTCCCCCCTCCCGTGTGTCGTAGGTGCAGTACTCACCGTTGTCGTCTGCGCCGGCGTTGGTACTCGTGGTAGATGAGCAGGTAGACGAGAGCAGGTAGGATGTTTAATTCGGGTTCCATGCTGTCCTCCTTCCTCGTGGAGTGCGTAGAGGTGAGCGTTTTCCCGTTCGTAGTCTGTTTCCGCCGTGTTTTTATTGGCGGGGCTCCCGCCCCGGAAAAGGTGGCGGATTGGTGAGTTATGATACTGTGGGCGGTACATTGTCTGCCGCCTGTCTGTTGGCGGTGACCGCCGCGCTGTTTGTCTGTACCGCCGTGGCGGGCGGAGTGTTAATGTGGCGGGCTGTGTTGGCGGTTCCCGCCAGGGTCAGAATTCCATTTTTTGGACCGCCAGCCTGTTGGCGGGTTGGCCACCGCTTTATCATCGACCGCCAGGGTTAGAATCACCCCTCTTGTCTCTTCTATTGAGGCACAAACCATAATAAAAGACAGTGACGGTATTTCATTGTGCATTGGCCCCTCATCGCGCTTATCTACAGCTGCTCATAAACATACCTGAGAACAGAAGCATATTTAAGAGCTATCTGATAAGGGGAGGACACTCCTTTTGGACTACACCAAGAATGTGAACAGAAATTTGCCTTTTAAAGTTATACACTGTTTTCTACAGAAGGATTGGCCGGGTATACCCAGAGGAATTGGCAACCTCCCACAGATGTAGTGAAGTCTCCACAGACTCCTTTAATAAGGTAACCGACTGCCTTGTTGCCAGGCTGTATTAATCTTCACTGATACATTTTATGCATGATCTAACTGGCAAAAGACTGGAGGCCACCATGGATGTCTGCTTTCAGTGTATATTTAGTAGATTGCCAAAATCTGATTTATATATTTGGCACTAGTGATTGGAAAAAGCAGTACAGCTAGGAACTGGAAAGTGGCTGGGGCACCCTAAAGTCTGTACATGGACATGAGAATTGCTGAAACTGACTACAGCTGGGATAAGTATTCCAACACTATACCTAGACATAAAAGGATGACCACTTTCATTTCAGAATGTGGTGCAATTGTACTGGCTCTGCAAGCCCAAAAAGGCAAAAAAAGCCCCCACCTCCCGATTGAGCCATGGTATATTAGTAGGGAATAATTTGGTTATCTGTATGACTACGCCATACCAGGAACATGTTAGATTGACTTTGATGATGGAACCTGGGCTCTGAGATTAATAGTGATGGTGCAGATGGATATGGATGAGTCAGACAACGACACTTTAGATTGATAAGACCTCTGTGAAAAAAAGTGAAACATGTGATGGACTGCTAATAGTACATTGTACTGTGTATGTTTAAGGAATTGGTGCTGTGTTTTATCTCCACAGATATATTAACGTTCTTAATTTATCTTGTACAAATAGATGGCTCATGGTGATCCTGCCAATGTTACGTAGCGTGCAAATACTTTGATATGGGTGAAATTAATGTGTTAGAGGGAATAATAAATAGCCACATATAAAAAAATAATTCATATAACATTCTTTTTATGTGTCAAGATTTTTTTAAAATGTTTTACAAGTCTTACATTTCTACTTAAGAATGTAATGTACTTATATTTTGTAGAGATGTTTGTTGAGGATTCCCTTTAAGTTGGATGATGATGGTAAAGGTGATTGATTTTTGGGTTGAAAAAAATACATTTGCATGATGCTAAAAAATGTTCAGTAAATGTTTTATAAATATTATATTTTAGTTACATTTTTTCAAATTATGTAATCTTTTGATGTTTCACAATGTTATATATTTTTTCTGAAGTTATGTTTGTTGAGTTGGGTTTTGAAATGCAGGTGTCCTCATTTTCCACTTGATTTAAATTTAGATTTTGTTGCTTTGTTGTTTTCTTATTTAAAGAATGATGAATAGAAACTTTATACTAATTATTTAGGTATAGTTAAGTTGTGTCTGTTAGCTTTATCCAGTTTTGTCATTTAATGTATACATTTTAGAATTATTTTATTTTTTGAAGGTGGAATTTTCAATCCTTCTGGGCATAATCTGGCATAGTGTCATTTTCTTTGAAGGTTTTTTTTTTTTGCTATACATTTATGTACATTGTTGAATATGTATATATATATATATATATATATATATATACATTTATATTCACTGAAAAAAAGGTTATGGGGATGTTATAGTTAGGTTCCCATTTTAAATGTACAACACCTTAGAATCACCAGTTATAGCTAGAGTATATTTGAAAGTATATTTGCATAGCATTTATTTTCATATATGTAATGTTTAAGTAAGTGATGTATTTATAGTGGTTGTATTGGTTGGTTTCATTTTGTACTTTAGTATTAATGCTATATATTTTTTTGGTTATGTAGTAATATATTTTTTGGTTTTATTTACTATCTCTACATCATTTATTTTGTGTTCAGCTTTCAAATAAATATAATTATATAGTTCAACATTGTATTTCATATTTTATGGCTCTATGAATTGTTAATGGTGTGTATTTTTTTATATTTTTTATTATTGTTGACAATTTTTCAGTAGTTGATAAATAATTTTCGACACTTAAGTAAAAGCTATACATACCTAATGTGCCAATGATACAGTGCATGTCTTTACTTTTGGTTTTGCTATTTAAATATTTTAGATATACTCAACAGCAATAACTTTATTGCTTATAAGTATTGGATTGCAATATTTTTGTAGCTACATGTATGTGTTTTGATATAGTTTAACCTGATATTTTATTGAAGAAATAGTGTGAGATGCATGAAAGAGTCAGCAGGCTTTACACATCATGTGAGGCTTGCACATTATCATTACTAGAAACTTAGGCCCTCATTATGACCCTGGCGGATGGTGTTATTTGGAGAAAGGTACTGCCAACAGGCTGGCGGTACCTTTCCCTAAAATATGACATTTGCAGTTTGGCTCAAGCCAAACCGCCAATGTACCTCTCTGTCCGCCAGGGCGGTAACAGCCACTGGGCTGGAGACTTCGGTCTCCAGCCAGGCGGCCGTCACAATCCCACCCTCGGGATTATGACCCCGCCTACCGCCATGGTTTTAATGGCAATCTTACCATCACGAAAACCATGGCGGTAGGCACTATCAATGCCAGGGAATTCCTTCCCTGGCACTGATAGGGGTATGTGTCATGATATGGTCAGTGGTGTTCTACTGGCATGGCACTGCTGCTGGCAGCAGCACCACCTTACTGCCATCCGCCACAATGACCGTAGCTGGGATTCCGCCAGCCTTCTGGCGGAATTCCGTCCACGGTCATAATATGATGGATGGTAGGTAGCCACAGTGACGGTCTTTTGGAGGCCGTCGCCATGGCGATAGGCGGAATTTAACACCAATGTTCTAATGAGGGCCTTAGTCTAGTAAGTTTTAGCTCTAGCTGCAATACTTATGAAAGCATGAATAAACAGTGCATTTTTTAACAGCAACCTAATTATTGTATAACAACTAAAATCAGCTGACATTGTGTCAGTTTAGTATGAGAAATAATATATAAAATATGGGCTATACCAGAAATTGTAAATTAGGTCAGCCTCATCAGGAATTAGAAGGTCTAAGGTAAAATTAGGAATTTGATAGGGAACCAGATGTTCAGTTACCGATTTCATTAGTAATTTCTCATTTCTTGGGGGCCTCTCATGGGGATGTTAATTCCACACTCATGGCTTTACAGGGACCCGCTGTATCATTAACTCAAGGTGGGTGTGGAATTAAATCCCACTCCCTCGCATAAGGGAAAGGTACATTTAATCAATACATGTTTTCCTTCCAGTGTAGTCAGTCAGATTTGTTCAACACACGTTTCAAAAATAATTTCCTGTCTAAAAGTTTAAGTTTACCTTCAGGGAAAGAGATGGAAACTTAATACTGCTTTATAATGTTCCAGTTATAGAAGCCTTTTAACAATTAGAAAATGATGTTTAGGTAGGTTAGCACAACTAGGCTGAAAATTTACATTATGGGGCCTCAGCCCTCTTGGGTTGACATAAAGCTGCTAAAAAAAGTGCTGCTTTCATTTTCCACGAATGAGTGTTCATGTTCACATGTCTAACTGTTATTTTTCCTTTTCAGAAAATAAATAAAACAGAGTTAATTTTCATGGTGCTGTAAAAGTTGCAAATAAAATGTTTTTGTTCCTCTGGCAGGAAGCCGTATATACTGGGAGATGTACTGTGCAAGTAGCACTGTTCGTCATTCATTGCCTGAATTGCTTATTGTATTTCGTTTTCTTTATTGGCGCAATGCCATTCCCCTTGTTTCTAGTGTACATGGTGCTCAATTATCATTCATAATGTAGATGTTTTATAAAAGGTTTGTATTTCATTTAAAACAATTTCTAAAATGTTGATGGGTTCATGTTATGTGGTTTTGTTAGTATACCACTATGAGCTCACTAAACGTCATGTTGAGTGTGTGGTTTTTCACAGTTTGAAACCAATAAAATGTGTCCTTTCTGGGATGTGTGCCAAATTCTTTGCATTTACTATTGAAGGCAGGTTGTTGAAGTATACTTAGACTGTTTGGCTCTTTCCTCAGAGCAGACTTCATGTTGGAACTCTTGCTGATTTATATTATGACTTTCCCTGACTTACAAACTGAGCAGATTTATTCAAGTCCTTTGCGGAACTATATTTTGGTTCTAGTTATTTGCTTGAATTATGACCCTCTTGCAAATGGACCTACTTGAATGCAATTTTGATGCTGACTTCAGTATAACTAATTAACTTCTTTCTGCCAACCGTACTGATTCTTCAATTTTGAATTTTTTTTTAAAAACGAATTTTGTTGAACCTGTTTAATCCGAGGTTCATAATATTTTTCATACATTATTCAAATAATTAATTTGGTTGATTTGGTGTTGCCTGTGGCCTTTAATATGCTTTTTGGCATGATTGTGAAACACGAACACCCTTCACTGAGATATGCAGAAGTGGTACTTACTTGCCATTTCCGGTAGACAAGTAGGTGCACCATGATATACGTCACATATTGCCTGTCTGCAATTTCTGTATGATACATTGAATTCTGCAATCCCTGTATACAAATGTGTCTTTAATTTCTTTATAATTGACAACCGTAATGCACCCAGTCACCAACTACAAAGAAATTACATCAGAACTCAACTGTAATTGTTCATTACATTTGAGTTCTAACGCCACATCTGGTGCTTGGCTTTCGACACTCAAACTCTTCCAATACTATTGCTATATTTATAATTCCATTCCCTCTGTATCTTATACCTGTGAGCTGTGATTACTGCAAAAAAAGTGTGCCTGTGCCTTAACCAGTGCAATATGATGTAAAATGCTATCACCCTTTCTACCGTTGCCTTCCAAATTCAAGTGCAGCTTTTCTGACTTGACCAACTCCGTTTGCAGATTCCTGAGAGAGCAGTCTTGACATGTTTCTCTTTTGATCAAATAACTCATAGTCTCCCAGCTAATAACAGCCTTTAACGTATCCCATACATTTCCAAATGAGGCACTATCCCAGTTCCAATTAAAAAATTCTGGAGTCCATTGTGTCATAAGATCTATATACTCCAGATCTAATAATGGAGCTCTCTCTCAAACATCCATTGTTTCTTTATATTGGGCAGATATTCTATACCAATATCCAGCAGCAAAGGACTATGATCTAACAACACTCTGGGATATTTTATAATTTGCACACTCTTAAAAGGCACTGATATAGTAAGAAATAATTCAGCCTAGTGTGTTTCTTATATGCGTGTGAGTAAAACGTATAACCTGGGTCTGGGCTTCTTAATTCGACCCAATCATCAACAAGGCCCAATCTTTTATACAGATCTCTAATTACACTGAAAGCATTAGATTCTGGATTTTATAAGGAGAATTGTAAACTAAAGACATGTTGCAATCTTTAAATCACCACAAAATACAATAGGGGCAGGCCATCGTGCCAATTCCCCAGCCAAACAGGCAAACACCAGACAATCATCTAAACAGAGCCATAAATTGAACAAAATTGTGAATTTTACATTTTCAGAATGTATTTGGTAATATCCTACCAACCTATTGCATCTGAAGATTTAACTTTAGTCTCAAAAATATTTCTCTTAGGTAGTATGACCACCACTCTGTGCAGTATTGACTTACACATCTTATTCCAAGCTGTATAATAAATGTCTCTTTGTATGATGAATATGTGTCTCCTGTAAACATATCATATCAGCCTTAAAAGATCTTGGCTCCTCACTTACTATAATTCTCTTTTTCACAAAAAACTTTTGCCTTCATTTCTGTATTGAAAAATGTAGCTTTCTCAACTTTGACCACTTTTAGTCCAGCAGGATTTAAAAGAAATGCATGTTATCCCTTCTCCTGAAAGGGGATAATCATCTGTAGAAGTTTCCATCTACTTAACACTGCAATATAACAGAAAACCACTCTGATAAAGAAGGTGTATCCATTAGCTTTCTTCTTAGAGTCAGGCCGAGCCATCTTGGACACCGTCTGTCTCAGTAATAAGTTCCCAAACAGTAGATCTAGGTTTAGATTTCTCAGTGGGTGACTGTCTTCTCACAAGGGGGAATCTGTGTGCTTTATTTCTGATGCATACCCTGTACTATGTGCTAAAAGAAAGCATCCATTGATTTCTATGGATTAAGACTCTTTTTCCTTTCAAAATTCATATCTTTGCTTGTGTATGTTGGATTTTTGTCATTTTGGTCTTGTTTGAGTTAGGTAAATATTGTCTTTTGTTTCGTAACTGGTGTTGGGTCCTTTTGTGATGTTTTCACTGTGTTACTGTGTGCGTTTGTACAAATACTTTGCACATTGCCTCTGAGATAAGCCTGACTGCTTGTGCCAAGCTACCAAGGGAGTAAGCAGGAGTTTTTGGAGCTGTGTGTCTCCCTTATCCTGACTATAACGAGGGTCGCTACTTGGACTGGGTGTAAACTGACTGCCAACTAGAGACCCCATTTCTAATATTGGTGATCAGTGCTCAGGTTAGGACTTGTGTTTGTACTTGACATACAGTGATTGGTGTACACTACCGTTTTATTGCAGACCATTACACAACCACATACAACCACATACTGCTTTTTTTCTTTTTCCTTTCTTGGATTTCATTTGCATTCTGAAACTCTGCACCTTTGTTGACCCTTACCCACAATCATGCCCCAGTGTGGTGAGCCATCAGTTGGAGCTGCAGAAGTAGTGTTTGAGCAGGAGAGCATGGAGACCTGAACGGCGCCTCACCTAAAAAACGTTCAGCAGATTGGTCAAATATCCTATTAAAAACCTCACTAAAAAGGAGGAGCTGCAAAAGGCGCTGAGGGCCTGGCTGGCAACAGAGAAGACTGATGGGTCCACAGAGGAGGAGAATGTTGCTGTGGATGAGGAGGTGCTGACCATCCAGGATGTTTTGTTTGATAACCAAGGCCTGCCTGGGAGGGGAGGCAACAGTGTTTCTTCCAAATGCCTGACCCAGGAGGAACTGGAGGACAGGCGGGAAACCAGGAGGCATCAACTGGAAATGAAAATCTCAAGCTGCAGCATGAAAGAGAGCTTCAGCTGGAGCTGGGTAGGAAGAGAAGAGAGGAGGAGAAAGACTAAATTGATGTGGAAAAGGGAGAATTGCAATGGAGAAGGAGAAAATGCATTTAGCTCAGGAGCTGAGCTTGAAGGAGCAGGTCCAGCACAGCTGGTGGCAGCATTTCTTCAGTGGAGTCTGAGAGGACAGTGCACCTTCCCAAGACAGTAGGGAAAGAGTACACTTGGAAGGATGACATCCACAGGTGGTTTCAGGGCTATTAGGCAGCTCTCCACAAGCATGGGATCCCTCAGAGAGATTAGGGGGTGGGCCTGTGGAACTACTTCACAGCAGAGGGGAGGGACACCTTGTTAGCTCTAGGGACAGCTAGTGTGCTCACCTACTCTAACATGAAGGATGCCCCCATCACTAGGTATGGCCGGACACCAGAAATGTACAGGCAGACGTTTAGGGAAGTAGGAAACTTGATTCCTAGACCTGGCTTGAATGTGTGGATTCATTTTGCAGAGCACTGGATGGTTGTGTGAATGGTAGTGAGGTAACAGATTGCAAGAAGCTGTAAAAAAAAATTGTGTGTTGATACACCAGCACTTGATTGACAGAAGGCATACTGAACCCAGGAAGCTTGCTCAGGAGGTGGACCGTTGGATGAGTACCAGGGTCCACAAGACTTTATATGGGGGAGACTCCTCCAATGGTGGTCAGGGTCCCCAACAGAAGAAGGAGTAGGGGACAAGCATAAAAGTAAGAAGTTCTCTAGAGAGCCCCAAACTAGTTTCCCTGGGTAAAGATTCCCAGCCCCCTGTTGAGAAGAAGAGTCCTAAGTGTCCTAAGCGGGCACAGCTCCACACCGGTGGGTTGTCACTTGGAATGTCAAGGGCAGCACTTGGGGAGGAGTTAATGGTTTAGAGCCAGCTGAGTTATCCCTAGTCTCCCTGGGTGTGAGTGAGGTGGTACAGAGAACCCTCATGCCTGATAATACAAAGAAGTACAGGCAGTGGGTGACACCTAATGGAAGGCAGATGGAGGCTCTCAAAGATACAGGAGCCAGTATGACAACAGTCCGCTGTCATCTGGTGTCTGAAGAGTAGGTAATCCCTGATGTGGTCCACCAAGTAGTAGCAGTAGACAAAAGTGAGCGCCAATGCTTGGTAACTCAGGTTCCCTTTGAATGGGGGAGGGTCTTGGGTTCCTTAAATGTAGCTGCGGGTCCATCCATGCCTGTTGACTGTCTGCTAGGGAATGATCTAGAACATACTGCCTGAAAGGAGGTGGAGCTAAGGTCCCATTTGCAAATGTTGGGATTGCCAGAGTAGGTGCGCATGACTACACGGTCCATGGCCACCAGAGAGGGTAATCAGGAGGACCTGGAGTTTGAAACAGTGGCCAAGGTGCCTTCCAGGAAAGGAAGGGGCAAGGGGTGTGGGAAACCCACTCCTGAGATTCCCACGACAGGGAGGAGGCTGAACCTGAGGAGGGCACCCCGGAACCTACAGGGGAAGAAGTGGCTGAAATGGGGGACATGCCTGAGCTGACCTATTGGCAGCAAGAAGGAGGCCCCAATGGGGAAGAGTTCTGCACAGCACAGAAAGCATACCCCACCCTGAAGGGACTTCAGAAACAGGCCGAGGCACAGGAAGCTGGTGACACCTCTGGATCTCACCTGGTGTACCTGGTTTACCAGGTGAGTGGCAAATCTGGGAAGAGGTTCAAAGCTCCTCTTCAACCTTTTCCTGTCATGAGCACCCCTTTTGAGCGGGTGAACATTGACATTGTGGGGCCTCTGGATCCCAAGACAGCCATGGGCAACAGGTTTATCCTGGTCTTGGAGGACCATGCCAGCAGGTACCTGGGAGCTATCCCCCTGAGGACAGTGACTGTGCCCACAGTGGCCAGGGCACTAATGGGGAACCCATTTGGGTTTCACCAATGAGGAGGCATTTGTCTGGGGTACCAATTTCATGTTGCTGTACATAAAGCACATGTTGAAGGCAAATGGTGTCCCAAACAAGGCCACCTTGCCTTACCTCCCCCAAAGCAATGGGCTGATTGAGAAATTCAACCATACCCTGAAGGTCATGATTATGGGATTCTCTGAACCCATGGGGCATCAGTGGAATGTCTTGTTACAATGCATGTTGTTTGTTTACAGGGTGGTACCACAGAGGTGGTTGGCTTCAGCCCCTTTGAGCTTCTGTATGGGCATCCTGTGAGGGGACCTCTCAGTTAGGTGAAGGAGGGCTGGGAGCAAGCTCCCAGGAAGCGATCAGGATGTATTCAGTTATATGCTGGCCTTCAGGAACCAGACAGGCCGCTTCCGGCACTCACTGAATCTGAAAGCTAGCCAGGCAGACATGAAACACTGGTATCACCAGAATACCACTCTGGTTGAGTTTCAGCCTGGCCAATAAGTGTGAGTGATGGCCCCCTAGAGCCCCATGCTCCCCAAGACCCTTGATTTGGGCCATTTGAGGTGAGGTAGTACAAAAGAAGTGTCCCCTAATTGGTGGACATGCAGACTCCTAGCAACCCTTTAAGAGTGTTACACATGAACCTAGTCAAACCACACTTTGAGAGGTATGAGTTGATCCTGATCTTGGTCACAGATGATGGGGTGGAAGAGAATAAACCCCTCCTCGACATCCTGTGTACCAAAGAGCAGAATGGGTCAGTGGAGGGTGTGAACCTCTCCCCTACTCTGACCCTAGAACCGCAGAGGGACTGTTGCCAGTTACTGGGTCAGTTCGCCTCACTGTTCTCACTCACTCCCTGGGGTCACCCGTTGGTGCATCTATGATATGGACACTGGGACAATCTGCCTGTCAAGCACACGTCTTACAGGGGAACTGACAGAATGAGAGATAGCATCAAGGAAGAGGTCTGTAAGATGCTGGAGTTAGGAGTGATTGAACACTTCAACAGGCCTTGGTCCAATCCTGTGGCTCTGATTCCCAAGGCTGCTCCACCTGGTGCAACACCTGAACTTAGGTTCTGTGTTGACTACCTGCGGCTCAATGCCGTCACCAGAACTGACCCACACCCCATCCCCAGAGCTGATGAGCTCATTAACTGGTTGGGAGCTGCCAAGTTCGTCAGTACATTTGATCTGACGTCTGGTACTGGCAGATTGCCTTAACCGGGGGGGTGGGGGCAAAAGAGAGGTCTGTGTTCTCAACACTAGAGGGGCATTATCAGTTTTGTGTTATGCCCTTTGGGTTGAAGAATGCATCTGCCAAATTCTAGAGGCTGGTCAACCAGGTCCTGGCTGGGTTGGAGAACTTCAGTGCCACATACCTAGATCACATTGCTGTCTTCAGCTCCAGCTGGTAGGACAACTTGCACCACCTCCAGGAAGTGTTGAAGGCCTCACTATTAAGGCCAGTAAGTGCCAAATAGGGAAGAGGTCTGTGGTTTACATAGAACACCAGGTAGGGAGCGGCTAGGTGGTGCCCCTACTGCCATAAATTGACATCATTCTGGCTTGGGCACCCCCAAGACCCAGACTGAGGTGAGGGCCTTTTTAGGACTCACCGGGTATTACAGGAGATTTGTCAAAGTGTATGGCATCATTGTTGCTTCCTTGACAGAGCTGACTTCCAAGAAGCAGCCACATCAGGTGATCTGGATCGAGATGTGCCAGACTGTTTAGGACACCCTGACGGAGGCCATGTGCACAGCACCCCTGCTCAAGGCTCCTGACTTTTCCAAAGAGTTTGTGGTGCAGACAGATGCTTCAGAGCTGAATGAAGAGGGCCTGGATCAACCTGTAGCCTTCATCAGTAGAAGGATACTTCCCAGGGAACAGGAGTGGAGTGCAATAGAAAGGGAAGCTTTTACTGTGGTCTGGGCACTGAAGAAACTAAGACCCTCCTTGTTTGGGACTCACTTCCAGGTTCAGATAGGCTACAGGCCGCTCAGATGGCTAATGCAGATGAGGGGTGAAAATCTTCAACTGTTGCGGTGGTCCATCTCCCTACAAGGAATGGACTTTATGGTAGAATACAGCCCAGGAACAGATCACACCAACACTGACGGTTTTTCCAAGTTTTTCCACCTTAGTGATGAGAACTCCCAAGGTGTTGGGCAATTCTTCCCACTTTCAGCTGGAGGGGACAAGTGTTAGACCTGGTAGCTCTTGGCGTGGTTTATCTGTACTTTCTTGCTTCTGACCCCCTGTTTTTGGATCCTGTACTGTAATTTGTTCTTGCTGGTTTTGATACTCTGGACACTTTACCACTGCTAACCAGTACTAAAGTACAAGTGCCCTCTGTCTAAAATATATTGGTAACTGATTTTCTATGATGGCACATTTGATTTACTGGTACGTCCCTAGTAAAGTGCACTATGGTTGCCCAGGGCGTATAAATCAAATGCTACTAGTGGGCCTGCAGCACTGATTGTACCACCCACACGAGTAGTCCTGTACACATGTCTTAGACCTGCCACCTCAGTGTCTGTGTGTGCAGTTCTGCACTGCCAATTCGACCTGGCAAGGGTACCCATTTGCCAGGCCCAAACCTTCCCTTTTACTACATGTACGTCACCCATTAGCTAGACCAAAGGCAGCCACATGGGCAGGGTGCTGTGCATTTAAAAGATAGAACATGTATTGTTGGGTTGTACATGTTCTGTTAGTGAAATACTGCCAAAGTCGTTTTTCACTATTGCAAGGCCTATCTCTGCCATAGGTTAATATGAGGATTGCCTTTAAATATCTTTTAAGTTCAGTTTCCCATCGGGAGAAGATAGAGAACTGGAGTTTGGGGTCTCTGAACTCACAATTTTAAAATACATCTTTTGGTGAAGTTGGTTTTTAGATTGTCTGTTGAAAAGTATACTGTTAGAAAGTGGGTATTTTCTTGCTAAACCATTCTGTGCCTCTGCCTGGCTGCTGAATACACGTCTGGATCAGACTGACTATTGGGCTGTTTGTGAATTCACTCTAGACAGTGACACAGAGGGAGCTGAGGTGTGTATTGCATATCCTGATGAGTCTTCCTGAGGTAGAGTGGGAGGGAGGGGCTGTCAGCTGCATTTGAAAGGGCTGTGCCTGCCGTCAAATAATACAGACTCCAACCCCCTAGAGTGTGTCTGGGGCAGGGCAAGGAAGAGGCAGGGTCTTGTGAACCACAAAGACTTTCCTTTGAAGTTTGCCTATTTCAAAGGCAGAAACGACTATAAGTATTGGACTGCTGACCTCTGGGAAGGAGAAGAGCTTGATGCTTGAGGAGGACCTGCCACTCTGCCTGTGGCTTTGCTGTTCTGGCCTGCTGCTGCCGCCTCTGCCTGAAGAGGGAAAGGACTGTACTTTGCTTTCTGAAAACCTGCTTGTGAAGTTTCTCCAAGGGCTTGGACTGAGCTTCCTCCCTGTTCTGAAGTCTCAGGGACACCGAAGACTTTTTCTGCCAGTGCCTGGTCTCTTCTGCTGAGAGTCCTGACTTGCTAAGTGGTGCCAAATCCAGTCCCTGGGCCCATTAGAAGTGGTGGCTGGTAACCTGCGGGGGAAAATCCATCCACTGCTGTGTCCATGTCAAAAAAATCGACTCAGCGCCTATCCTGTGGCTGAGAATTCGACACAGTGCCCACCTCAGAGCTGGAGAATCGTTGCAGCTCCTGTTCTCAATGAGGACCCTTCGCACAATGCATTGGAATTGTCCGCACATCAACCCTGGGCATCAAAATCTTCAACATCACTTCACAGACTAGAGGTTGCTTGTCCAGAAATTGACACATGCCTTCCCTGCGAGGAAGAAAATAACGCATCGCTTACCTGGCATAGAAAGAATCAATGCATGGCCGCACTTGTGAGTAAGGAATTGACGATTTGCTTGCTTTTCAGATGCACGTTCACTCGTGTGGCTTTATTTTTGATGCATACCTGGTACTTTGTGCAAAAAAAACACATCCATTGATTTCTATGGATGAAGACTATTTTTTACTTTAAAAATTCTTATCTTTGCTTCTGTATTTTGGATTGTTGTGGTTTTGGTCTTGTTTTATGTAATTATTATTATTGTACCCTCTCCCCTCCGTATTTACAAGCTGGCCGCAACTGTACAGGAGATAAAGTGGTTTGCCAAGAATTTTGAGGCGCCACACCTCCACCACAGAAATCCAGTCTCTCTGCAGCATAGAGGATCTGTGAATGTGCTATTCGAAGCATTGTAGAAAGGCTCACACACCGTCTGCTATCCATAATGGGCATTTAGTGATAATCTGTTCCCTTCCTTGCTTTGCAAATGTACATGACTAATCTGGATAATTAGCCACTTGTAAAGTTTATTTTCACTCCAAAACGAAATGTGGAATAAGTGCGAATAAATGAACGAATGTAGTCACCTTTGTAGAATCAATACTGGTAATACTTCACAAATGCCACAAATGTAAGAAACACACTGGAAACTATGTGAGCGCGTTAAATAATAGATGCAAGCGAACACGAGTCAGTGCAGCCAATCTGCTCACACAAACAGCCTCAATCAGTTCAACAAAGCGTTCAGATTGAGTGATTTCCAATGCAATCTGTTCCAGGCCAAAGACTCCACGTCCCAGAGCAACTACCTTTTAAATTCCAGGAGACGAATGTCCTAAGAGCAAGGATTTCTCAGCCCAGCGCCACAAGTTCCCTCTGAAATGTAAACATGAGAAAACATGCGCTGTGTCACAGGCAGGCGAAAAAGGCATCGTAAAAAAAAATCCTTTAAACGTACCCACAATTCAAACCCCTTTGGATTTCAGCAGCTCACTACAATGGAGAAGAAACTATTGAGAACTCACAAATTCAACCTTTTTACATACGTTAGCGTTATTTTTCAATATTCCATACTTTGATGCGCCCCTCTCTGGTTTCTATTCCTATTATAGTTACAATACTTCGGTCAATAATGTGTTTCACTGCTTTATTTTTTGTTATCCTCTATTAAAAAAATTAAAAAATAAAAACATTTGCAAAGGGTATTTATTAGCAGTGCATTTGGAATACACGAGTTAATTTACTCTGTCATAACTCTCGGTGCCTTCAGATACTTGTTTAAGGGCACCCAAGGGTATGCAGTGGAGTGGATATCCCTCAGTGCCCTTACATACTGATGTAAGGGCACCGAGGTGTATGCCCTGCACTGTACTTCACTACATACCCCTGTAGGAAAGTACCATCTTGCCAGGCATGTTACCCCCATTTTTACTTGTGTGTCAGTTTGTTTTTGCCTGTCTCACTGGGATCCTGCTAGCCAGGACCCCATTGCTCATAGTTTGTGGCCTAAATGTGTTCACTGTGTGGTGCCTAACTGTGTCACTGAGGCTCTGCTAACCAGAACCTCAGTGCTTATGCTCTCTCTGCTTTTAAAATTGTCACTGCAGGCTAGTGACCATTTGCACCAATTCTAATTGGCACACTGCAACACCCTTATAATTCCCTAGTATATTGTACCTAGGTACCCAGGGTATTGGGGTTCCAGGAGATCCCTATGGGCTGCAGCATTTCTTTTGCCACCTATAGGGAGTTCAGACAATTCTTACACAGGACTGCCACTGCAGCCTGGGTGAAAGGATGTCCACGTTATTGCACAGTCATTTTACACTGTACTTAAGTAACTTATAAGTCACCTATATATATCTAACCCTCACCTAGTGAAGGTTAGGTGCAAAGTTACTAAGTGTGAGAGCACCATTGCACTAGTCAAGGTACCCCCACATTGTTCAGGGCAATTTCCCCGGACGTTGTGAGTGCGGGGACACATTACACGTGTGCTCTACATACAGGTCAATACCTATATGTAGCTTCACAATGGTAACTCTGAATATGGCCATGTAACATGTCTAAGATCATGACATTGTCCCCCCATGCCAAATCTAGTATTGGGGTGCCAATCCCATGAATTCCAGTGGCCCCAGCATGGACCCCGAGTTCTACCAAGCTAGCTCTCTGGGGTTTTCACTGCAGCTACCGCTGCTGCCAACCCTCAGACAGGTTTCTGCCATCCTGGGGTCTGGGCAGCCCAGTCCCTGGCAGAACAAAGAATTTCCTCTGAGAGAGGGTGTTACACCCTCTCCCTTTGGAAATAGGTGTTAAGGGATGTGGGAGGAGTAGCCTCCCCCAGCTTCTGGAAATGCTTTGAAGGGCACAGATGGTGCCCTCCTTGCATAAGCCAGTCTACACCGGTTCCGGGATCCCCCATCCCCTGCTCTGGCACGAAACTGGAGAAAGGAAAAGGAAGTGACCACTCCCCTGTCCATCACCACCCTAGGGGTGGTGCCAGAGCTCCTCCAGTGTGTCCCAGACCTCTGCCATCTTGAATGCAGAGGTGTGAGGGCACAATGGAGGCCTCTGAGTGGTCAGTGCCAGCAGGTGACGTCAGAGACCCCTGCAGATAGGTGCTTACCTGGTTAGGTGGGCAATCCTCCTCTGAGGGCTATTTAGGGTCTCTCCTGTGGGTTTCTCTTCAGATAACGAATGCAAGAGCTCACCAGAGTTCCTCTGCATCTCTCTCTTCGACTTCTGCCAAGGATCGACCGCTGACTGCTCCAGGACACCTGCAAAACTGCAACAAAGGAGCAAGACGACTACCAGCAACATTGTAGCACCTAATCCTGCCGGCTTTCTCAACTGTTTCCTGATGGTGCATGCTCTGAGGGCTGTCTGCCTTCACCCTGCACTGAAAGCCAAGAAGAAATCTCCCGTGGGTCGATGGAATCTTACCCCTGCTAACGCAGGCACCAAACTTCTGCTTCACCGGTCCTCTGGGTCCCCTCCCATCTCGATGAGCGTGGTCCCTGGAACACAGGAGCTGGATCCAAGTGACCCTGACAGTCCAGTGGTCCTTCTGTCCAAATTTGGTGCCTTGCTTCCCCACGCCAGACAGAAATCCTGTGTTTTGCGTGAACTGCAGCTGCTAGGTCTTCTGTGCACTTTTGCAAGGAATCCTCCATGTACAGCATAGCCCAGGTCCCCAGCACTCCGTCCTGCATTGCTCAACTCGCTGAGTTGACCACCGGCTTTGTGAGACCCTCCTTTGTAGTGTTGAGATGACTGCTGTGCTCAGAATTCTTGAATGCCTGTTCAAGTGCTTCTCTGGGTGCTGCCTGCTTCTGCGTGTGCCCTCTGTGTTGTTGAGCACCTCCTCTGTCTCCTCCCCCAAGGGGTAACCTCCTGGTCCTTCCTGCATCCATTTTCTTCAACTGAGACCTTTGCAGCTAGCAAGGCTTGTTTGCGGTCTTTCTGCGTGGAAAAACATCTTCAGCTTCATCCACCATTTTGCACCTCTATTCGGGGTTTAGTGGGCTCCTGCCCCCCTGGACACTTTTGTGACTCTTGGACTCCTTCCTTTGCAGGTCCTCAGGTCCAGGCATCTGTATTCAGTGCTTTGCAGTCAATTGTTGTCTTTGCAGAATCTCCTATCATGACTTTAGTGTGTTTCTGGGGAAGTAGGGTAACTTTACTCCTACTGTTCAGGGTCTTGTGGTGGGGTATGTTGGACACCCTTTGTGTTTTCTTGCACTCCCATTGACACTCTACACACTGCACTAGGCCTGGGGTCCCTCAGTGGTTCGCATTCCACTTTCTTAGTATATGGTTTGTGTTGCCCCTAGGCCTATTGCATCCTATTGTATTCTACAGTGATTGCACTACTTTTCTAACTGTTTACTTACCTGATTTTGGTTTGTGTGTATATTTTGTGTATTTTACTTACCTCCTAAGGGAGTATACCCTCTGAGATAGTTCTGACACATTGTCACTAAAATAAAGTACCTTTATTTTAGTAACTCTGAGTATTGTGTTTCTTGTGATATAGTACTTTATGATATAAGTGGTATAGCAGGAGCTTTGCATGTCTCCTAGTTCAGCCTAAGCTGCTCTGCCATAGTTACCTCCACCAGCCTAAGCTGCTAGAACACTACCAATCTACTAATAAGAGATAACTGGACCTGGCACAAGGTGTAAGTACCATCAGGTACCCACTATAAGCCAGGCCAGCCACATGAGTCCACGACGCCAGATCCAAGAAGGGCCCACCATGCCCACTGTTCAATCCTGGGGAGTGCAAAGCCACAGTCTCTCAAGTCTCTACAGTGGGTGGATTGCCCACTGTCATATCCTGGGGAGTGCAAAGCCACAGTCTATCAAGTGGATAACAGTCTCCACAGGCAATGGAGGAGGCAGGGTGGGCCGAGTGCAGCGTGAACAGTAGCATGACACAGAAACGGCACTGTCATTGGGCCAGCGGTGCTTGAGATGAAGGGCCCAGCGGAGCGGTGCTTGAGATGAAGGGCCCAGCGGAGAGGTGCTTGAGACGGCGGGGCCCAGCGGAGCGGTGCCTGACAGGAAGGGCCCAGCGGAGCGGTGCTTGAGACGGCGGGGCCCAGCGGAGCGGTGCTTGAGATGAAGGGCCCAGCGGAGTGGTGCTTAAGACGGTGGGGCCCAGTGGAGCGGTGCCTGACAGGAAGGGCCCAGCGGAGCGGTGCTTGAGATGAAGGGCCCAGCGGAGCAGTGCTTGAGACGGCGGAGCCCAGCGGAGCGGTGCTTGAGATGAAGGGCCCAGCGGAGCGGTGCTTGAGACGGCGGGGCCCAGTGGAGCGGTGCCTGACAGGAAGGGCCCAGCGGAGCGGTGCTTGAGATGAAGGGCCCAGCGGAGCGGTGCTTGAGACGGCGGGGCCCAGCGGAGCGGTGCTTGAGATGAAGGGCCCAGTGGAGCGGTGCTTGAGATGAAGGGCCCCTGTTCAGCGGTGCCTTTCTGGACGGCAGGGCCCTGTTCAGCGGTGCCTTTCTGGACGGCGGGGCCCTGTTCAGCAGTGCCTTTCTGCACGGCGGGGCCCTGTTCAGCGGTGCCTTTCTGGACGGCGGGGCCCTGTTCAGCGGTGCCTTTCTGGATAGCGGGGCCCTGTTCAGCGGCGCCTTTCTGGACGGCGGGGCCCTGTTCAGCGGTGCCTTTCTGGACTGTAAATGGCAGTGGGGGTGGTGACTGCACGTGTGCGGACTGGACTGGAGGGTGTGCTGGTGATGGAAGTACTGGCTGTTGGTGGTGTGCATGCAGGTGTGAGTAGAGACATCACAGGGAGGGAGGAGGGAGACGAGGAGGTGGGGGACACAGAGGTGGTAGTGACTGTTGGCATGTCTGCATCTGGGTGTTGCTTGGGTGAATGTTTGTGTGATCTGTGGTGCTTATGTCTGGATGAGCTGCCCTTGGGTGTTGAGGTGTGTGCAGGCTGGTCTGATGGTGTGGGTGGGATAGGCAGAGGAACAGGAGACAGAGACAGGCTGGAGGCAGTTAGAAGAGGGAGGCTGTAAACAGGGACAATGGCTGCCGTCAGTGCTGAGGCTAGAGCATTGAACGATCGTTGATGGGCAGCCTGACCCGAATGAATGCCCTCCAGGTATGCATTGCTACGATGCACCTCCCTCTCTACCCCCTGGATGGCATTCAAAAGGGTAGACTGCCCAACAATGATGGTCTGTAGGAGGTCAATGACCTCCTCACTGAGGGCAGCAGGGGTAACAGGGGCAGGGCCTGAGGTGCCTGGGGCGAAGGAGACGCCCGCCTTCTTGGGCGAGCGGGCACGGAGCGAAGGCGGAGGGGCTGCTGGGAGGGCGGAGCTGGTGCGCTGGGTGGCGGCTGTACCTGTAGAGGCGGGGGGCACGGATGTTGCCGCCACCGCTAGGGAGCTCCCATCTGAGGATGTGTCGGTGTCGCTGGTGTCACCACGGCTCCCCGTTGTGAAGCTCCCCTCTCCCTCCGTATCACTGGTGGCCTCGGTGTCTGTGCCATGGCCCACCGGGGCCTTGTGAGTTGCAGCTCCCTCGTGCTCCGGTGCCAATTCTCCTCCACCTGATGATGCTAATGCACACATGCACAAGAAGATAAAGAAAAAGGGTGGGGGGAGACATAAAAACAGGTTGAGTGCATGCATTGTCAACACCGTTGGCGGAGAGGACAGACACAGGAGCCTCATGCACTAAGCCGCGCAATCGGGGTACACTACTCAGTACTTGTGACTAGGCCAACAGGTCTAGGGACAACAAATGCGCACATGGGTGATGCAGGACCATGGATAGCTGTACTTGTCACCCTACAGAGGTTGGGGGCGGGGGCACAGGGACATGGCTAAAGGAGAGGACTACACTACGGAAAGCGCCCTGGCCTAATGTCACCCACAGCCCTCTTCCCCCACCCAGGCACCTCCACTGCGCGTAATGATAGCTGAATGTGCTGCTACTCACCCCCTTGTGTCTGCTGTGATGTGCTCACGCGCCCATCCAAATCGGGGTAGGCCACCGCCAGGATCCGGGACATCAGGGGGGTCAGGGTACGACTGGCACCCCTCCTAGGTTGGGAGGCCATCCCCAGCAGTGACTCGGCGGTCTTCCTGGTCCAGCGGCGGATGTCCTCCCACCTCTTGCGGCAGTGGGTGCCCCGTCTGTTGTGGACCCCCAGGTTCCGGACTTCCTTGGCGATGGCATGCCAAATGTCGACTTTCTGATGGGCGCTGACCTATTTGACATGTACAGGGTGAAAATTGAAATATCATCAATTTTCCGCATGATAGATGCGATTGGCCCCCCCTCCCCAACCTTGCCATGTGGCGCATGCTCTCATCTGTCGTGCCTTGCACTCGTCATTGTCTCCCCACCCCACCATCTTACATCCAACATACGCAACCCAGGCATAGCCCATTCAACGTGCACACAGTGTACTTACCTGTTGGTCTGGAGGACCGTAGAGTCGCGCATACTGGGACAGGACCCCATCGACAAGTTTCTCCAACTCTTCTGTAGTGAAGGCAGGGGCCCTTTCCCCAGTCGCAGCAGCCATTGTATCTCCCAGACCGAGGTCACAGCAGCACTTGCAGTATAGGTCCTCTCCTGTGGATGATCAGGTCTCGAGTGATTAACCAGATAGAAAATGGCGGTCACGCCCGCGGCGGTGCGTACCGCCGCGGTGCGTTCCGCGGCCGCCGGCGCACCTAGTCATTGGCTTGTGAAACCCATAGGGTTCGATGTTAACCAATGCGGCTTGGCGCTGCGGTCTTCGACCGCCTACCGCCACGGTGTGTCACACCAGCGCATTGACCTCACATCACACTGTCACACTTCTCAGGTCAGGCAGCCGCCATTTCAAGGGCCCACATGGCTTAATTTCTACTGCGTCACACAGGCCTAGGCCTTGCATTCCCACTCATACAAGCCATTCAATGCATTGAGAATCGTGTACTGTGCAAGCTGTAGTTACGTACCTGTGGGTTGCTTGACTCTGTACTCCATGTTGTCCTTCCTAGGCACCGTCCGCTGGGACTTGCGAGGAGAAGGATGAATCCTCCTGTGTACCGACCGCTGGTGGACCTGTCGACAATGGAGGAACGTCATATAATACTTCGATACCGACTTGACCGAGCCACTATACATGAACTGTGTGCCCAGCTGGAGCCAGCACTGATGTCCCCCATCCGCCAACCCACAGGAATTCCCCCTCTGGTGCAGGTTCTGTCAGTCCTCCATTTTTTGGCAAGTGGGTCTTTTCAGACAACAGTGGCCATGTCATCAGGGATGTCTCAGCCTATGTTTTCCAAGATTTTGTCCAGAGTGTTGTCTGCCCTGACGAAATACATGCGGAGCTACATTATTTTCCCTGAGGAGGGTGATTTGGCCACTGTGAAGGGTGACTTCTATTCCCTTGGACATATCCCCAACATCATTGGTGCCATTGATGGGACCCATGTGGCCTTAGTACCCCCAAAAGACGATGAGCAGGTGTACAGAAACAGGAAAAGTTACCATTCGATGAATGTCCAGGTTTTCTGTTTGGCTGACCAGTACATCTCCCATGTAAATGCCAAGTTCCCTGGGTCAGTGCATGACGCATATGTTATGCGAAATAGCAGCATCCCTTATGTGATGGAACAGCTACAGAGACACCGTGTGTGGCTAATTGGTGACTCTGGTTACCCCAACCTGCCGTGGCTACTGACCCCAGTGAGGAATCCCCGGACCAGGGCAGAGGAACGGTACAATGAGGCCCATGGGCGATCTAGGAGGATCATAGAAAGGACCTTCGGCCTCCTGAAGGCCAGGTTTAGGTGCCTGCATATGACAGGGGAATCCCTAATGTACTCACCCAAGAAGGTGTGCCAGATCATCGTGGCCTGCTGTATGCTTCACAATCTTGCATTGCGACGCCAGGTGCCTTTTCTGCAGGAGGATGGTCCGGATGGTGGTGTTGTTGCAGCTGTGGAGCCTGTGGAGAGTGAAGAAGAGGAAGACGACGGGGACGACACGGACAACAGGGACACAGTCATACAACAGTATTTTCAGTAGCACCCAGGTAAGAATCCCCCACGCCATTTTACATTTACCTCTGGCCTCCTGCATCTCTACTTTCTGTGTTTCCCCCAGTTCCTTTCAACTGAATTGTGACTTTCCCTTCCCTTTTCAGAGCTGTATGACCCACTGCGTGACTTCTGGTTTGTTCGCCCATGGAGTAAAGCACATTGACATTGGTATGTTGTCATCACAATGTAACTGAACATTTTTGAACCGTTATGTGTAATACATTTGTTAAGAATACAAGCAGACTCCTGAGTGTTTTAAGTGCAATTAGTGATTTATTTAAAGTGCTACATATAGGTCAATGATAGTAAAACGGTGATGGGTGGGGGTGGAGTGATGTCCATGGCAGAGTCCAGTTCTCGGTCGCACAGGTGCATTGTCCATATGCCTGTGGAAGGATGGAGCAGGGGCAGTTCAAGGTTGGACAGGGTGACAATGTGGGACAGTGGAATGACATCCGGGGGGATCTTATGCTGGTGGGGGTCTTGGCATCCTACTCTGTCTTCCTTTGTGATTTCAGGCTCCTCTTGCGGGGTGGTTGATCTTCAGCAGGAGGTGGGGTTCTGGTGGCCCGTCGTTGTGTGGGGGCCTCCTGTCCACTAGCGCCGGCGGAGGTGGTAGGCTGTTCCTGGTCCGGGCTGGTGACAGGGGCCCTTTGGGGTGCCACATGGTCCCGCAATGTGGTGACTATTAGGTTCAGGGCCAGGACGATGTTCCTGAGCTCCTCTCTGTACCCCATGTACCATTCCTCCTGCTGTGCCTGGATCTCCTGGAACCTGGCCAGTACCGTCGCCATCGTCTCCTGGGAGCGGTGGTATGCTCCCATGATGGTGGGGAGGGCCTCTTGGAGAGTCGGTTCCCTGAGCCTGTCCTCCCCCCTGTCGCACTGCAGCCCTCCCAGTTGCCCTGTTTCCCCGGGCCTCTGTCCCCTGGACGGTGTGCCCACTACCACTGCCCCCAGGTCCCTGTTGTTGTTGGGGTGTTGGGTCAGCCTGGGTGCCCTGTAGTGGCGGACACACCGCTGATTGACCTGTCCTGGAGACAGAGGCATGGGCCCGCTGGGTGGGAGCTGTGCTGATATTCCCAGAGGGGGTTAGGTCTGCTGTGGCCTGTGTCTGTGTGTGGGGAACCGACTGTCCAGGGGTCCCCGATGGTCCGGGCTGGTCATCAGGTTCTAGGTCGACAGAGCTGCTGTCCTCACTGGGGGCCTGTTCTGGGGGTGGGATGGACATATCTGGACCCTCCTGGCCGGTGTGTTGGCGTTCGGGCCCTGCAGGGGTGAAAGAGTATGGTTATTGCTTCTGTGTGTTCCAGGGCATGCGATTTGTGGGTGCCCTTGTCCCCCAGTGCTGGCATTCCCTTGTGGCAGGAGTTGTGAGGGTGGTTTGTGGGGGGGATGGGTATGTGCAGTGGTCATGCATAGGTGATGGGTGTCCATGGTTTGTGTTGGCATTCAGGGTTTGGTTTTGGGTTGGGTGGGTTGTGCTGGTGAGACATTGGCAGGGAGGATGTGTGCTGGGGGGTTGGGGATGAGGGTGGGGGTGTGGGTTGGCATGCTAGTGGTTCGGGGGGGGAGTAGTTGAGACTAGACTTACCAGAGTCCATTCCTCCGCCTACTCCAGCGAGGCCCGCAGGATGCAGGATGTTCAAGACCTCTTGCTCCCATGCTGTGAATTCGGGAGGAGTGGGTGGTGGTCCGCCGCCAGTCTTCTGCACAGCGATGTTGTGTCGTGAGACCATCGACCGTACCTTCCCCCGTAGGTCGTTCCAGCGCTTTCGGATGTCTTCCCGGTTTCTGGGATGCTGTCCCACAGCGTTGACCCTGTCGACGATCCTCTGCCATAGCTCCGCCTTCCTGGCTATTGTGGTGTGTTGCACCTGTGTGCCGAAGAGCTGGGGCTCTACCCTTATAATTTCCTCCACCATGACCCTGAGTTCTTGGTCCGAAAACCTGGGGTGTCTTTGGGGTGCCATGGGGTGGTGTGGATGAGGTGGGGGTGGTGTTTGTGGTGATGTGAGTGGTGGTGTGTGGTGATGTGTGCGTAGATGTGGTGTGGCTGATGATGTTGGGTTCCTGTGTGTGTTGGGGTTTTCTTTTGCTGTGCTCGCTCTCTCTCTCTCTATCGCCTTCTCTCCGATTTCCAACTAGTGGGGGTTTGTGGGTGATGTGGGTGTGTGTTTTATAGTTGCTTGGATGTGTGGGGGTGGTGTTTGTATGTGTATCAGGTGTGTGTATTTCAAATTGTCCAATGTGGCTGTGTTTTGGAGCTGGGTGTGTATTTTGACCGCGGCTGTGTGTACCGCCAATGGAATACCGCGGTTGAATGACCGCCGCGTGGATTCGTGGGTCGTAATGGCATGGGCGTGTTTGTGTTGGCGTGGCGGTGGAGGTTTGGTCATCTCCAGTTTATCGCTGCCCGCTGATGAGGCGGCCTTCCGTGGATGTCGGGTTTTTGGCGGCTTGGCAGTTGTGGATCAGAATGACCGTGGCGGTTTACCGCGGCCGCTGTGGAAGAATGGCGGACTTCTGACCGGCGGTAAGAGCCTTTTACCGTTGAGGTCAGAATGACCCCCATAGTCCTTTAAGAAGAGTTACTATGCATTTTAGAGAGTATACCTTTTTCAGTGCATTTTATTGGATTTAGATCGAGACTAGGATCTATTTTTAATCAATTAATATAATAATTATTTTGCTGGATCTGCCCCACATGTCATAGATGCTTTAGCGGTGGTGATTCAACAGTTCAATCAGGACCACAAGAAACCAGTGGAATTCCTCTGGTTTGTCAGTTTTAATGCTCATCACTGCCTATTACTTTCCAAGTCAAGCTATGGCCTCTCAGACAGTGGTGAAGAGATACTCGTGTATTTTAGGCATGATGAGTACAGTAATGCCCTCAACCATTTTGTTGAAAAATATAATCTCAAAATGCTGAATGAAGGAAGGGAGGAAGGCAGCCTGGCACTCACCTTTTTAGGTAGGATCTGCCCTTCCACTATTGATTATATTTTCAACTCATTGTTGGTAGTGACTTTTTTGGGGAATTTCAGGTTAAATTCACTAGTTTCAGTGATCATGCATGTCTGTGCTGCAGGTTAAAGGGGGAGGAATTGAAGAAGCCTTGGACTAAAGTAGGGTATTGCCCCATATTGGATAGGAATAATGGATTCACGATTTAATGGGCTGAAGTGGATAAGGTCAACTTCATGCCCTTACTACTTTGAGACAAACAGCAGGCTTTCTCCCCATGTCTTGACTTGGAAGCAGGTCCCAGTTGATCAAGATGGCTTTTTGGGACATTGCAGATTCAATTGGCATAGCGCTCACAAGGGTGACTGATCCAATGAAGTTGCACCCTAAAGGATACTTTAACTCGCCATGCTCCAAAGCCCTTGCTAAAATTCATACTGCTTTACGAGTCGAGCCAATGGACAATGACCTGATTAAGAAGGCCAGGGACGAACACCGGAAAGTAAGGGAAGAGTGGGTTAGAGAGATCAGGGAAAAGGCATGAAAAGATCTTAGGGTGGCGAGTCAAACCAAAGATAGTGCCGCTTTTTGGAGGGTGCTGAATTCCTCCTATTTTAAAGATTGGTCTAACTACTCCATGGAGGTGTAAGTGCAGGAAATGCAATGGATTGAGCATTTCTCTAAAATATACTCATGCAAGCATGGGGCTGCAGAGAGCAGTGCTGATGTGACCAACCTGGTTGCGCCAACACCTCTGGCATTTGAATTAGAGTAGGCTCCAGAGGGAAGACTCCAGTTCCATATGGGGTCCTTGTGGACCTTTTTCTGGACTGTCAGGATTTGTGGCACCCACTACTAACCAATGTCTTTAATGCAATCACAAAGGTCTCCCTATCCCTCTCATAGAAAGAGTCTGTAATTGTTCCTATTTATAAAAAAGGAGATAGGACCCTTATCTCTACTGGACTGTACAGCCAAAATAATGGGATGCATTTTTCTTCAAGGGTTAGAGGAGTGGGCAAACACCAATAACATCCTTGTAGTTATGCAATATGGATTCATGAAGGGAATGGGTACAATAGATCAGAGTTTGAACCTGAGTTTAATTATGTATAAATATGCTATCATAAAAAGTTACCCTGTTTATGGCTTTAACAGACTTACCGGGAACTTTTGGTTGTGTCACACACTCTAAGCTTTTAGCACTAATATCCAAGATGGGTACGGGGGAAGATATCCTCATTTTTATTAGACAACTATACTCGGAGGCGAAAGCATCAGTCCACTACATAAGGGACAGAGAATGTACGGACCCATTTGACATTAAGCAAGGTGTGAGGCAAGGATGTGTCATCGCCCCCTTTCTTTTCTCACTTTATACTAATAAAATAGAGGCAGCCTTAATTCTAGACCCCGAAGTGGGTACCTGCCTTCTTCCGATCCTACTTTATGTGTACAATCCAGTTTTAATTACAAGAACTGGACAAGCATTACAGGGCCTCATTGATCATTATATTAGTTTTATGAAGGACATTGACCTACAGGTGAACCTTAAAAAAAACATTTATCATCAGGTTTGGGATGCACCTCTCTTTTAAATCAACAGTGCCAAAGTCGTGAAGACAGTGACTTTATCCTATTTGCGAGTTCTTTTTGATCATAAACTCCCTTGGAAGCCAGGTGTAAGAAAGAGTGGTAAAAATCTGGGCACAAAACCTGTGAAAGAGGTCGTGTCTGTCTATGCATCCAAATCAGTATCGATTGCTACACATGGGGCAGGTAAATGGGGAATGGTGGACAATGACAGGGTGCAGAGGGTGGAAACTGCCTTCTTTAAAAAATGTGTTAGCTGTCCCGTGGGGATGTATTACCAATTTAGCTTGGCATGCCCTGAAATTAGCTCCGCTTCTATTATGGTGGGCCATTTGGACAAGGGAGTCTGCACCATCAAATGGTTTGGTCATTAAAGTCTGCCTAAACCTGTCACGATCCTGGGAGATTCCTTGGTTTGTGTACATTAAAGCAACACTTTAAGAGATTATGGCCCTTGTTATGACATTGGCGATAAATGCCGCTTACTGCCACAGTGAAAGCCTCCAACATACCGCCGAGGTCATGAATATCCGTTCACCATATTATGACACACAGCAATCCGACACAATACAGCCACATACACAAATCCACCAGCCAAAAGGTCAGTGGAAAAGTAGCAGTCCCAACACCCATACTGTTACGCCAACAAAACAACACCCATCACATTATGACCCACGAATCACGACGGTGGACATTCAATGGCGGTACATACCGCCGCGCTCAGAATTGACACCCACATACAAAACAACACCACATTGGCCAATACGAAAAACACACACCTGACACCCACACACCACACCCACAAACCCACAGCACTGAAAAAAAAAAAAAACACATTCCCTTCTAAATACAAATTATTGGATCAAGACTGACACCAAGATCACTGCGACAACTAGACACACACCACTTACATCCATACATCCCTCACACACCCCACATCACACACCCCACAACATTATGCAACAAACTCTCACCAACACACACCACACAGCACCCATGTCCCCACATAGGCACCCCTGTTTCACTGATGAGGAAAAGGTGGCAGGGTAACACCAATAATAGAAGGGAAAGCCAGGGATGTACACTATGTCACACACATGAAGCATAATACATCAATTACATCCCCACAGGTACCCCAGCAATGTCAGCGGAGAGGAGGTGCCACAACTATCCAGTCCCCCAACAGAAGATGCCCCCAATAATGACAGTAACTCTGGACTTCTGGATCTGGAAGACCTACCTGGCCCATCAGGGACCACTGGGCAGCCGGTCACCCAAGCCCACTCACAGTCCACTAGAGAGCCTTCCCCTTCAGTATCCTACACCACAGCACCCACCCAGCGTATCCACAACTCTGTCCCCAGGACACATCTATCAGCAGTGTGCCCACCTGTACAGGGACCCCAGGCCACACTTCATACCTAAGACAATCAGGGAACTGGGGTCAGTGGCAGTGCGCACACCTTTCAGGGGACAGAAACACATGCCAACAGGGACACTGGGAGGACTGCTGTGAGCCAGGGGGAGGAAAGGACCAGGAAACTGACTCTCCAGGAGGCATTCTCCGAGATCCTGGGAGCCTACCATCATGCCCAGGACACGATGGGCCAGATCCCTGACAACTTGCAGGAGAAAAGGCAGCTGCAAGAGGGACAGTATCGGGGGACCAGGGAGGACTTGCAGACATTGACACCACCGTGATCTCCATAGCAGGGGTGCTGGCAGACATGGCCAGTATCATGGGGGAGGCAACAGCACAGCAGCGGGCCCCTACTACTAGCTTGTCCATTGACCAGCCCTTCACTTCTATTGCAGCTAGTGGGCAGGAGGCCCCACCACAGGACCCCAGGCCACCAGCACCCCTCCCCCTGCAGAAGGCGAACCACCGCGCAAACCGCGCAAATGTTCCCTGTGACCCGGACAGAAGCCAGAGACACTTGTCAAGGTCCCTGCCAGGAAATGAGACTCTCCTGATTGTCCCCCTTGTGTCCCACACTGTCACCTTGTCTACTTTGAACTGCTGTTGCTCCCCTTCCTATGGCCCCTTTGGACACTGCACCTGTGCTACAAACAAACTGGAACAATAGCCTGGACTTTCCTCCATCATCACCCCATTCCATTGCACTTTCACCTCTATTTATTAACACTACAATAAACACCCTTGAACACAACTCGACTACTAGTATTTTATGTATTGAAAATGTGTATTTATGGAAACAGTCACATCTAGTGCAAATGAACTGGACATTGTGTGCGCATAGAAATAATGACCTGTAGCTGGCTGTAGTCAGCACATCAGTACACAGTTGCTATGTCTCCAACATCTGTAAAATGACAAACCATAGGCAACAGTAAGTTGACATAAAAATGAAGTTAATGCCATCATGCTACAGCCACACAGAATACACCACTAGTCATATAAATGTGCAGTTGCACTGTCTCACCTTTGTGTCATTGGAAGTACTGATGGATAACTGATGTTCTGTTGTCCTCTTCATCCTCACTGTCATCAGGGTCTACTGATGCCACAGGGGCATCTCCAGTCTCCTCCTCCTGCAGAAAAGGTACATGGTGTCTGAGGACCAGCTTGTGCAACATGCAGCATGCCCCTATTATCTGGCAGACCTTCTCTGGTACGTAGCACAGGGATCCACCTGTCAGATGGAGGCACCTGGCCTTCAGGAGGCCGAAAGTCCTCTTGATGATTAGTCTGGTTCTCCCATGTGCCTCATTATAACATTCCTCAGCCCCGTTCCTCTTAGGGGTTAGCAGCCACAATAGGTTTGGGTAGCCAGAGTCACCTGCAAGTATTGAGGGATCACATTTAGCCTCACACAATCCTAGGGGTTAGCACCAGAAGGGCTAACATACAGTTGATGGGGACCAAGGCTCACCTATCAGCCACACCCTGTGTCTCTGTAGTTGGGCCATCACATTTGGGATGTTGCTATGCCTCAGAACAAAGGGATCATGCACTCACCCAGGATACTTAGCACTGACATGGGAGATGTACTGGTCCACCAGGCACATCATCTGCACATTCACTGAGTGGAAACTCCTACGATTCCTGAATACCTGTTCATTCTGGCCGGGGGGGGGGGGACAAACGCAATGTGTACCGTCAATCATCCCAATAATATTGGGGATATGTCCCACTGCATAGAATCCGACCTTCGCTGTGGCCAATTCTTCCATCTGGGGGAAAGAAATGTACCTGCACATGTTTTACCAGGGCAGACAACACTCTTGCCTGCACGATTGAGAACATTGGCCATGACATTCTTGCTGCCAAGCCCACTGTCACTTGGAAGTAACCAGTTGCCAAGAAATGGAGCACTGATAGCACTTGCACAAGAGGGGGGATCCCAGTTGGACGACGGATAGATTAGATCAGGTCTGGCTCCAACTGAGCACACAGCTCTATGATTGTGGCCCTGTTTAGCCTATAGGTGAGGATAATGTGCCTGTCCTCCAGTGTAGCTAAGTCCACCAGGGGTCTGTACACGTGGGTATGTCTCCACCTCCTATTCATCCACAGCGGTAGGTATCTAAGGGACACAAGAGTGAGTAGGCTGTCACAATTGGAACAATGGAACCACAACTGCAGTATACTGGGTAGACTTATGTAATGGGAGAGTGTAAATGGCGAGGTATGTGCCAATCTAATCTGTGACGCAGTTAATGTTGATATGCCTGTCCCCCCCTGAAATGGCGATCGCCCGTCCTGTATGTAAGGACAGGTGGAAGTGAGGTAATTCCGCCTACGTTGGGCATCTTGGCAGAAGGCGGTCTTGCACCGCCGTGCAAATTCCTCATTGGATAATATGGAGCTCTATGGAGTACAGTTGCCAATGGGGATCTGCGCCAAGGACGTGACTGACATTTTCTATCTGATTCCTCAATTGTTTCCTAACCTTAAACAGGAGAACACCTTCACTGCATGTGCTGCTGTGACCTGTGTCTGCAACCTACCATGGCACGTTTAACCGGGGAAAGGGTCCTAACCTTCACTTCAGAGGAGTTGCAGCGACTGGTGGATGGGGTCCTACCCCAGTACGGATTGCTTTATGGGCCTCCAGAACAACAGGTAAGTACACTTTGGGCACAATGCTTGTGGGAAGGATGCATGGACATGTGTGTGCAAGCATCATGTAAGGGGGGTCTGAATGTCCTGTGGTGGTGTACATGGTGTGCACTGGGTGATGTGCCAATGGTGAGTAAAACAGGTATGGTAGGCCATTTGTGTGACAGGCTGGACTGTTTGTTTAATGGTGTTCTCCTGTCTGTATTGCCTCTGCAGGTCAGCGCCCATCAAAAGAAGGGAATATGGCGTGCCATCACCAAGGACGTGCGGACCTTGGGGGTCTATGGCAAGCGAAGCACCCACTGTCGGAAAAGGTGGGAGGACCTGAGAAGCTAGGCATCGTGGGTCCCAAGAGGGGTGCAGTTGGCAATGTGCGGCCCTCATCTTGCCTTAGCATCTAGCCATGTCACTGGCAGTGAAATGCATAGTGCTTAAGCCTGTTCCCTGTGTGTGCGGTGCTGTGTATGCCAACTGTGGTGTTGCTGCAGTCATTGACCCAGTGTTTCCTGTGTTTCTCTCCCCCCCTTTTTTGTTCTGTCATCCTGTCCGTTTGTGCATTAGCATCATCTGGCGGAGGAATAGGGGCACTGGCGACAGAGGGGGCTGCATCCCACAGGACCCAGGAGGCAGAGTCCACAGACGCCGAGGGAACCAGTGGGACGGAGGGGGAAGGGAGCACCACGGCGGAGATAGGAAGTGACAACACAGACTCAGATACCTCCTCTGATGGAAGCTCCCTGGTGGTGGAGGACACCTCTGTGACCACCCCAGCTGCAGGTACAGCCGCCACCCCGTACGAGCATGGTCCTCCCAGTAGCCCCTCAGCGAGTTGTCCGTGCCCACTCACCCAGGATGGTGGGCATTTCCTTCACCCCAGGCACCACATGCCCTGCCCCAGTGAGCCCTGCTGCCCTGAGTAAGGAGGCTATTGACCTCCTGAGATCCATCTCTGTAGGGCAATCCACCATTGGTAATGCCCTCCAGGGTGGCTGGCATCCCAAATGCAGCAATGCAATGCATTCCTGGAGGGAATTCACAGTGGATTGGCGGCCTAACAGAGATCGATTCAGGCTCTGGCCTACTCTCTGATGGCAGCCATTGTCCCTGTTTCTACCATCCCCCATCCAACTACTACTTCCCAGTCCCAATCTCCTCAACCCCAACCCATCCCAGACACACATACAGACGGGCATGCACACAAGACAACACCCAAGAGTGGCACAGGCAAACACAAGCACCATACTTCAATACACAAGCACTCACACAAACACCATACAGTGGCAGACACTACAACATACACTGCCTGCACTGTCTCTCCCTCCTCCTGCACCTCCCTCCCAGTCACATCCACACTCACACCAGCATGCACTACATCAACATCCACCACTAGGGTCAACACACCAAGCAGCACACACACCTCACTAGCAGACACCTCCACAACATCCATGCACCCATCCCCACTGTCCTCTCCCACCCTGTCTGTCCCCGTCCTCACACACCCAACAGCCATCCATCTCACATCAGCACACTGCCCATGCACCTGCACCCAAATCCAGCAGACATACCCCTCCTACAACCACTCCCTTAACCTTCATTCCCATCACTCCTCCCTCCTCCCACCCCACCGTCCCTAAGAAGCTTTTCCTGGCCCAACTTGACCTCTTCCGTTCCCCCCAAGTCCTGCCCATAAGAGCAGGGTCCCAAAGACCCAGCACAGCACCCCAGCCAAACATTCCATGGGGACAGTGGTGGCACCCCCTACTCGTGGTGGGAATGATACGACACCTACAGGCAAGAAGGGGAAGGAGCCTGCACCTCCAAAGGGGAAGAAGCTTGCACCTGCAGGCAAGAAGAAGAAGGGGAAGGTGCCAGCACCTCCATCCAAGAAGGGGAAGGAGCCTGCACCTCCAGGCAAGAAGGGGAAAAAGCCATCAACCCCTGCCAGGAAGGGTAAGGAATCCACACACCATGTCATGGAGGGGATGAATCCCTCTACTTCAGTGGAGGCTGTCAGGGTGACACCTCCACCACCACCAGTGGTCACAGAGCCCCCACTGCCAGTTGAGGAAGTATAGCCATCACCACCTCCAGAGGCTGCCCAGGAGGCACCTCCGACTGCCACCACAATGCAGCCATCACCACCTCCAGAGGCTTCCCAGGAGGCACCTTCATCTGACACCACACTGCAGCCATCACCACCTCCAGAGGTTGCCAAAGAGGCACTTCCATCTGCCACCACACTGCAGCCATCACCACCAGCGGACGCCATGTAGGCCACCCTCCAGGGGCTGCTGGACATGGGGCCCCCTCCAGAACCAGTGGGCAAGTCGCCACCTGGGAGTGGCCTTGCACTCCCCAGGACAGAGCAATGGGCATGTTGCCCATAGAGAACCAGTGGGAAAGTCACCCACTCCAGAGATGGTGGCCTTGCACTCCCCAAGACAGAGCAATGGGCATGTTGCCCCACCCAGAACCAGATGGAAAGTCACCCACTCCAGAGACTGTGGCCTTGCACTACCTAGGACAGAGCAAGGAGCATGTTTTCCCATCCATAACCATTGGGAAAGTCACCCAATCCAGAGACTGTGGCTTTGCACTCCCCAGGACAGAGCAATAGGCATGTTGCTCCATCCAGAACCCGTGGGAAAATCACCCACTCCAGAGACTGTGTCCTTGCACTCCCCAGGACAGAGCAATGGGCATGTTGCCTCTTCCAGAACCAGTGGGAAAGTCACCCACTCCAGAGGTTGTGGCCTTGCACTCCCCAGGACAGAGCAATGGACATGTTGCCCCATCCAGAACCTGTGGGCTTGTTCCCGATTCCAGCTGAGGTGCCCTCCTCCCCCTGAGGTGCCTGCCTACTTGCAAACTGATGCCCCCGCAGAGTTCTATCCGGATTAAGTTCAGATTCGAGTTGGGCCTTAGACTGTGCCCTATGGCCGTGTGGGCCCTTTGAACAGTGGACTGTGCAGTGTCCCTTTGTGTACATGTATACATATCTGTTTCATGGACAATTCGATAATTTATTAGCTGTTGATATCAATACATTCACTTTGGTGCCTTCATGTTGTCCTTGCATTATTCTGCCCTGTATCAGGTGCAAATAGTTTTTCGTGTGCAGCTGGATGTGTGTACGGTGTGTGTGTTGGGTGTGTGTCGTGCGTGTGTGTGTCACTCTTGTTTCCTCCCTCCCTCCCTTGTCTGCTAGGCGGCTGTACTCACCATCATCATCTTCGTCGGTGTTGGTGTTCCGGGTGGAGCATAACATAGACGATCATCAGGAAAACTTCGGGTTCCATGGCGGTGTTCTTCTTCCCTGTGTCTCCGATGGTGAGTCAGTTCTCTCACCGCCAGGGTCATAATGAGGGCCTATGTTACCAAAGCTAATTTATGCCCTAGTTCATGTAGTAGCTGTACGAAATAAAGTCTGAAAGATAAATACATAGGGGAAAATTATGATTGCTTGAGAAGCCTCTAACTCTAACAAATTGACAGTACATAAGTATAGACAGGTTTTCCCTCAGGAGTGAATCCAAACGTATTTGTCTATGGTTCAGAATCATCAGCACCACTTTGTCCTTACAGACTTTGTTTCAACTATATTCCATTAATGTTGGGCTATCCAGCGAAGTGCAATTCCCTTTTGGAGCTTGCCCTCTGTCCTTGTGATGGTAAATCCACAGAGTAAATTATGCACATCATGTTCTTTTGCTTTTTTTTATATAGCTCTGGGGGAAAAGTTACGGCTTTCACTTCTCAAACAATTGAACTTTAATCAGTACAAACCAGTGCTGTTATTTATCCAGCAGTTATAGTCTCCCTTTGCGTGCTACTTAGTGACAGATTTTAATTGGCAATTACTGAAAATTAGAAAGGAGTCTGTATAACTGTCAGGTGTTTCTGTCAGATTGTCATTCTGACTACTTTATTGTATGTATTTAAGTAATCTGCTCACTTTTTATCATGGACTTTTTAACGTTTTTAAATTGAGTTCACTTTTACCAGGTTTTCTGAGGAGGAGCTCAGGGTCATGGTGGAGGAAATCATCCGAGTAGAGCCACAGCTATTCGGATCACAGGTGCAGCAGACGTCCATTGCTAGGAAGAGGTGGAACGACCTACGGGAGAAAGTATGTTCCGTGGTATCCAGACACGAGGTAGCCGTACAGAGGACCGGCGGTGGACCCACACCTCCTCCCCCACAACTAACAACATGGGAGGAGCACGTCTTGACAATCATGCATCCTGAGGGTCTCGCAGGAGTAGCAGGAGGACTGGACTCTGGTAAGTCATATCTTTACTATTATATCCCACCCACCCACCCTACCTGCATGCCATCACAAACTTCTACCCCTACCCTCACACCCATCACCCCAACACTTCATAGATACCCCACTATCACAACCCATACAACCCAATACCAAGCTGCATGTGACAACAATGCATGGACACCCATCACAGACCTGCATGGACCCCGATCACCAAAGCATGTCCAGTAGAGAGACTCAGCAAGGGCACACAATCACCACTCACATAAGGGCCAAGGCGATAATGCAAGCACAGGAGTAGAGGGACACTCACCCATTGCTCAAGATGGCACACACAGATACAATAACTATGCATTTACACCCCAACAGGACACCTACCCAACGTCACTGTACAGGAGGTGCCAGCCATATCCAGTACCCCCACAGAAGAGGCCCACAGTGACGACAGCAGTTCTGCACGCCTGGGTCAAGAGGAACAAGCCCGGCCCATCAGGGACCTCTGGACATTCGGTTGCCCTGACACACTCCCAAACCACCACTGAACCTCCCCCCTCAGGAAACACCACCACAGCACCCACCCAGCGGGCCCATGCCACTGTCCCCAGGACACGTAAATCAGCAGTGTGTCCACCACTACAGGGACACCAGGCAAACCCACTAACCCAGGACGATCAGGGACCTGGGATCAGTGGCAGTGGGCACACGGTTTAGGGGACAGGGGCACAGGACAACAGGGAAGCTGGGAGGACTGCTGTGCGACAGGGGGAGGACAGGCCCACGGAACCCACTCTTCACGAGGCACTCTGCAACATCATGGGCTCATACCACCATTCCCAGGAGACCATGGCACGGTACTGGCCAAGTTTCAGGAGACCCAGCGGCTATAGAAGGAACAGTACCTGGAGATCAGGGAGGACTTGAAGTCCATTAACACCACCCTGGTCACCATTGCAGGGGTGCTGGCAGACATGGCCAACACCATGAGGAAGACAGTGGCATACCACCGGGCCACTGACACCAGCCCGATCGATGAACAGCCCTTCACGTCCACCGGCGCTAGTGGACAGGAGGTCCCACCACAGAACCAAAAGGCCATAATCACCCCAACCCCTGCAGAAGGAGAACCACCCCGCAAATGGTCCCTGCGATCCAGGCACAAGACAGAGAACATTGTCAAGATCCCCGCCAGGAAATAAGACTCTGCTGATTATCACCCTTCTGTCCCACTATGTCACCCTGTCCACCTTGAACTGCCATTGCTCCACTTCCTATGCTCCATTGGACAATGCACCTGTGATCCAAAGAGACTGGACTCTACCATGGACATTCCTCCACCATCACCCCAGCCCATTGCACATCCCCCTCCACTTATTAGCACTTAAATAAACACCCTTGAATCACAAAACAATCTGGAGTCGGTCTGTACTTTCACAAATGTGTTATTACAACCTCTTTGACAAATAAAATAGTAAATGTTCATTTGCACATACCAAAGAATGACAGTTGTTGAGCAGCAGTGAACATAGCAGAATGAAGAATGTGGTACCCAGATATGTGAAAAGGAAAGCCAAAGTGAACTGTCAGAGTCCATGCACAGAGGTAATAAGGCAGACTTATACAATGTCCCACAGTAGTCTGATATGAGATGAGCAGTGCCAGTCTCTTACCTGTGTGTCACTGGAAGTACTGCATGATGATGTTGTTTCAGTTGTCAATATCTTCTTCTTTGCCTCCTCTTCCTCACTGTCCACAGGCTCCACAGCTGCCACAAGACAACATCAGGCCCATCATCCTGCAGAAAAGGCACCTGGCATCGCAAAGCCAGATTGTGCAACATACAGCATGCCACGATGATCTGGCACACCTTCTTCGGTGAGTAGTATAGGGAACCACCTGTTAGATGGAGGCACCGGAATCTTGCCTTCAGGAGGCCGAAAGTCCACTCTATAATCCTCCTAGTTCACCCATGTGCCTCATTGTACCTTTCCTCTGCCCTTGTCCTGGCATTCCTCACTGGGGTCGGTCAGTTGCATGACAGGTTGGGCTAACCAGAGTCACCTGCAAATGTCTCTGACATACACCAACCCTTAGGGACTTTCCCATACCCAGACACCCATTCATACTATGTGGGGACCTTTGGCTCACCTATTAGCCACACACAGTGCCTCTGGGGTTGCCCCTTCACATAAGCGATGCTGATATTCCTCAAGATGTAAGCGTCATGAACAGAGCCAGGATACTTGGCATTCACATGAGTAATGTACTGGTCTGCCAAACACACCATCTGCACATTCATTGAATGATAGCTTTTATGATTTCTGTACACCTGTTCATTCTTGCGGGGGGCAAATGTCACATGGGTACCATCAATGGCACCAATGATGTTGGGGATATGTCCCAGGGCAAAGAAGTCAGCTTTCACTGTGGGCAAATCCTCCACCTGGGGGAAAACGATGTAGCTGCGCATGTGTTTCACCATGGCAGATAACATTCTGGACAACACGTTAGAGAACATTGGCTGTGACATCCCTGATGCCATGGCCACTGTTGTTTGAAAGGAACCACTGGCCAGGAAATGGAGCACTGACAGGACCTGCACTAGAGGGGGGATACCTGTGGGATGGCGGATAGCTGACATCAGGTCTGGCTCCAATTGGGCACACAGTTCTTGGATTGTGGCACGATCAAGTCTGTAGGTGATAATGATGTGTCTGTCTTCCATTGTCGACAGGTCCACCAGGGTTCTGTACAATGGAGGATGAAGCCATCTCATCATCTGCCCCAGCGGATGTGCCCTTTGGAGGAGAAGGATGAGCAGAGGGTCATGTACCACATAGGTTTGACAAGGGTGTTTTGCACTAATATGATTTAATCGATGTGTGGCGCTGTCTGTCCGTACTCCTGCCCAAATGTGCTGTGACACAGTTAGATGCCCTGCCATGTGTCCACCTGAAATGGCGGCTGCCTGACCTGTAAGGAGGGACAAGGGGAAATGAGGTAACTGCGCTGGCGCTGTGCTGCGTCGAGGTAGGTGGTCGAAGACCGCTGCGCAATTCAGCATTGGTTATCATTGGGCCCTATGGGTTCCAGGAGCCAATGACGATGTACGCCGGTGGTGACGGTATGCACCGCCATGGATGTGACCACCATTTTCTAGCTGTTCACTCACTTGATACTTGACCTTCAACAGGACAGGACCTACGCTGCAAGTGCTGCTGTGACCTCAGTCTGGAAGCGACAATGGCTCGAGTGTCTGGAAAAAGGGAACCTGCCTTCACTTCTGAGGATTTGGAGAGACTAGTGGATGGGGTCCTCTCCCAGTACACGCTACTTTATGGTACTCCAGACAAACAGGTGAGTAAACTGTGAGCATGATGCATGGGACATGAATGTATGGAGTGGTCTGGATGGAAGATACATGTTTTGGGGGTGGCTGAGGCCTGCATGTGAGGATGGTCAGTGTATGTGTTTCAGGGCATGGGTGGGAACTGGTGGCCAATGAGTATGAAGAACCGGATGGGGGAGTAAGTTCCATTCTTGCATTACCTTTCCTCTAGGTCAGCACCCACCAGAAGAAGGGTATTTGGCGTGCCATCGCCAAGGAAGTGCGGACCCTGGGGGTCTATCATAGACGGAGCACCCACTGCCGCAAGAGATAGGAGGACCTATGCCGCTGGAGCAAGAAGACGGCGGAGGCCCAGCTGGGGATGGCCTCCCAACATGTAAGGCCATCCCCACGTACCATGACCCCCCCTTATGTTCCGGATCCTGGCGGTGGCATATCCAGAGTTGGATGGGTGTTTGAGGGCACAAGCGGGTGAGTACAGTCTCATTCAGCTGACTCTGCATGCTTTACGAGGTGTCTGGGTGGGGGATGTGGGCTGTGGGTTCCCCTAGGGCAGGGTGAACCTGGTAGGGTAGGTCCCTTGTTAGGCAGGCTCTGTGGCACTCCAACCCCAATAGTGGTAGTGGCCATCTACAACTAGTCAGCCTCCTGGGGGTTCCAGTTGTGCAGCAAGTGGGGTTCGCAATAGTCCCCCATGGGCAGGTGATTTTCCTAAGAACTGTTAGTGCATGGGCTAGTGCATAGGGCTGCTCCCTGTGTGTTGTGTCCACTAACGGTAGTGGTGTTGCTGACATTGACAATGTGTCTCCTCTGTCTTTCCCCCCTTTTTGTTTTGTCTCCCTGTTCTTGTGTGCATTAGCATCATCTGGCGGACGAGCAGTGGCACCGGAGCAGGAGTGAGCTGCAACCCACATGGCCCAGGAGGGTGAATGTATGGAGTCTGAAGGCACCAGTGGGACGGAGGGTGAGGAGAGCTCCACGACGGGGACAGGAGAGGACACCAGTGACTCCTCCTCTGATGGGAACTCCCTTGCGGTGGCGGGCACCTCTGTGCCCACTGCAAAAACAGGTAGAGCAACCACCCCCTACCAGCATCGCCCTCCCAGCAGCCCTGTGTTTCCCGTGCCCGCTCACCCAGGAGGGTGGGCATCTCCTTCGCCCCAGGCACCTCAGGCGCTGCCCCAGTCAGACCTGCTGCCCTCAGTGAGGAGGCTATTGACCTCCTGAGATCCCTCACTGTTGGGCAGTCAACCATTTTGTATGCCATCCAGGGTATCGAGAGGCATTTGCAGCTAACAAATGCATACCTGGAGGGCATTCATTGTGGTGTGGCGGCCCAACATAGAGCATTTCAGGCTCTGGCCTCAGCACTGATGGCAGCCATTGTCCCTGTGTCCAACCTCCCCCCTCCAACCTCCACAACTCCAACCCAAGCCCCTCAACCTCAGCCTATCCCAAGCACACCATCAGACCAGCATGCACACACATCAACACACAAAAGTGGTTTAGGCAAACAGAAGCACCACACATCCCACAGGCATTCACACAAGCACCATACCCATGCAGACACACCAACATCCACTGCCTCCACTGTGTCCCCCTCCTGCACGTCCTCCACCTCCCTCCCAGTCTTGTCTCAACTCACACCTGCATGCACTACATCCTCAGCCACTACCTCCATCACCAGCACGCCCATCACCACACACCACTCACGTGCAATCACCACCCCACTACCAGTCACATGTCCCCTGTGTCCTCTCCCAGTGTGTCTGTAAGCCCTCCTGCCAAAATACACAAACGCCGGCACACACCCACTCAACAGCCATCCACCTCACAACCCATGCACCTTCACCCAAACTCAGTAGACGTACACCTCCTACAACCACTACCTCTTCCTCCACTCCCAAACACCCTCCATCTTCCCATCCCAGTGTGTCTAAGAAACTTTTCCTGGCTATCATTGACCTCTTCCCTACACCTCCCCCCGCTCCACGCCCTAGGGCAAGGTTGTCTAGAGCCCTGACCAGCACCTCAGCCATAAAATCCTCGTCCAGTGTGGTCCCTGCAAGCCCTGGAACATAGAAGGGGGCACCCATCAGGGCTGCCAGTGTGCCAACTAGTGAAGCCAAGGACCACCCTATTCCGCCATCTGCCAAGGTAAGGAAGGGGCCAGCATGCAGAAGAGAAAAGCCGCACCACCCACCCAGCAAGGCCTCATCCAGAACCAAAGAGGACAGTGCCAAGGTCCCAGCAGTGACTTCCAAGGTGGGGAAGGGACACAAGAGCAAAGGGAAGTCACTTCATGGCACAGAGCCTCAGGGTGAGGGACTGGTGTCCTCCCTTTTGCAAGACAGCCCAGCAACCTGTACCGCGGTGAGCACCGCCGCAACAACCACCACCTACACCGCCATCCACACCGCCACCTGCACGGCAGCTGCCTCAACTACAGTCACCAGCATCATCCCCAGTGGGCAGCCTTCTGAGGCTGCAGGAGATGGCCTGGTGTCTCCCTCCACAAGTGCAGACACCTGCACCGCGATGTGCACAGCAGCATCCCCAGTGGGCAGTTGTCCGAGGCTGCAGGAGACGTCCTGGACCCTGCCCACACTACATGAGGCACCACCACCAGCACTGCACTACCAGCAGTTTGCAGCCTCAGTCGTCGCAAGGAGGAGTGTGGCTCTGTCTCCATGGAGTATCATGCTACCTGTTACCGGTAAATCTCGTGGCTCAGACACCCATGTGAGGGAATGGGAACTGCCACACCCCTGTTGCAGTATCACTGGGCACCAAGCCCCCTCCAGAACCAATGGAGAACAGCATCCACTCACCCAGTCCTTGGCAGGATGAAGCACTCTGGGCACCCAGCCCCCTCCAGAACCAGTGGAGAACAGCATCCACTCACCCAGTCCTTGGCAGAATGAAGCTCTCTGGGCATGAGGCCCCCTCCAGAACCAGTGGAGAACAGCATCCACTCACCCAGTCCTTGGCAGGATGAAGCACTCTGGGCACCAGGACCCCTCCAGAACCAGTGGAGAACAGCATCCACTTGTGAGACTGTGGCTTTGCACTCCCCAGGACCAAGCAGTGGGCAACCCACCCACTTAAGAGACTGTGGCTTTGCACTCCCCAGGACCAAGCAGTGGGCAATCCACCCACTTGAGAGACCGTGGCTTTTCACTCCCTAGGACCGAGCAGTGGCCAGTGAACCCACTTGAGTGACTTGACTGACTGTGGCTTTGCACTCCCCATGGACCAGGCAGTGGGCATGGAGCCCCCTCGAGGAGCAGTGGTGTCGTCCCATCATCCGGCTGAGGTGCCCCTTTCCCCTTCCCCCTGAGGTGCCTGTTTTTTTTCGACCTGATGCCCCTGCAGTGTTCTTTCCATTTTGAGGCAGGTGTCTGTGGGCTTCGCCCATGCTTTTTGGGACCACTGGTCCACGGACATTTAATGGGACAGTGTACAGATTTGTGTACTTGCTGTAAATATTTGTAGATACTTATGATTTAAAGTTATCTTGGGCTATCTGATTGTTCAATTATTACACTCGTTAAACTCATTTCATTTGGTCTTTGTGTTCTTCCATGCGGTGACAGTGGGTATCTGTGATGTTATTGGATGTGTGTGTGTGAATGTTGTTGTGGGTGGGGGGTAGGGGTGTTGCGTGTCTGTGTCACTCTCTTTTTTCTCCCCCTCCCCTGTGTACTAGGTGCAGTACTCACCGTCGTTGTTGCCTCCGTCTTTGATGTTCCTGGTAGATGAGGAGGTAAACCAACATGGGCAGGACCTGTAACTTGGGCTCCATTGTGTCCTAGTTCCTCGTTGGGTGTCGAGAGGTGAGTGGTTTCCCTTCTGTATACTGGTTCCGCCGTGCTTTTGATGGCGTTGGTATCGCCCCGGAAAAGCTGGAGAATTGGTGCCTTGTAATAGTGTGGTCGGTACATTGTCTTCTCCCTGTCTGTTGGCGGTTACCGCTGTGGTGTTTGTTTCTACCGCCGTGGCGGTCGAAGTGTTAAAATGGCTGTGTGTGTTGTCGTTATTCCATTTTTTTTACCGCCGGCCTGTTGGTGGTATTACCGCTGCTTTATCACCGATCGGAGTTGTAATGAGGGCCTTAATCTCCCAGCGCCTAAAAAATGATTGTGACCTAATGCAATATAACTGATTCTCATATAAAGATCTTTTATGCTTTTTGGCTAAATTTCTGCTGTAGAAAAAAAACTAAATCTGCAGGAGTATGCAGAACTTGTAATTGTATCCAATGACATAGTGCAGATCGGATAGCACTCATCAAGTGAGCATGCTTCACCTACTCCCCATGTGTCAAGCATGATAAACAAAGCTAATAGAGAGAGAGTAGTTGCTCTCCTGTCTCCTGCCTTGAGCTACACATTTGTCAGCAGAATACGGACAAAAATGATGTGGAAATTTAAAGTAAGTATAAAATAAAAAGCTTAAGCCTTACTGGAGGTAAATGGGAAGGAATGTGGAAGTCTAGGGGTAACACCTCAGAAGCCACTGATGCCGAGCACCATAAAAAAAAAAAAAGAAATACAATTATGCTCTGTGCTGGGGGAAGCTGCAGTTCTATTTCATACCCCACTGACTTCCAAACAGGCGGTCTCTGGAGGGCTGGTCTGTGATGCATGGTTGTGACCGCAGAAACGGACTATTTTGCATGTCTGAATTTGCCGCCTATGAATGTGGAAACATAATAAATTAGCAGAATGCTGTCACACACAGCAAAGCCAGCCAGTGGCCCAAGTGGGCTGACCCCTTGCCCATGCTGTACGCTGTAGTCAGCAGACAAAATGTGTGAAAGACACAACAGCAGACCAGTGGATGCAGAGGACTGGCTAAAAGTCCCTATAAGTAATTATATTACACCTAGTGATTTAGTACAATCAAAAGATATTGGCTTACAGCAGTCCCAAACACATGAACGTTAAAAATATGCAAGTCAGGAATTTTCAAGATACCCAGGGGCATATTTATACTCCGTTTGCGCCAAATATGCGTCGTTTTTTTCGACGCAAATTCGGCGCAAAACTAACGCCATATTTATACTTTGGCGGTAGACGCGTCTAGCGCCAAAGTATGAGTAAAGAGCGTCATTTTTTTGCGTGAACGCCTTCCTTGCGTTAATGAGATGCAAGGTAGGCGTTCCCGTCCAAAAAAATGACTGCGACGCAAATGCGTCGTATTTATACTCCCGGGCAAAAATCACGCCCGGGAGTGGTCGGGTCAAAAAAACCCGCATTTGCGCGTCTTTTTAACGCCTGGGTCAGGGCAGGCGTTAAGGGACCTGTGGGCTCAAAATGAGCCCACAGCTGCCCTCCCATGCCCCCAGGGACCCCCCCTGCCACCCTTGCCCACCCCAGGAGGACACCCAAGGCTGGAGGGACCCACCCCAGGGACATTCAGGTAAGTTCAGGTAAGTATAATTTTTTTTTTTATTTATTTTTTTTGGCATAGGGGGGCCTGATTTGTGCCCCCCTACATGCCACAATGCCCAATGACCATGCCCAGGGGACATAAGTTATACTCCGTTTGCGCCAAATATGCGTCGTTTTTTTCGACGCAAATTCGGTGCAAAACTAACGCCATATTTATACTTTGGCGGTAGACGCGTCTAGCGCCAAAGTATGAGTAAAGAGCGTCATTTTTTTGCGTGAACGCCTTCCTTGCGTTAATGAGATGCAAGGTATGCGTTCCCGTCCAAAAAAATGACTGCGACGCAAATGCGTCGTATTTATACTCCCGGGCAAAAATCACGCCCGGGAGTGGTCGGGTCAAAAACCCCCGCATTTGCGCCTCTTTTTAACGCCTGGATCAGGGCAGGCGTTAAGGGACAGGAGTCATGTAAATGGCGTCTGGGCGTCGTTAAAATGGCGCAAATCGGGTGGAGGCGATTTTTTGCGTCAACCTGACTTGCACCATTTTTAAGACGCCCCAGCACCATTTTTCCCAACGCTGGCGCTGCCTGGTGTACGTGGTTTTTTTCCACGCACACCAGGCAGCGCCGGTCTGCTTGCGCCGGCTAACGCCATTCAATAAATACGGCGCCCGCATGGCGCTTCAGAATGGCGTTAGCCGGCGCAAACATTTTTGACGCTAAACTGCGTTAGCGCAGTTTAGCGTCAAAAAGTATAAATACGGGCCCCAGTTCTATATCTAAGCAGCTTTTTGGTCCTGTATTTTTACTTCAAATCCAGTAACCTGTAGTCCTTCCATAGACCAACTATTTGGTGCCCGCATGACTAGATGTAGCTGTCAGTTGGTCTTTGTGTTTTACTCCCAGTGAGGCCGTCTCTGACTTGATACAGGGGAGGACCTGTTACCTACCACACTTACACATCACAAAGGCTGTGCCTAAGCACACTAACAAAGAGTTTCACAATAGTCTTTTGTGCCCCCAGATAAGCTGGGGCCAGGGCAAGAAGGAAGGAAATTCCAAACACCTCTGGGGGTCAAACCCCTTCACAACTGTCCCGTCAGGCATTGCAGTGCCGGCCTGACGAGGAGCAAACCCCTATGATGAAGCATGTCACCATCTAGTGAGTGAGGGATTTTGCTCTGACTTGATCAGACTCTCTGGGACCACTTGTTCTTTTCTTCCTTTTGTTTTCCCCCTCCTTTGATCCCCACTTTTTTGTTGTTGGGACTGAATCTTCTTTCCCAATGTGGAACTGTGTATTCTTTGTGTTGTGATTTGGATGAGAGTACCATACACAGGACCAATGTTTCTTCTTTTTCCAAACTCTCCTGCATTTTCAAGCCCTCTCTTTGGTTTTTGATCCTTTTTCCTCTCTACAGTGCCTGGTGTGCTCTCTTCCTGTAGATGCCAGCAATACACATTGTCAGCAGTGTCAAGTTCTAGACTGCTAGATTCCTCAGGAGCAGAAGCTGGTCCCTACACCCCTCCTCCAAAATCCACACTGACCCTCTGATTAATTTCTAGTGTGATGTATCAATGGAGGGAAGGAGAAGTGGATAGAGAAACAAGAGAGGCTGTCTTGCAGCGGAATCTCTGCTTTATTCTTTATATTTGCCCAATGATATGGATGACAGCTACCTGTAGGGGAAGACAAGCACACACATGCAAATCTCATTTCTAATTCATATTCTAAATATCACTAAATCATTTACTTCTTGTTACATGTACATCGTTACGTCATGCCTCCAATGAGAAAGACTTATGCTCCTCTCTTAATAAATACTTTGTCGTGTAACTAGAAAGGAGCTTTGAATAATATAAGATTAATACTGCAATACTGTCCCTTATATGGCGGTTGAAGAATTTGATTGAGTGAGTGGATTTGGTTCTATTGTGAAGATTTCAAACACTTATTTAATTGTACTTGAATAATTATATTTGTAGATATTTGCATAGATGAGTTGTATAGATTTTTTGTTTTCATTTTTATCCACATTAACTTTCAAAAAGGTATCTCTTATCTGACCTTCATGTGAAAGCAAAATACTAAACTCAGCACTATAACAACCGTCAAACAAATAAGTGCTGAGGAAACTGAAATACTTATTGTACAAACGAGGACGAGACACTACTCTGGAATACATGAGCTGTTGTTGGTGACTTAACTGAGTTAAGTTCATCCTGACTAGAAATTCTTCTGAGAGGAAAAGTATGCACAAATGAGAGATGCTACCAGAGCCTCAGAAATCCAGCTGAAGTTCAATGTCTTCCTCATTGAGCAATTGAGTGTTGAGTTGGAAATGCTGCCCGCGTGTAGGAACTAGACCGTTAACCTTCTGGGAACATCTGCCCATGTTGAGGATCTTGAAATCGGAGCGTGTAGCAAACGTGCAGAGGATTGCCTTTAAAAACAGTTTTGTGGATAGCTTACCATGTCTCCAATGCAGATTTTTCTGGGCTCTTGTCAATTTCTGACTCTACAGGCATGTGTCACTCGCACACAGCACACTATTAATCCTAGCACATATGCACATGTACAACATATGGAATGTCAGCGTTCAGGATTCCTGGCTCATTGTGAACAGTTGAACTTTTAGATGAATGGGCCTGTAAACATAGATTCATGTCTCACAAGTAAAAAGGCCTACCTCTGTAAATTAGGAGTAGGTGCCTGGTGCCTCAGCCGCCTGAAGTCCACTCTCCAGCCCACCTCCACTCACTCAGCTTCCTTTTTCATTTGTTTTTATTATTTGGCTTGTTTTCCCCTTCACGCTCACACAACAGAGTGGCTTTCCTGCCATTTTTCAACCCCATCTCCTGAATTCCACCTCCCCCTTTACCTACTTAAAGGTGGCCGCAGTGTGACTGCACAGCGGATGCACCGATGGTATGCCAACGGCATGCATAAGGCAGGCCTGTTTGCGCCCGTCCATGCCTGGACCATGCCCTGCACCAGAAACCCTAGTCCTCCCACCATCCACAGCTACTCCTCCATGGAACTCCATCACCTGAACCCTGGATGCAGGGAAGAACTCTGCTTCTGTGCTGCACCCTACAATATAGTCACATCCGTCTCATGCTCACACTGACACTTCTCATCTCAGCTACACCCCAGCTAACCCTGAATACCCAGCAGCGCACCCAGTCACCACACCCGTGCACCTACCATCCACCACCAACCACTCCCATGCATGCGACTCAACACCCGCTCCGTCTACAAACATATCACCAAGGTCTGGGACCTCATCCACACACACTCACCAGACAAGATCCTGCACCAGGTCTGAGCTGAAAAGCCCTCAGGAGGCGTCACAATATTTCACAAAGACAATACAAACTGTACCATTACTACGACCTGAATACTACCTTTATAGAGCACCATCATAGAGCTCCTCATTTTCAAGACCCAGGCAGATATCAAGTCCACCACTAAGGGAATTCTTGTCTTCCGACCACTGGGTCCCTGATGGAATTTCAGCAACCTCATCACACCTGCTGCCCTCAGCTCCAAGAACTTTCCCCTCCTCAGCGACATCAATTTCCATCTGGAAAACACCACCGACCCCAGTACATAACCTTCTAAACAACCTCCTTAATGTCAGTCTTATGCAACTTGTGACATAACCCACGCACACAGCAGGCCACATACTGGACCCCATCTTCTCTGCCAGCAACACAGCCAAGATCAGCCACACCCCTATGTTCACCTTCATGGACCACTTCCTCCTCCTTCAACATTCTCAAAGCCCCCTACCACATACGCTGACAGTGACACCCACCACCCAACTGGAAAATCATCATCCAACAGGGAGAAAGGGATCCATATTTACAAGACCGTGAAAAGCCACGCAAGGTGGCTTTGTATGGCCTTGTAAATATGGGCTGGCACACTGTGCCATCGGAGCATAAATAAATTACTCTCTGGTGGCACTGTGTCCCGCTAAGGCCTTGTAAATGAAGTCCTTAGTGTGTGGCATGACCAAAAAATAAAAAAACAGGATCGCAGGTACATGCAATTTTGGCACACAGAGGAAGGGGATACAATTCTGTATCTTACTCCCCAGCCTGGGTACTTGTAAATAAACATGCCACACACGGAACTTGGTCTTACACATCTTTATTCCTCTTCACGCAAGCCCAAACTCAACGTTCTAAACATGAAATCTATTCACACACCTTACCACTTACGTCACATTTCTACAGTGTCCATCAGGTACCAAAAAGAACCCTTCATCGCTAACTCACAAGAAACTATAGACTGTACATCATGCAGCAGACATTTCAGTCCCAACACTGATGTACTCAAATATTTTGAGGCATTACAGTAAGAATGTTCCATACCAAAGGCTGGCAATATCATTAATTGACACACTGCTTTAATAATAGTTTGTGAACCACCTAAAGAACTACCTGAATCACTCATTTCATGCTTTATCAAGACAATGGGATCCTTTTTTTAGGGATATCAGTTTTATACAATGTACACAAGGACCATCTTTTATCTAAATAGGGTATATCTAGTACTGGACAGTTTTGACAATCTGCTCTGAACAGGAATTACACAGAAGACAGATCTTCACTGCAAGAACTACATGGCAGACATGCCAGGGAGGCTAAAATTCTCTAGTTTTAAAGTCCTTCATGATTGGTATTGAACCCCAGTAAAATCTGTCGAGCACACTTACTACTTCATTACAATTGCTGGCACTGTGAGTACTCTAGCTGTAATCTACTCCATGATTTGTGGCACTGCCCCAGACCGGCACAATTCTGGACAAGGAGAGGGTAGGAACTTTCAAATGCCTTTTGTTCACTTGTGCCTTTATCAGCATATTTAGGCCTCAACAATGTGGACGATCTGATAGGCAGGACGGAGGATAGGTGAAGATGGATAGCAATGTCAATAGTCGCAAGCTATGATGTGTACATTTCACCATTGGAGATCACAGACAATACCTAGGATAACTGAATGGTTTAAGAAAATCGCAAGGATAGCTGCCTATGAGCAAGCCATATGTAACCTCCAAGACTGGATAGACATTTTCTCCTAGATCTGTCAATATTTTCTGACCAATAATACCTTGTCACATGCTCGATAGAATACTTACCATTGGAATAGTTTTTGTATGACAATATGCATATGTCACTAGGTGGTTCACTCTGTGTACCCCCACCTCCCTAGGAGGTATTGCTGTCAGCATCCATCCCCTTTACATTACACAGTTAGAAACAAAACCGTGTCAAGTCGCACATGCTTCTGTGGACCACAAACTCGTTTGCTCAACGGAAGCATGACAACATGTCCCTTGCATTCACGAAGAGACACCCTACAATCTATGTTCCCACACTACCCATAGTCTATAAGGATAACTGGCGACATGCGTTGCTATCAGTCTGTAGCTGTGTTTACTCCTCTTTTCTCTTACACTCCCAAAAGCACTGGGAACTTACCACTTTCTGTCTATGCCTGATCAACTGGCACAACCCACTCCTCTTCCACATGTCCAACTCCATCCCTATCCCCCTTTTCGGTACCTTTGGTCTGTACTACCCCATTACCTCAGAGCTCCGTTGTACAATGCCCCCCCAAAAAATGTATGTCAGCAGCCGCAACACCTTGTTATCTGGAACTACTGTAACACCTTGTTCCCCATGGCCCTTGTTTTGCTTTATTTGCCCCACTGTCAGTCCCCTTAGTCACAATAAAACAGGATTTAACAAAATGGAAGCCATATAAATCCTTGATAAATATTCAGATGTTTGTTGCATGAAGTAAATGAGTTCAAGACCGGTTATGTACCTGACATTGTTCTACTGCCTTGCCTAGCATCTTGCACAGATTACTGGATGCTTTGACTCATGATGATATTGAAAATAAAATAACTTTCTAAAAAAGAATAATCAAGATTTACAGGGTGTAAGGATGAATATGGATGACACGAAACCTGAGGGTGGGTAGAATAACAAGGGCAGCTAATGGACATTAGGATTCCAGAGACAAATGATAGTGAACACAAGGGCCCTAAGGGCAAGTGAATAATTTGGGCATTAACTTATAGTGAGCAACAGCTTCAATGCTACTAATAAGCAGAGTCAACAGGGCTTCTGACCATACACAGAAACCCTCAATCAGAGGGTGTGCATGACCCTCTGGCACTTCATGGGCTAAGGGAATTGAGAACCCTGAAAGACTAGCAAGAGCTTCAGCGGCTTATGTCCAGCAAGAGTTTCAGAGATCTCAGCAAAGAGTAAGTAACAGATTTATGAGCAGTGGGTTTAGGACCCCGAGAACAAGAAGGAGATTCACAGACCTGAAGTTGAACACCGGGAAACTGAAGTAATGATTTATCAAGTCTTGACCAATGCAATGTTACTGACACTACAAGCTTTAAGAGGCTACGTTTGCTAGGAGTTTTCCCACAATCAACCGCTTCATACCAACCAAACAATACTTTGCGGAAGTTTGAGATCGGTAATTTAGAGACACTTTGCTTTAGGTGCTTTGGAGTACTTTTCTTCGCAATATAACCCTGACGCGTGTGCCTTGTAGAAAAGGACAGACGTAAAGTCAGAATTAGTAATTTAAAAAAAAAAAATCAAATAAAACACACCTACATTTCTACCAGTAATAGACTGTTGGAATAGAAGTAGCCACGATTAAAATACATAGTAAATCTGATTTGCAGGGGGACCCGACCCTAAGGAGCACGGGCAGCGTGATTAATAATATAGGACTTTGAGCATCTATTTAGAAACATACGCTTTCTACTAATATTGTATGAGGGTGTAGATACATCTTTACAAATAAAGTATGCATGAGAGAGTTTGTTATTAGCTCAGCATGCCAGTAAAGTATTATTTGTTTTTTGTGCCTCAGGGCTCGGGGAACAGTGTCTCGGTAAGGTGTCCAGTTCCTTTGATTTGGATGATGCCTGCAGCAGTGTTTTCTTCATAGGGGGCAAGCACTTCTCATTCACGGAGCTTGCATGGAACACACATCTGTCGGACGTCATGTGATTTTCTTCAGGCGTGATGTCTCTGTAGGTAACAACACCTTCTGGATAAATCCTACAGGGGCACCATGTCTGAGTGACAACAATGATTCCAGCGGCTCAAGTACCTTGCTTTAATTTGTTTAAATATTTAGCTCAATTCCTGGAAACCGCCTTACTCATTTATACAATACACTGTCTTTGTTCTACTGCCTGGAATTAAAGCATTGTTTGCTTGCTATTGTGTAAAAAGATAGGAAATGGGGCCATCGTTGCAGCCCCTCCATCTGCATCTTTTCTTCCTGTTGCTTCTGCTCCTGTCATCCTATCTTACCATCCTTTCCAGATTATTTTTACGGATAGGGGGATTTAGCTGTAAAACTATTAGTATTAAGATGGATGAATGAAAGAATGACTGGAGAACTGAGACAGAAAAAGAAGACGGCTGTTCCGCTTCCTGAGACTCGATGGTAGGGTGTAATTATTGTGGCAGTCAAAAGCTGTGAAGCCAAAACTTTTAGGATTGAAGGCAACCACACTAGTCTTCTACTGGACTGGTGTTTGGAGGGACTCCGGCTCTGGAAAAAGACTTGAAGAGACACAGGAGAACCTTTGCCCGGATCAGTCCCGTCACAAAAATATACATCTTTTTTAATACTTTGGTAAAGTGCAGAGTAAAGCGGCTACATAGAGCACCCTCTACGTGCTTCCCATTTGTGCACTGTGAGGATTTGGGTGTACTATATGAGGTGCATCTGTGGCTTTATTGTGTGGAACACTCACTAATACCATCTTGGGTCCAGCCGGGCTTGTTTACTTAACCTCATGTTCAACCCTGGGTCGCTGTGGCTGTGAGCAGCAAGGCTTAGCAATGGCACACAAATGAAAAAGGACACCAATTTATAAAAACAGATTCCATTTTTATGATTGTTTAGAGGCCTTGATGAACAGAATCCACAGGATGGCTCTGGAGAAACAGATTTTGGAAGATATTATCACTTTTAAATAAATTCACAAATGAGCCTTGATCAACAAAAAGTTTTGGAAACGTTTGAAATGCTTGAAACAGTTAGTTCAACTACTCCGGCCCGGGTTAGGCAACCAATTCCAGATGGACGGGACTGTAGGGGCCAGAGCGGACACTTTGGACAGTTACCTGGCCACCAGAGTTTCTTTGAAGCAAAATACAAACTTTACAAGACAACCACAATAGATAGTAATGGAGTGGTCCTAATGCTGAGGGATGCAGCCTAAAGATAATGAAAGGATGGTCCACTTTTGGTGCAGTCGATGAGGGTTTCTTTTTGGGTGCTCCTCAGTCCACTGGTGAAGTGGGGTGAACTTGGCCACAGCAATCTGGATCCCTCGTAGTCCGAAGCTGGGTTACTGGTGAGTCTGTACTTGGGTGAACTCCTTAGGGGGGATTGGTGTTACTTGGTTTCAATGAATCCGGACTAGGATAGAACTCCAGGGTCAGGCAGATTTGGGTGCAACTTTTGGCTAATTCGGATTTGTCCTCTTGGGTGTCTGGCAACTGGTAGACTACCAACTTATCGTCTTGGGCTACATCAGCTCTTGTGCTCCTGGAGTGGCTCCAGGAGAATAGCCGACTGATCCTTGGAGTCACTTTTGTAGGTTGGGTCTGGGAGTCAACTTTTGTCTGAGCCCGGAGCCGCAGGTCTACAGCCCAATCTTTGCTAGGCCAAAGTGCAGCAGGTGAAGTCCCTCTGATGGTCAGACTCTCTTTGTGCCGGTTCAAGGGCAGCTGGGAGGCCCTTATTCTGTCCTCTCTCTGATTTCAGTACGATCTGAGGGTTAGGGTGCCAAGGGTGCCATATTTATCCCAGGAAAGTTCCCTGAGGGACCACATGGTCACTAGCCAATGAGCTACTGAGTCCCTTCCTACTCAGCGATGAAGTTCCTGTGATGTGTGGCCACATTCTTGCCTTTTTCAAGATGGCATGACCCTTCCTAATTTGGTAGGAGCTTGGTAGCCCACTCTAGGGGTGTGGCTACCAGAGAGCCACCCACCCACAGTAGAACTGGTCCCCTCCTTGACTCTGTCTCCACTTTGTCTGCAGGAACAAAAGGCATCCTGCTCAGGGGTGTTGGAGCTTCTTCCCTCAAAAAGGTGACTTCACATTTGAAGCTTGCCTTTTAGGCTAACACCCTTAGTGGCCATACTGGGAGAGCACGAGACACCTCTCTCTGAGACAACTGCTGTTGTGCCTGTGCTGGGGAGTCATTCACACATCTCCTCAGGTGGTCAGAAAGTTGTCTGTGTTCCAAGGCCATTTTGAGGCCTCAGGGCTAGCTGGAGCAGAGTGGCAACTTTCTAAAAGTTGATTACCTGTAATATTGGTACTAGATTTGACCTGGGCGTGAGGTTGGGTTTAATGCCACAATTAATTTGATACCTTACATGCACCAGTTAGGTAGTCTCATTCAGGTGTTTGCAGGGTTGGGATACCAGCCAGTAACCCTGTGTTAGCCAATGGGGCCACTAAATATATTGACCTCAAAATGATAATTTGGATTTGTTGCTGTTAGAAAATATCAAAAATATATGTCTTACTCAACAAAAAACAGATCTCTGCTATAGGGCTCTATGGGCCTTCTTTAGGGGAGATCTACATCTAGTCTTAAGGGATAGGGTTGCTTTACTATTGTTGTGAATGGCAAAGTCTAACTAGCAGTGAAAACACTCTCCTTCCAGTCTGCAATGACAGGCCGGGGCCATGTGTACTTTGTCACACACAGGGTGGTACAAACAGTGCTGCAGCCCTTAGTGGACACTCTGCTCTACATGCCCTGAGTACATTGGGTACCATATACTAGAGATGTATAAGTAAGTTAGTCCTTGCCAATTGGGTGCATCCAATTTAACATGTAACATGTATAAGGTCAGAACAATGGCACTGAGATCTGGCTAGCAGACCTCAGTGCACTGCCAGAGTAAAAAAACAAGCAGCATCAGTACAAAAGTGTGAGGGTGAACATGCAAAAAGAGGCACTTCTTTATATACATCCCACCCAAGTAGAGTTGCTGTACAGAGTTCCTTAGGGAAATCTTTGTTTTATCACTCTCATGTTATCTTGAGTATTATTAGATACTGACAGGACTGCACTGCAATAAAATAATCTCTGTAACCTCTTCAACTAATCGGAGAAGCCCAAAACAATGAGATAAAAACACGGTGCTAAGAACATTGTCTCTGAAATCTGTAAACTGAAGATTCTACCTAGCAAAGAACAGTCACTTACAGCTAAATAACCAAGAATGGACGCTTTGCCCCCAGAGTGGGAAATGTCTCACTCAGCCACAAAACCCCAATGTAAGAACTGTCTGGGAGCTTGTATCCTAGCAGGAGAAAGCTATCTGTCTAATAAAGTAACGTGCTGATGAAGAAGACACATGTACCTGAGACAAAAGAAGTTATGTAGTAATAGTAGATGGGCGTTTATGTGATGAAACATAATGCAAAAGTCACAGTCAATGTGGTAACTACTTTGAAGTCTCCCTCTGCCACGCTTGATTGTGTTAATCGCATGCTACAGAGCATTAATTAGATAAGGGACCAATTGCAAATAATGAGCAGGAGTATAGCTTCGGGGGAGGCAGTGTTTGGGGTGTGACAAGCCTCAAATAAGTTATTTATTGGCTTGACAGTTGGGTTTGGGGTCCCTGAGTTGAGTCTGCTGTGTTTATTTTGTATTTTTTTCATTGTCCTTATTTCACTAAGATGTTCTAACTTGTTCTTTTTTGGATCAGGAACTGAATTATTTATAGTGAATGATTTACCCAAAAAGTAGTAAACATACACCCATGGAAGTACTTCTTGAATGGATGCAATTTTGCTATGTTTTGTTGTTCGCACCACTCTGCAATCAAACCCCATAAGGTGATGGGACAAATGCTGGCAAATAGTCTAACCACTGGTAATCACTCAAGTAGCATACCAAACCATAATTGTTTGCCCACTGTGCCGTTCTAGATATTTAGGATTTGGCAGACTGAGTAAATGCAAACATGGTGGCAGCAGACTTCACATCTTCCTCTCTGCCTTTACCTTTCCCACTAAATTTAGAGATGTCCGCTGGCCACACACACATCCCTTCACATGACCAGGTTCCTGTCAAAGTAGGAATAATTTGACAGACATCAGTCAAACATTTCCAAATCTTTTCTGTTTCAAAAACAAGCTCCCAAAGCGGAAAATGATTAAAAAAAACAAATAAACGAATGAGCCCGACAGCATGGGACATTCCTTTCATGGTGGGGGAGGGGTAATTTTTCTTTTTTTTTTACTGTCCCTCACCACCAGGATATGGACAGTAAAAAAAAAAAATATCTGACCGTCCACTCTAAATAGGGCTGTCAGTCAGATGTCTTTCTGCTGATGGCCCCTAATCAGCTGACTGGGTTTTGAGGTTCTGAAGCCAATTTTAATTTATCTTTCTCCTGCTCCTCTCTGACTGTAGGTTCAAATTTACTCCTACATTATTTCACCACGGCACGTATTACAAATTAAGATCTCCGGCAAAGAGCTCTCTTGTGGGGCCCATCAGCTATTGCAGCTCCAGTCTGACGAGGAGCAAGCCCTATGATGAAGCCTGACATCCAATGGATGTGTGAGGGTTCTTGCTTCTATTTTTAGAAGTGCCTAGTGGACCCTTGCCTTTTCTTGTGGAACAGTGGACCTTTTTGATTTGCATTACTAGTAGGGAGGCTGTACCCTGGACCATATAATCTCTCTGTTGCTCTTATGGTTAGGAAATTTTACTCCATCAGCATAAATCTTGCAGTGCACCTGACACAAATTCTTGAGTACCTGCCCACAAAACTCTAAGGCCCATATTTATACTTCTTTAGCACCTAATTTGCATCATTTTTTTATGCAAAAGCGGCGCTAACTTGCAAAATACAATTGTATTTTGTAAGTTTGTGCAGTTTTTGCGTCAAAAAGTGGCGCATATGCGGCGCAAAAAAATTATAAATATGGGCCTAAATTAGGCTTCAATGGCCCACTTAATGCACATGAGTACTTACACCACTTCTTTTGGGAACAGTCTATCCTGAATCTCAGTCATCCCACCCATTCACCATGTGGCTCATTACTTTTGAGTGGGAAAATTTGAGATACACACTGTTCGAAACTCACTGACTGAGCTACACCATTGCAAATTGGAATTTAGGGATCCTTGCTTCCCTAACTCAGGAACTTTCTTAAATAGACCTAATTTTTCAGCTATTTCACAGACATTTTCTAGTCTTTATCTCAAAGATTCAGCAGTAATAAGACATTCTGTAAAATTGTGGATTTCAAGATTATTGTACGTTACAATAAAACTGATTTCTTTATTGAGTGGGATGGACATGTTATCGAGGAAATGGGTTGTGTTTTCACTACTTTTTGCTGTATCCCATTTTTTTATCCATTACATTGAAACATTTGTAGGGCATTGCTTATGTTTTTTTCATGTAATGTTTTTAGTTGTATATGTTTTCAGCAACGCAATTTTGCTTGGCATGTTGAAAAATATCAATATGAACTATAAGAAGAATTTTTTTTCTCACTTTGTCAAACTATTGCGGAACGATTTCATAGGACCATGGGGCTAGCACCGATGTATTTCCTCATGCTCTCCCTATGGTTGTGCTGCAGTGGCTGTGAGTTTTTTTTTGCAAGGTTTACTCTGAAAGAAATATCCCATTTAATAGCAGTAACAAGGCTATGCCTCTCAGTGCTCCACCATTCTTTAAGCATCATGGGCCATATGTACGAACACATTTTCCCATAGACACAGAATGGGCAAAACTGCTTGCTACATCTGGCCCCATGTTGTTTAACTCTTTGAATTCTTTGAATTCAGCTAATAATGGCATCCTTCATGAGAGATGTGGCAGGGATAAGTGTGGATGTTCATTAGCCTCTCAGTATCCCTGTATTAAGTGGTGGTTAGCCAAGCTGTGACATTTGATGTAAGATGCTCAGGATAAACTTTGAATTGCTATTTGAAGCCATGTATCCCAGAAAACAAAAAAGAAGTGTGTATGACGCAGTCAAAAGACTCTAGGAATTTCTTCCTTCAAAATATATCACAAACTAAAATTGAGCCTTTCAACTTTACACAGGTTAGGAGATGTTCTTTAAAGACAAAATTATACTTTGGGCCTCATTTACGAGGAAGTGGTGCAGCACCACACCAAAATTGGCAGCACCAGCCTGCGTCACTTCAGAAATGCAGGGACGTATCACTTTTACAAAAATACGGCACAACCCTCTGTTTCCTCTAGGGACCCTAGGGCCTTGCGCTAAATTTAGCTGCCTAGCGCCAACACAAGCACCCTTGCACCATAGTGCAAGGGTGCCTGCTTTGCAAAGAATGATTGTTTATGTGCAGGAAGGTGTCCCTTCCTGCACCTAAACAATCAATAATGGCGATTTGCTAGTTCTATGTGTGCTGCATTCTGAACACACGTATATTATTTAACAATTAATTATGTGCAGTATCGCGCTGCCAGAGTAAGGCAGGGCACTAGGACCCTGCACACACTTTGTCACTGCTGGTGAAAGCAGACACTGTTTCCGGTCATGAAGGAGCAGAGCAGAATATGGACACTCTGAGACAGGGATTGATGAGAAGGCAGGGGACACCTCAGCTCTGTGGCTTGCCATGTACCCCTTCTGTGTTATGTAAGAATAAAGAACTGATACCACTCCTACCAGTGTGGCCCGTTACATTATTGTGGCTAGTGAAATAAGGACGTGTCATCTGGCGACAAAGATAGGATACTGCAAGACATTGTAGACAGCACGACAATCTGCATGCACCCCCAAGATGTGAAGGTGCACACCTGATACACCTCGAAGCTATCTGCCAGCATGCCTGTGAAACTAAATTCAAAGAGGGCCCTCAAGTGCCCCAAAGCCAGTGTGCAGAGCGTTTGCCGATCTAACTGCAAAAACAGGGCATGAAGTGCCCCAGAAAGTAAGCTGTGAGGCACATGTAAGATCTCACAAGACTGTGGTGGCCATCTTTTCGTCAGGGAAGGCTACATTGAAGTAAATGGGAGCAGCCATTTTGAAGTCAGGCCATCCAGAGACTGCGTAAAACATAGTGAGGATGGCCATTTTAAAGTCAGACAAAGCTGAACAGTCCATTGAAATCAATAGCCACCGCCATTTCAAGGTGAGGCAATTACTTTCAACACCAAATTAAAGCACATAACAGCCAATAAAGGCACAAAAGCAGAAAATACATAAAAGGCAAAAAAAAAAAAGAAAAAGCAAAGGAAAAAGTGATTACAAAGCCATGCCTGAGGAAAGATCTGCAGAAAGCATCCCCAGCTCCATATTTCAACACCCTCTGCCTTTCGACCTTTCTGACTCGCAGACAAAGGGTGCAAGGTGGGAGAAGTGGCACAGTCCAACTCCCATCAACCGCCTCACCTCCACTGCTCCGCAGCAAGGACCTGACTCCTGTTTGTGACAACTCCACTCCTTCACCCTGCAGCACTAGAACCAACGCTGCATCAGATCCAGCGACGTCTCGCTCCTCGACTCCGTGCACCGGCCTGTTCTCCACATGTTTTCCTAAGGTACTGTACCTGGGGGTCTGTGTGACTAGGTAAATGGCACCAGGGGTGTCGCATTGTAGGAAATGACTTAGTCATGATGCAGCTTTAACATCAGATTGCAGCATTTGTGCTACTAACCACTATTTTTGTGTTATTAATTTATCAAGTCATATGTTTGTGTATTGTGTTTTTTTATCACATTTGATCTTGTTTTAGTTAGATGAATACTGTTTTGTGGCTACCACCACTTGGAACTCGACCCTCAGTCACGCTACATCACCACGTTCTCTACACACCTAGGACTATTCCGGTACTAATGCCTCAGTTTTGGTGTGTCCTGAGCAGCTGAAATCTTCCAGCAGGTGGTGACAGGAGTAATAAGGTCCATGAAATTACAAGGATGACATACTGGTGTTCGGCCACACAAAACAGGAGCACAACTGCACTGAGAGAAATGTGCAGTCAGCTGGTGAAAGCTGGACTGACACTAAACAAAGACAAATGTAAGCTAGAAAAGGAGGAACTAATTTTCTTTGAGCATATTTTTTCCTGCAAAGGAATGTAGTGAGATCCGAACAAAGTGGAAACACTGCATAAGGCATGTGCCCCAGTGAATGTGGCAGAAATGAGTTCATTTCTAGTGTTGACAAGATACTGCACTCACTACATCAAAGACTTAGCAACGGTAAGTACCCAACTCTGGGAACTCACCAAACAAGGGCATCAGTTCCTCTGGAACCCAGGGTGTGAACATGCATTTGTGGACATTCGGCATGCTGTCCCGGTGGTGAATCACCTTGCAAATTTTTATGTGTCCCTGTGCACTGATCTCACGGATGATGCCATCCCAATGGGTTTGGGAGCCATCCTGGCCCAACACAAGCCTGGTCGCGAATCATTCTGGCACATCACAGACATCTCACAGAAGTAGAAAGGCATACTCACAACCAGAGAAAGAGAGCCTGGCTGTGGTGTGGGCATGTGAACCTTATCAGATGTTCATCTATGTGAAGCCATTCACAATTGTAACAGACCACCAGGCACTGATTACAATGTACGGCAACCCAAATGTGAAATTACCACCTCACATTGAGAGATGGGGAATACTTTTGATGGATTACTATTTAAAAATTCTTCACAAACCTTGGAAAGACCACAGTCCAGCTGACTGCAATTCGAGACACCCCCTGACAAACACAAAACAGCCACAGTCCATAGCTGAAGAGTACATCAACTTTGTACTGCAACAAAATACTCCAGCGCAGATCACAGTGGAGGATCTGCTACATGAAACAATGCAGGATGTCACACTGGCAGCGGTAAAACAACTTATGAAGCAACGGAGGTGGAAACACATGAACAGCAACTCCCAGATCAGTGAAGGGGTCAACAGAGAGTGCTTGCATTCAAACATGTGCAAGAGGAACTGTCTGAAAAGAGAGAGGGATACTGCTTCGAGTCCCCAGAATAGTAATTTCACAGGCCCTTCAAAGACAGTTAGCCTAGCACATGGGAGCCACAGAAGAGTGGTAGCAACAAAAAAGGGAGAAAGTGTGGTTCTCTGGCCTTGACCACCTGGTGGAGGAGATGATTCTGACATGTAATCTTTGTCAGACCATGGGACAGCAATCCAAGCCAGAGCAGCTGTGCATGTTGGAACTCCCTGATACGGTATTGTCGACACTAGCCATGGACTTCCATGGGCCATTGCACACTTGTGGATACCTATAGGTCATTATCGATGAATATTCTCCTTTCTCTCTAGTGCACCCAAGCCCATATTTATACTTCAATTGCACCAAGTTTGCATAATTTTCTTTTATGCAAATACAGCGCAAGCCTAACACCATATTTATATTTTGATGCTAGACACGTCTAGCGTCAAAATATTGGAGTTAGCACCACTTTTTGGATGCGTGAACCTACCTTGTGTCAACGAGATGCAAAGTAGGTGTTCCCATCTAAAAAATGGTGCTAACCCCTTAGCCCCGCATTTATCCCCGTGTTAAAATGACACACTGATGAGAGGAGGGGCTAAATAATAGTGCAAAGCTTGCTTCACACCATTATTTAACACCTGGGTCAGACCAGGCGTTAGGGGACCTGTGGACCCATTTCCATGGTTAAACACTATAGAATGGGCTCACAGGTGCCCACCCCAAGCCCCAGGAAGACCCCCGACCCACACCAGATGGACACCAGAGGATGGAGTACACCAACCCAGGTAAGTAGGGTAATTATAGGTATTTTTTTTTTTTAAGTTAAGTTCCACTGGGGGCCCTGACATGGGCCCCTCTGCATGGCACTGGGTGCAATGGCCATGCCCAGGGGACCCTGGTCCCCTTGTGCTGGCCATTGGGGTGGTGGGTATGACTCCTGTCTTTTGTAAGACAGGAGTCATGTGATATGGATGATTTTGCATCAGGAAATTACATTAGGCTCGTTAGAGGCATTTTTTTTTGCCTCTAACCAGCTTAGCGTCATTTTTTGAGGCAAAACCCCCTTCACCTGTATGCCACCCCCACCCGGCTGGCACCATTTTTGTTGAGTGTAGCCTAAGCATAGAGCCGGCTTGTGCCATTCCATAAATATGGCACCCGGCTGGCTCTCAGGTATGGCGCAAGCCGGTGCTAAACTTTTTGATGCAAATCTGCGTTAGTGCAGTTTTGCATCAAAAAGTATAAATATGCCCACAAGTGTCGTCCACCTCAGCAGCAGCCAACCAACCTGTAATAGATGAGACATTTGCAACCCGGGGCACTCCACAAATGCTTAAAACAGAAAATGGGCCACCTTTCTAGGGAGAAGAACTTTACAGATACATGACCTACCTTGGGATACATTATTGGGAAATAACGCTGCTGTGGCCCCAAGCAAATGGCATGGTGAAGCTTTTCATGGGCAACATAAAGAAAGCAGTGCCCAGAGCCAAAGTGATGCAAATTGCAGCTGGCCAAGTCCTGTGCCACGTACTCCGGGACTACCAAAACATCCCACAAAGCTCTGGAGGGAGCTGCCCGTGGGAACTGGTCATCAGGAGGAAAAGAAGAACTCTTTTGCCTCAACTGGAAAACACAGCACCGCTGGAACATAACGCCATAGTTCCAAGTGATCAAGAGGCCAAGGAGAAGATGAAAAGGCAGGTAGACACACAAGATCACACAACTCCCTCCGGACTCAAGCCTGGAGACCTGGCCCTTGTGCATCAGCATCAAACACAAAAGTCGGACAATCAATTCTCGAGCCAGCCACTGACGATTACTAATCTAAAAGGGGTGATGATCACAGCTGTGGCAGGGCCCTATTCCATCCCTAGGAACAAGTCACATTTCAAAAATGTTCTGGTGTCAGTTGATGATTAAGTAGAAGGGTGAAAGATCACCCACACGCAGACTCGAAACAGCACCACAGATGAAGCAGATGAATCGTCTCCAACCTGTGGTGATGGACCACAGTGTGATGAAAAGGTGGAAGACTGGTGACATCCTGTGAGAGAGACCTCCCGTCTGTTGTGGTTGATCAGGAGGCCCAACAGACTAATTGAAGAAATATGACATATGCTGAGTTTTCATTTTCTTACTTTCTTTCTCTCTCCCTCTCTATCTCTCTATCCTTCTCTAATTTGTTTGCTTCTCTCCCTCCTTCCATTTTGTTTGTGTTGTCCCCCCCCAGGTGTCCTCCAGGAGAACAGGGTTATTTCTTGACAAAGGGGGAGATGTTGCAGTGCCGGAGTGAGACAGGGCACTAGGATTCTGCACACACTTGATCACTGCTGGTGGAAGCGGACACCGCTTCCAATCAAAAGGGGTTGGAGCAGGATGTAGACACTCTTGGACAGGGATCGGAGAGGAGGCAGCCCCATGGCTTGACATGTACCCCTTTTGTGTGAAGCAAGAATAAAGAACTGATACCACTTCTTCTTGTGTGGCTCAGTACATTATTGCAGCTGGCAACATCAGTATGCGACATGCAGGAAAGGACATCTTCCAGCACATAAACAATCATTCCTGTTGTTTTGCTCCTTCTATGTGTGCTGCAGAATGCAGCACACATTAAAAAAGCAAAAAACAAGGGGAAATAAAACAATTTATCCTCTTTGTGCCATGCTAATTCCACCCTTGGAGTGGCGTTAGTGTTTCATGCTGCCTCAGGTGTACAATTCCTCATAATTCTGGGGCAGCGTCAACATGCAATGGGTGTTGCAGTGAAACAGCCACAGCAACACCTATTGCATGCCCCTTCAATGCTAAGTGATGTGTGTGAAGGGGCCATATTTACAAGGCGGCAATAAGCCACAGAAAGGGACTTAACGTTATCTTGAAAATATGGTGCACTGCTCAGCACCACCGGAGTGTCACTAAAAGTGATGCTCCGGTGGCACTAGGGCCTTGTAATGAGGCCCTTTGTGTCTTGTGAGATGAGCCAAACAAGTATTTAGCACATCTGAAAGGGATCTCCTGGAAGAATCGTTGCGTGCTTCTGATTTTTGTTCGTAGGAAAATTCAAAAGATGTTTATTTTAAATATGCCTTTATTCTCTGTATGTGTTTCTTGAGTTATATCTATTGCATGTCCCATTAGATATTTCAGAGATTCCAGTATCATCTTCTGATTTCAAACAGTTTTAATATTCTGTAGCCACCAGCATGAGCAGAAAGAACCTTTCAGGCCTAATTCTGTAACAAAGGGAAAGTGCAATTTCCACCACTAAACGGGCTTGATGTTTGCAGTAATGTGTTTGCGCACACAGTGTTTAACAGGGGTAGGATCTCCAAGTAGGACATACGGGGTGAAATGTACATCACCCAGAGGAAAATTATGAGATCATTCAGTTCTGTGGAAATTGTACAAGTAATGTGCACAAAAACTCAGACTAGGAGCTAGTTTCAGGGTTTCTTTGATTTTCATATATTTTTCAATATTCTCCAAGACGAAGCAGGGAATTAATTTTTGCACCACCAAAGTCCCAGTAGAACAGGCAGTATGGAAATTTAAGAATGCATGCAGCTCCACCTAAATTCATACTTTCTACTGTATCTTGTGCCAATAGATGGTATATACAAATTTTGAAACCCTTCCCTAGAGTTTTCAATTCAATGTCTCTTTGTCACGTATATTATAATTATCCCAGCAGGCTGGCATATTATAATTGATTTGCAAATTTTATTGAATTTTATCTGTCAAAACCATATGTATTCATCAACATGGTGGCAGTTTTTCAGAGACCCTCACAAGCTCTGAAGCCTACGATTGTGCGCTCAACAAGTGCACCTAACACAACAGAACAGAACAGAATGTAACATAACCTAAAAATTTTACCTTTCTTGATTTAAGTAGGGCCTTTTTTCAAGCTTTTTAAATCAGTCTACAGAAACTGTTCATCCTAAAAATTAATATGTTATTTCATTATTTATTTATTCAGTTAATCTATGGTGTGAAAAGGGCCACTCAAGGCATAAGAGAACTTTGCAAGGCAGAGTAATATATGACATTGCAAGGATAAACAGAAGTACTTAGTAATATAGAGGAACATGCTTAGAAAGTTTAAATTCTATTTTACGCTATTGGGTAGAAAACCCTAATACATCAATACAACTATAACAGCAATACAACATTAGGATCGTTACAATTACAGTTAAAAACAAAAATCCAATATTTTTTATAAACAAATGTCAGTAATGTTTAAACACACATTTTGAAATGTTTTTTTCTGCACATATCATCAATGAACGTTTTGGAGTGCTAAAATCACCATCTTCCCAGCTTCAGAAACAGGCAGATTTGATTAAGAAAAACACATTTTCTAACACAGTTCTGTCATTTTACTAGTAGAAAGCCCAATCTCCCTACTTTTTGTGCTTTCAACCTCATTCTAGTTTGTGGTGGAAAAGTATGAAACCCACAGTGAATCCCAGGGAGCTATGCATTTCTGAACACTACACACAATTCTAAATTCAGCAAGTGGTCATTTGTGTCGATCCTTCAAGGTTTTCTCAAGATCATCAAATGTTCAAATAAAGAAATATTGAAACTTAGAAGAAAAAAACAGGCATTTGTGACAACATTTTCATTTGTAACTCCTCATCACGATGGTCAGTTCACAAAAGCTATATAGCATTACATCTACCATACAATTCTGGTTATGATAATATATAGGGTTTGTGGGTTTTCCAAGAACTCAAGGTACCCATAGCCAATAGCTGGGCTACACCTTGCAATGGTTCTTCATTGTGTACCGGCTACAGAGCAAATCATAGGGTAAAATATAATTAGTGAAAAGTAGGTATGAAGGAAACCTATGTATTTCCAAAATGGGCACAAGACTATAATTTTGGAAGCAGGGGTTATTTTCACATCTCTGAATTTGTGGGTTCCCATACTAGGTTGTGAATTAGAGGGTATTTCTCAAAGTCTTTCTTACACATTATCTTAAATTTGGTGCAAACGCCGAGAAATACAATTTGTAATAACACTTGTTACACTATTATGTGTTCCCCTAAGTCTCCCAACAAAAATGGTACCTCACTTGTGTGGGTAGTCTTAGTAGCCATGACAGGAAATGGTCCAAAACGCAACATAGATACATCAAATGTGTCCACACAAAACTCACCCGTTGTTTGCAAAGTGGATAGCTGTGGCTTTTTGGCACTAGCTCAGCCGGCACCTAGAGAAACTTTGCAAACCTGTACACTTTTGAAAATTAGCCACCCAGTGAAATAGAGGATGGGGTGACTTGCATGGCTCTCCCCAGGCTGTTTTACCCAGAATCCCTTGCAAACCTCAAACTTTGAATAAAAAACACACTTTCCTCATATTTCTGGGATGGAAAGTTGTGGAATCTGTGAGGAGCCACAAAGCCATCCTGGCCAGCCCCTGCTGATACAACTAATAAATAAAAGTAATCCCTGATGTCTAGTGGGCTTTTGGACCCCCAGAGGGACAGTTGGGTGGTAATTGCCACATCAGCTCCCCCTGGGGTGGCAGAAAGACTGTTTTCCTTTCTGGGGTGAGGCATGGCCATGCCCATGCTGGGTAGCCCCCACCCCCTACAAATTATAAAAAGAGAGTAATCCCTGGTGTCTATTGGTTTTCTAACTCCCCGGGCACAAATCAGCCTAAAAAAAGGGACAATCTGCCCATTTGGCCAAAATAATGCCCCTATAATGGGGAGCAACCCTTGCCCAAGGGGCCACTCCCCAACATATACTTTTTATACCATCTCTGGTGTCTAGTTGTATTCAGCTCCCCTTTCTCTCCCCCCATGGGGGGCAGATAGGCCTAAAAATAAGGCCAATCTACCACGGGCAGAAAATCATCCAAGCACTCTCCCCATTTCTGGAGTGTCTTTTGCCTAAGGGTTTGCTCCCTGACCAAAAGGAAATCCCTAGTATCTAGTGGAGTCGATTCATGCTTGAGGATAGCCCTCCTTAGGCGATCCCAAGCAGGTGTCCACTGGGGAAGGTACCCTTGGAAACTGTAGATTTTCCCCTTTCTAGGGATATTTTTCCGTGTGCTTCGGTGCTCGGGGTGGCTGAGATAGCCCTCTGAGTGCCAGAGCAATGAAAGTGTAATGAGGCAATCAGCTCATTTCACTTTCAGTGTAATGATGTCACTGCCCCATGGGCGTGCACAACCTGAAATGGAATAAATAAAACCTATGCTCCAAATTGGGGATCCAATACAGATATGGTTGAATCCGTTCATTGGATGTAATCTCCATATGGTACTGGATGGTATTCCTAGACTGGGCCGTGGGTATTTATAACAAATCCCTTTAACTTTGTTATAGGGAACGTACACAATGCCTTGTGCTGCTATCAATGTCAGATGGTGGGGAAAATAAATGCATGATGTCTTGATCTTCCAAGGACTTTCTGATGTAAACTAACCAAGCAATTTTAACTCCATGGCCCAGATTAATGCAATCTGCAAGTACCTGCTGTGAGAATTTAGTGTGAGGAGAACTCCAGATTTTTACCCACAATAGGACTGAAGCAACCTTAATCGAGGCGGCAATGTAAGGTAGACCAACCTCATTGTGGGTGATAATACTGGCCGTGCTTCTGGGTGCCACTAGCAGCCTGCCTAAAAATGTATTTTCACTAGTTTGCAGACAGTCACAGTCCACATAGTCCCACACCCCAGCACCATATGAGCCCACAGAGGAGCATTTAACAATAGAAAGAGAAATCAGCTCCTTCATCAATTTATGTTTGAGGCGCTTTGAAAACATGAAGCATCTGCGGCATTATCCACTTTACGTCGTCTTTGCTCCAAGAGCATGTCCCATTTCAAATTTGCATCCAACATGATCCCAAGGTAAAAGAAAAATTAAGACCTTGCTGATAGGAGTCCTGTCAATGAAAAACGTATGTGTACAAGCGTATCCAGGGACAAAAGTCATGATGTATGATTTTGTGTAGTTAGAGGAGCTCAGTGCTTGAAGTGTCAAACCCTGTCCAGATCTAGAGCCAAAAGTCATGATGAATGATTTAGTGTTGTTTATCTTTAAACTCAGATCCACCATGAACTCATTGAATGAGTCAAGAAATAGCTGGGGCCCATTTGTCATGTGTGCTAAAAACAAGCACAGCATCTTTGGCATAAAGGAGAAGGAGCACTGGCCAGTCTCCTATTTTTGCCATGTCCTTCCCTTTTGCCTGTAATGCTTGGTCAGGCAAGTTAATATAAAAGAGAAATAAAAAAGGGGCTAAAAAACACCTTTGTCTGACCCTCTTTTGGACCTTAAAAAAGGGGGTGCAATCCCCACCTGAACTATAACATACTTGGGCCAGAGTATCCCAGTGCAAGTGGTAGAGGAGATCAAAGATATGATGGAAGTGTCAACCGCTGCCCACCATCTACCCCTACCAACCCGGTCAAACTCGCTAGATAGGTCCATAAAGGCTAGATGTAGTGAACACTCTCTAGCTTTAACGTATTTCCCAGTAATCAAGAGCAGATTAAGAGATTTCTCTACAGTGTCCATCCATGAATGAAAACCAAATTGAGCCTCAGTATGGAAACCCTTGTCTATAGTGCTGTCTTCCAGTTTCTGTAGGATAACCCTGTCTAGAATTTTAATAGAAGAGTCTAAGAGCGAAATCGGGTGACAGTGGAATAGATTCCCTCTATCGACCTTCTTAAAGATAGGAACTAATGTAGATTTCCTTCAAGAGCATGGTATTTTGGTAGTTATTGCTGCTCAGAAAAATTTGTTTAGTGGAGTGGCAAAAAAAGTTGTTTTTTATCTTAATGTATCAATAGGGACCTCATCTGGACTACAAGCTTTTCCTGGAATGCTCTTTTAGATAGCCAGTTCTACGTCACTAACTTTGATGGATTGAGCAAGGGAATTTCTATCACTCAAAATAGAGTAGAGGGTTTTTCCTGGCCTGTAAGAGGGTCAGAGAAGGCTCGTACTGGTGGGTTAGATAGCTTTACTTACGGTCCAAAGGATACATTGTCTTCCACACAGAAAAATATGTGTTGTCACATCAGGGCAGTTCTTAGAACAACAGATATGTTATTATAATACATCACACAGCCCACACCATTTTAGAGGAGACATTATACCCAGTTTGCCATCTCAAGCTACATTGTCGCTGCAGGTTCTGCCGAAACCGTTTGGTTACTATTTGTCTCTATGTGGGAGGGCTCTTAGAAGACTAATAGACCTCTTCTTTACCTCTACACAAGTATGGGGGTTGGGCTTCCTTCCCAGGACCAGAAGGGTGGATTAGGGCTGTCACTGCTTCATGCTCACAACTAGAAACTTAGTAGTGTAGGTAGGAATGTTGGGCACACTGTTATGACAATATGGTGGAACCCTTCTTGTTTGTCACTCTTATAGTCACCTCTGTAATAACGCTGTGTTTCATTATCCTCATATTCACAATTCATGCCTTTCTACATAAAACACAGTGGCTTCAATAAAACCTATTGAACTAAGATCCTGCTTCTGTTCTGTCCTTGCATGTCTGTGACTTGTATAACTGAGACAAAGGGGTAACATCTCTTCCACGACGACTTCCCTGAGGACTCTGAGTGTCATGCTATAGGCTGCCACAAATCACTTCTACCTCTGGTACTTGTGAGGTTGTATTGCTACATGCACTATGTGCAAGGTGAACAGTGGTGCAGTGTAAGGACAATGAAATATACGATTAACCATTGGCCTCTGCGTCAATTTTACATTGGCTCACGACTCCATTTTGTCGACTTTGGTTCTGCGCGTGAAGCACTGTTCTGTGCTTTTCCACAAGCTTCTGCAAGCTGCAGAGTGGGGTGTTTTTCTTCTCAACTTCGCTCCATCTGCCTGGTATGGAGGGTGCTATTTACATTCCACGAGCTATCAGTTAGGCCACGGGGATGCGCCTGTACTCAAGGAGGAATGCAAGCTTCACCTTGGAGCCCTCTTCTGGGGACCTGGCCTGTTCCGAGGAGACGTCTCAAAGAGTGAACAAGGTACTGCCGATTGCACAATTTACAAAGGAGGGGCTCTTTTTCTCGGAAAGACTCCTGGGCGTTAGTAAATACTATAAAGGTCAGGAGCCCTTATGAACTAGCTCAGGAACTCTCTTCTGGGTTGGACGCAACGCCAGGAGGACTGATTATCCAGAATGAGACTCCCTGCGCAGGACGATTTCGGTTTCCCGGCTTGGTGTACAGCGGAGGGAAGCAGAATCTCTTTTCGATGAAGCCTTTCATTTTATAGTCATTTGAGCATATTGTGTGTGTATGTGTAGTATGCATTTGTTCTTGCAGCTACTTTCAGGTTATTTTTCATGATATCACAGAGTGCTCATATTCTTGCAGTTATTCTCATGATATTTTAGTGTGGTCAGTTTTGCTATATGAGAACTTGTCCCATAAATAAACTTGATTATTCTACTTATTAAGGTGTTTGAGAGTGATTGTTTCATGTTGTGCCCTAAATTGTTCTGAAGTGCATAGTTCTGTTATTCTGAAGTGTCAAGCAACACAGCGGTGCAGCTAGCTACCAGGAAAGGGTTAGGCCGACAGCTGTCACAGTGTGGGATCAGACTCAGTCCTTCATGCTCAGTGGTGCTGCTGCCAAAAGTCCAGCAGTTTTGTTACCATAATGGGAGACTATGACACCAGAATAATAAGAGGATTGCCTTGGACATTCTAGCATGGGTTGGCTGTAATCGCTAATGGGCACAACAGAGCTTAGTACATTTGCCATTTACACAAATCTGGGGCTTAGTTAGGGTGGTTGTCGCTGGAGATTCCTCTGCGAATTAACATGGCAGTCATTCCGATATTTTACCTTTTCATTTAAGAGGCTGTGTTGTGCAATTACTGCTTGATGGCAACTTTTCATCGTCATGCTCAAGTTGTCAAAAAGGAGTCTACAAATATTCACCAAAGCTGAATTGAGGTCAGCACTACAACCACATGGGGGAGATGAAACATCAAATATAGCGGCAGGTTTCAATCTCGACTTGTTGGCTTTAACCTCTATCCTCTGAATTTTACCCTAATTTCGGTTGCGCTTGAGAGGCAAGGTTTGGATACAATTGGCAGTGGACTGGTAAAACTAACAATGGAGATATCATCATTAAAGTTATGTACAATGTGGGGATACAAATTTGGGGACCTCTAACAGCAAGTCCCTCTTCCAGCAAAGCTTTTGGCAGAGACGCATGAGGGATGTTCATCAGTTTTTGTACAGCGTCAAAATGAGTTTCCACAAGTTCAAGTTCTATGGAAATAGCCCCCATAGCAGAGGACAGGTAGGAAGTGATAAGGCGGGATGATGTGGCCCCTGTAGGTGCCGCTTTGGGTTGCGGTATAGATTTTGTCTTCCCCGGCCTGTATACAATATCCTATGAATAGGAGTCTACCAAGAAATTAAGTCAAAAACAGTCCTACCTTACTTGCCTCAAAGTTCAGCTTCAGGGCCAAGAGGGATGGCCCAGCCTTGTCCAGCCATAGACGGGTGCAGACAGGCCCGCTCTTGGCCTGGGCTTTGCCCGGGCACATACCCAGGTGCATCCTGCACAGCAGAAATGCAAGTTCTGTTTAATACTCCCAAGTGCAGATGATCAGTCATGCAGCTACCCTGCCACGGTTCTTTGTGGGGCTTGCAGTTACATATGGGCCATCAGCTAATGATCCTTCCAGGTGCAGGCAGGAGAAAAGTACAAGTGTGGCGCCCATCTTCCTGAAAGCGCAGTCACACACGGGCCATCAGGGAATGCCCGTTCCAGGTGCAAGCAGGAGGAAAGTACAAGTGCAGTCCCTCTTCAGCTGAAAGGGCTCATTTGGACTCTCATGATACATGCAGGGGTAGTGCTTAGTTGCTATTGTGACCCAAACACACAATACTGAATATAGAGTTCTTTGTGAATATCTATAACTAGCAGTAACAGGATTTCTGTCTTTTTTGGGCCTACAGATAACTTTAGCTGCTGCTCCAGCCTCCTGTAATGAAAAAACATTCTTAAGGAAAAAACACATACATATATACATACACAGAAGAGCTTTGGAACAGTGCTCATTATCCATTGATTTGTTAAACTATTATTCACATTTTGCTTCTGCCAACCAGAAAATACAATATAAGGTAGTAAGTCTGCCCGCTTTCTACATCATCTTTCTTGAACTGCTAGTGACAGCATTTTTGTCTTGACCACATATACATATCTAAGTAAAATGTAAGTGCTTGCAGTGCTAGTGCTAATTGACTAAAAGTTTATTTTTCCAATGTTTTTTACCTTCACTCTTCATCCTTTTGCATTCGTAATTTTTTGTCATCCTTGTGTGTTAAGATATGTATGCAGAATACAGTATTTCAAGGCCAATGGTACCTTTTCTTTGCAACAATTAGAATCATGTTTTCCTGCTGCCCTTAGAGAAAACGTGAGGTCTTGAGTTTGGTGGTGTCTCTGTGGTGCGATTACTGCTCATTAAGAAATTACAAAGCCCTCAGGAGTCCATGAAATTTTCATACTCTGTTAAATTAGCTCAACTTCTGGTTTCTGCAATAACGTCTGCACTACGGTACGCCAGAATCTATGCGTGTGTCTGTTCTGAATAGCCATCACGAGGTGTGTACAAGAGTAACAGTAAAATTACTTCTGCATTATATTTTACTATTGAATCTTGCCTGCAAAAACTGTGCTAAAGAGGGGTTTAGGTATTGGAATTTCGCAGGTACCCTAGTTACCTTTTTGACCGAATGGTGAGTAGATCTTCTTTGCTCATGTTCATTTTTTTTAACTTGTCAGTTAGAGATCTATGAAATTATGATAATCCCTGCGCTGTCCACATCTAATTGTATTTTATCAAACATGTTAGTGGGTGGGGGTGTGTGGCTTGGCCCGACGGCAAGATGGCTACCCTTGGGTGAAGCTCTGCCGGACGGGGAAATTAATCCTATATTTACTGCTCTTTCTGGAGCCATTGGTGCCTGCCCAGGTGGCCCCGTGCGGCCTGGGGCAGGATAAGAGGTTTGGCACCTCAGAGCTTGAGGCAGAACCAGAGCCGCCGCGGACAGCCAGGCAGGCCACATAGAAGACTCGGCACAGCCTGCGAGAAAGCAGCACTGACATGTCTTGTAGGTTCTCATTATCCTAACGATGCTACTGGATTTGGGCAGCAGAATTGCATAGATTGTGGGGTACTAAGTACAATTCTACACCATGTGATGCCTGTCGGGCTAATCTGTGTTTTCTGGCTAACTAGCAGCATCTCTGCCCAACAGCAGGGATGAAGGTGGAAATCAGGTGCATGACAAGACAGACTCCTCATGGGAATCGTGGTCAATCAGATATCATCCCTTTCTCTCAGTCAAATTAGTCTCACACAGACAAAGACAAGCAGAGGCAGAATAGGGTTCAAGAAGGATTTATTGAAGTAACTTCATCTTAGATAAAATGGCATGTATTACAATAAATAGGATGATAAATAACAATAAAAGCAAGATTGCGACAAGGAGAGTGAAACACAAAAACAGTCTCACCATACTGTCACTCGAAGTGATATATACAGTCCTCCTACCTAAGGTATGTTAGAGAACAGCATAATAAGCCTAATCCTCCCTTCAGGTTTCCCCCCTGGGAAGATATCATCCCTCATACCTGAGTAAGGAAGCCTGTAGTCTAGAGACACACCATCCCCATGAAGGCCAGGGGTTCGGCATTCGAAGCAAGCAGCTGTAGCGAGGCAGTCAGCAATCAGCGTGTAGTCTTGGTCATCTGGCTGGAATCTTCCTCTGATTTGTATGGGATAAAGAGTGTTTTCAGAATAAAATACTTGACATTCTGAAAAGTGGCCCCCACGTAGGAGTGTGTATGTTTTTATGAATGTTGGAGAAACAGCGTACCACTTTTGCCGACAACCCTATCTGACTACAGAGTTGTGGAAAGCACAAAGTGAAATGAATGTCAAACTAAAAACGTAATGGTTTCCTAGGCGAAAGAACAATTAGATAGAGAAAATAAAACAACACCGCAAATGTGGCTTGTTGGAAAATGGGTTATTGGTAAGGGCATGTAGGTACCTACACTTAGCAATAGGCCACTAACCTCCACTTAGGTCCAGTTAGGTCTCAGTAAATTAAACTCAGCTCAACCCTTGGTGGCTTGGCAACGAGCGACAAGGCTTAATTTAGGAGACAGAGTGTAAAGCATTCAAATATCACAAAACAGTAATTAAATAAAACACAGGAAACAGTTTAAAAATCTAATTTATAAAAATAGATTATATTCTTATCTTTAAAATGACAGAAAAACGAATAAAATCAGATAAGGGGAACCGGAGATATGAATTTTTAAAGAATTATTGTTTTCTTAGCACCTAGAAACAAAAAGAGCCAATCGGGTCATCTGGTTGCACCTCGACCGGGGCAAAGTCAAAGTTTAAGGGCGACCGCGATGGAGCCCTACTCGGCTACAGCTCGCAGGAGGCCTCGGTCAAACGTTTACCTTCGGACTTAGTCTCTTTTCTGAAGATTTTCTTCAGAGGGATGAACCTGCCAGTCCAATCCGACCTCCTGGAACCCTTCTTCGGATACGCATCACGGGAATCCTCAGTGGAGATTTTTACCTTTGGACTTAGTCGTTTTTTCGAGGTAAAAAATCCTTCGACCGGGGTAAACCTGGATCTTGATCCGACGTCCTTGGAGCCCTTTTCGGATACGCTGGCTGGGAGGTCCGGGTCAACTTTTTACCTTCGGACTTAGTCTCTTTTTTGGGGATTTTCTTCACCGGGAGGAACCTGCAAATCAGGCCGGGTTGCGGTTCAGGCAAGCCAGCTACAGTTGCCGCGGTGGGTCGGTCCCTCTATGGAGCTTTTTTCCAAAAGTTCTCCAAACTTCTCTAAACTTCTGGGGCTTCTCCCAGATGATCTTTTAAGGTTCTTTTGGGGTCCACAGCTCACCCCAAGGGTCCAGAAGATCTGAGATGATCCTTGGCAGTGCGTACTACAACTCCCAGAATGCACCTGGCCCAAACTTCTTTTTGGCCACTGGGCAGTGGTCAGCTGGTTGATTTCTTCAGGAGTTGGTGCAGGGGACTCTGGTTAGCAATTTTTCACCTGTAGCAAACAGGGAGTCCCTCCTTGAACCAGTTGAAGCCAGGCAAAGTCCTTCTTGTGGTTAAGCCCAAGTGTGCAGCTGGTGCAGTCCTTCTGAGTGCAGGTTCCTGGTGCAGGCCAGGGGTCCAGCAGGGCAGTCCTTCTTCTCCTGTAGTTCTTCCTGGTAGGGATGTGGTAGGGAACTGAGGTGTGGGTGCAGGTCTGCCAGTTTTATCCTTGCTCCTGCGTGAAAAACAGGGGGGTCCTGATTCTCCAATCAGGTTCAGGGTACTTCCCCCTTTGATGACCACTTCCTGGGAAGTGTGGCAAAAATCAATCCCACGAGGCAACATTCTTCAAAAATCCATCATGGCTGAATCTGATTTTTGGAGGTTACATCTGGCTGAGCCCACCAACTGGTGTGGCTAAAAATCATAAACACACCCCTCTCTTGCCCTCTCCTAATCTAATCAAGAGGGCACCTAGTTGTCTGGGGTTGCAGGATGTGGGGGTGTTGCTGGGGTGCTCCAAATGTCCTTCTCTGCCTTTGAAGACCAGATTGGCAGCCCTCCCCCTTCCTGCCTCACCATCTGCTGAGGGGAAATTCCCTCCCACAGGCACATCGCTTTGTGTGAAGCCAGGCCACTTCACACCTCACCAAGGCAGCCTGGCCAGGCTGCCAGAGGCTGGCCAATCCGGGCACAGCAGCAAACACAATGCAGGGCTGAAATTGGCAACTTTTCAGGTAAAGTTTAAAACTCACCAGGGCTTACAAAACTACTTTTATAAAGTCCCTGCTTATAGTTACATGGCACCCTGCCCTAGGGGCACATAGGGCACACCTTAAGGGTGACTTATATGTGACTTTGGAACTACTTTTAATTGCAAAGTCGAATTTGCATTTAACTTTAATTTAATAGCAGCCAGTAAGGCAGGCCTGCCTTTAAAATGACAGTGGCTCCTCAGGAGAGCACCTATGGGTGCACTACCTATGCTGGGGTCCCTAAACCTACATGCCCTACCATATACTAGGGACTTATAGATAGTTTGACTTAGCCAATTATAATTAGCCTAATTTGCATATTGATTGGGGCACCATCAGATTCAGGAAAACACCAGCAAAAAGTGGAAAATGGGGGCAAAAAGTTAGTGGGCCTCTGCAATCAGTCCTGTTTTCTCACATGGCTAATGCTAGAAAAATAAAGAGAGACTGAATAAAATGTATCCGGGCTAAAATGCATAACGGCAGGCCTAGTTCTCTAAAATAATGTGTCTAAATTGTGGCTAAAATAGCTATACAACACTCTCCCCTTGCCAGTTCAAAGGTGGTGTAAAGCCTATATTAAAATAAGCCTAATAAAATCCATTTATAAAAGCATATAAACATAAATGTCAATGGTGACAAGTTAAAAGACACCTGAGCATGAATATAAATATATTTTCTTTTTAAAAAGGACAGTTTAAAACTTCAATAGTGTAATTTTGAAAATTGCCAATTATATCAGGGACAATTGAAGCCGGGAAATATTCCACTTCGGCAGGTGGTAAAATATCAAAATTGTTTCCAAGGAAATCCATAGAGAACTCGTAATCCAAAGCCTGAGCTGCAGCTGAGGCAACAGTATTCCGTGTTGTGCCCAATGTTGAGTCAAGAGTCACAGTGTCCACAAAGGGCAACTCAGAAACGGCTCCCTGCAGCCAACGCACCATCAACTCGCATGTCTGTAATGAGTCCTCATCGAGAACAACAACAGATCAGTGTCCAATTAAAGTAAGCGCTGCATTGAAAGACAGACTTTCAGTGCACATTTGAAAACGCACCAAAGCCATTGAAACACGGGCTGCACACAATCCAAAACTGGTTGGCATGACAGAGACCAGTTGCACTCCAGTTGTTCCAGGAGTGGCACTCTGAAATACTGCATCATGCATTCACAACACAGTTGTGCTGGTGGAAGCGCTTTCAGTCCTCCTTTGTGTGACGGGACAACCATTGCAAAGAAAAAGTAGCAACAGCAAGATGCCACCTAATATAGCCCAAATAATCAGAAATCCCCCCCAAAACACTTGAAAATATCGAGTGTATGGCTGGAGGTGTAAAGCTACATATAGAGGAGAAGGTGTGAACAAAACCAGAACCAACAGCCTTAAAGAAATGCATGATTCCAGTAGAATTAGCCGTGTTGAATAGTCGTCCCACAAGTTCACCAAAGTGTCTCCGAAAATCTGTGCTTAAAAGGGACGGAATCTCTGCCGATGACCTTGCAACTTGAAGAGCATAGGTCTTGCGTGCAGATGTCAGCACCACATGTTTTTGAAACATTAAAACTTTGAGTCAGCTTAACTTGTCAAAATTCACATCGGAAGCAGCAATATGAGGTCAAATGTCTGCTACTCCTCCTCATTGTATAGGTGAAAAGAGGACATTCACGCAACATGTGACAATGTGGGAGACCATACCGACATAAGCAATTCCAGCTTACATTTGACAACAGCTCTCACTGTTAAGGAGCACATAGCTGCCATTTGAGAGCACTTGGAATGCAGGTCTAATCAAGGGGACTGGAACTCCCTTCAGATAACAAGCCAAGTTTGCTGCTGAGGCATTACGTGCCCCGTGCAAGGGCAGCTGTTTACAAACCATCGAGTGGCTCACAGAAGTCTCTCATTCACTACCACTAAGAAAGACCTTTTTCATGCCATTGAAACATTTGTACAAAAAGGGAAGCTCCCTCCCCTGGTGTATGTAACTATCTCTCAGCCTTTTATATCTGCCTACTGGAATGTGTTTAAAACAGAATGTGAATTAAGCAGATTTATAACCCTGTGTATTAGCCATTCAGCCAATGGTATTTCAGCCACAGTAAAAGGCAACTTTTCTAATTTCTCAATGTTTAGCATGACTTAAGTCACTTCCTTCTTAGCCATTATTTGTTGTTGTTGTGTTAAATTAAATGTTGAAAATATGTCCCTTGCGCTAATGTGTTGCCAGAGAACGCAACCCGCTTTCCGTGTTTGTAGTGTCCAAACTAGCTGCATAATGAACCTTAGCTCACTCTGACCATGGTGTAAAGATGACAAGTCACTCCGTACTATCTATTGCAGAGGATACAATGTTATTTAAAGTGTGTATCCGGTCGGACAAGATTTTAATCCCATTATCTACAATGGCTAATGCTTTTTGTAAATTTTCCTGATTAATGTGCTTCAACTAGGCAGGGGTTTTTTGTTGGGAAAGTTTCTAAATTTCATTACATACTGCATATAAGAAGTGTTAGAAATGGGGTCTTTGGTTGACAGTCAGGTTACCCCCTGTTCAAGCAAGGACCCTCACTCTAGTTAGGATAAAAGAGAATCACCCTCAGCTAACCCCTGCTTACCCCCTTGGTAGCTTGGCAGAGCAGTAGGCTTAACCTCAGAGTGCTGGGCGTAAAGTATTTGTACCAACACACACAGTAACTTAATGAAAACACTACAAAATGACACAACACCAGTTTAGAAAAATAGGAAATATTTATCTAGACAAAACAAGACCAAAACGACAAAAATCCAACATACACAAGTCAAGTTATGATTTTTTAAAGGTTTAAAATAAAAAGAGTCTTTAGGTAGTTGTAACAACACACTAGCGCTGCTAGCGTGTAAATGTACCTGGTTTGCGTCAAAAATAACCCCGCACGGGCGGTGCGCGTCGAAAATAACCCTGCACGGTTATATGCGTCGAAAACAACTCGGCACGGCGATGCGCGTCGAAAAAGCCAGCCACGCGACGGTCCGAAAGTCCCGCGGCGCAGGTTGCGATCTCTCAGCCTTCGTCAGCGATGCTGCGCGTCGTTTCTCCTGCTCCGGGCGTCGATTCTCCGGTCGCGTTTCCTGCGGCGTCGTTTCTCAGCTGCGGAGCCGGCGTCGCGTCGTTTTCTCAGCCGCGATCGGATTCGCGTCGATCTTTTCTCCGCACGGTGCTCGGTGCGTGTATTTTTGTCCTTAGGCTGCCAGCCTCTCCTTTCAGGGTCCCAGGAACTGGAAGGGCACCACAGAGCAGAGTAGGGGTCTCTCCAGAGACTCCAGGTGCTGGCAGGAAGAAGTCTTTGCTATCCCTGAGACTTCAATAACAGGAGGCAAGCTCTACATCAAGCCCTTGGAGATTTCTTCTTCAAGATGGAAGGCACACAAAGTCCAGTCTTTGCCCTCTTACTCTGGCAGAAGCAGCACTGCAGGAAAGCTCCACAAAGCACAGTCACAGGCAGGGCAGCACTTGTTCCTCAGCGATCAGCTCTTCTCCAGGCAGAGGTTCCTCTTGATTCCAGAAGTGTTTCTAAAGTTTGTAAGTTTGGGTGCCCTTCTTATACCCATTTTAGTCTTTGAAGTCACCTTCCTTCAAAGGGGACTCACACCTTCTTGTGAAATCCTGCCTTGCCCAGGCAAGGCCTCAGACACACACCAGGGGGTTGGAGACAGCATTGTCAGAGGCAGGCACAGTCCTTTCAGATGAGAGTGACCACTCCACCCCTCCCTCCTAGCAGAGATAGCTAATCAGGAAATGCAGATCACACCCCAGCTCCCTTTGTGTCACTGTCTGGTGTGAGGTGAAAAACAACCCAACTGTCAAACTGACCCAGACAGGCAATCCACAAACAAGGCAGAGTCACAGAATGGTTTAAGCAAGAAAATGCTCACTTTCTAAAAGTGGCATTTCCAAACTCACAATCTTAAAATCAACTTTACTAAAAGATGTATTTTTAAATTGTGAGTTCAGGGATCCCAAACTCCACATGTCCATCTACTCTCTAGGGGAATCTACACTTTAATCATATTTAAAGGTAGCCCCCATACGATCCTATGAGAGAGACAGACCTTGCAACAGTGAAAACGAAATTGGTAGTATTTCACTGTTAGGACATATAAACCACATTACTATATGTCCTACCTTATCCATACACTGCACCCTGCCCTTGGGGCTACCTAGGGCCTACCTTAGGGGTGCCTTACATGTAAGGAAAGGGAAGGTTTAGGCCTGGCAAGTGGGTACACTTGCCAAGTCGAATTTACAGTGTAAAAATACACATACAGACACTGCAGGGGCAGGTCTGAGACATGATTACAGAGCTACTTATGTGGGTGGCACAACCAGTGCTGCAGGCCCACTAGTAGCATTTGATTTACAGGCCCTGGCACCTCTAGTGCACATTACTAGGGACTTACTAGTAATTCAAATATGCCAATCATGGATGAACCACTTACATACAATTTAGACAGGAGAGCATATGCACTTTAGCACTGGTTAGCAGTGGTAAAGTGCTCAGAGTCGAAAAGCCAACAGCAACATGTCAGAAAAATATAGGAGGCAGGAGGCAAAAAAGTCTGGGGATGACCCTGCATAAGCAAAAGTCCAACACGACCCCCTACCAGCCTAAAGCCAGGGGAGAACAATCAATACCTTGATGTACTTCCCTGATTGGGGCGATAGAACAAGGACCCAGGCCCACAACAGCAGGGGCATGTTCCAGTTCTACGCCTTCCTGACTCCAGTTGGATCCCTCTGTCCATACTCTCAGGGCCCACTAAGCTAACCCATGGGGAACCCTTCTCCACATCTACAGACACCATCTGTGCAACACCTAACTTTACCTTGCTCACAGATGTATTGCAATGGGCAGATAGTACCACCAGGGCCAACACGGTGGTGTTGCCCACTCCACCCCCGGGGTGTGACTCTCGTCCTCCCCCCCCCAGGGGCAACTCTGTCCACCAGGACAGCAAGCCACAGTGGCCCCAGACAACTGTCAGGGATGAGAGCCCGACCTCAGGCCTCTCTAACCACTGTGACTGTGGAGAGTGGGGGGTGGTAGCCCCAGGTGCCTGGCACCCTTTGACCACTCTCTCTTCCACCAGGTCAGGGATGTTAACCTGACCCTGGTCCTCCCCTCTGGGGCTCTGTACCCTCCCTGCAGAAGCGGCACCCCCAGAGTCAAAAACTGTCAGGGTGCTTGTAGAAGCAGTCCTGCACAATTCTTCCATCAGTGCAGGGATGTTAACCTGCAACTGATCCTCCAACCTGGGGTCTGTACCTTCAGGTTGGACCAGGGCCAGGGGTGAGGCTTCCCTCCCCCTGCCCTCCCTTCTGGGGTCCTGAACCACCCAACTAGGAGTGGCCCCCCCAGAAGACAACATGGTAGGGGCACTGTTAGCAGTAGCCCCGTCCTCCAGGTCAGGGGGGACACCCTTAACCTGGCCTCCCAATCCAGGGTCTGTACCCACAGACTGGATCACTGCCTGGCAAACCAGGACTTCCTGGGGGGCATACCTACCCCCTACCAGGTCAGAGTTTACCCTCTGAACCGGGTCATCCAACCCAGGGTCACCACCCGGCGGTTGAACCACTGCCTGGCACACCAGGACTTCCAGGGGGGCACATTTACCCCCCTCAAGGGACACACTGTCCCGAAGGGCCACACAAGAGTCTGGCTGGCGCAGGTCTCCTGACCTCTGCCCATGTGACAGAGTCTGGATTCCCCCCAGCCCAGAAATGGTCTCACCAAGGTCATTCATGGGGGGCTCTGCTCTCAGAGCTGACCCCTGACCCTCCAGGTTCTCCACTGGGGTCCGCAACCCCCTCTCAACCCTCTGTCTGGACTTCTGCACCCCCTCACTAGGAGTGGTACTGCCAGACACCAGAACTGGTGGGACGCTGGCTACAGCCGCCCCCCCAAGTTCTCCTGACACTGTGGGGTCTCCCTCAACAGATGGCCCTATGGTACAGGCTAGGCTCCCCTCCTGGTGTTCCCGCAGGGAACCCTCCAGGACCTGGGACCGGATCTCGGGCACCTTGGGCCTCAACCCATCCCCATTCCCTCTCCTCTGAGACTGGACATGGGGTCCCTCACCCATCCCACTACACTGGGACCTACCTGGGACACTACAATCCTTCCCTACCTCACCTGGTTGGGAACTACCTAGACCACTCCTCTCAGGAGCACCCCCAAATGCCTCTTCAGACTCTCTGGTACTCACCCAGAAGTCTGCCTCCATTGTAAGCTCCCTGGGGTCAGAGAACTCACACTCCACCTGGTGTTGGCATAGCTCTGGAAAATAAGGACTAGACATATGCTCTCCAGCAATTACATCACTCAGCCCCTCACATGAATTAACCAAAGTACCCTTCACCCAACCATCCAGTGACTCTGCTTTGAAAAAGCACCCCACATCACCCTCCTGAGACTGGTGAGACAGTACCTGACTGTCCCTGACACTCAACCCACACTCTTCTGGGATGTCTTCACACTCCATAACCAGGACTTCTACCTGGGGGGAACCCCTCTCCCTGTCACTCTCAACTAGAGTCAGTAGAGTGTCCCTCCCACCAGTAGGAATATGACTCCCCATGCCAGTTCCCCAATCCACCTCAGGGACCCTGTGCATCACTGGAGCTACCTCATACCCCTGAACCTCCTGGCGTGTGTTAACTCCCTCCTTCAAGTAGGGCACCACATCTCTGGGCATGTGCACTTCTTCAGCAGTAATGGATACAAGATTTTTGCTGCCACCATCTGAACTGGACTCAGCCCTCATGGCCTCCAGTTTCAGCTCTTTACCGCTCAGCTCTTGAGCTGCAATCTTTTCTTCTTCCAGGGCTAAAAGTCTTTTTGCCTCAGCCCTCTCAAGCTCTGCATCTAGCTCTTCCAGACTCCGGATTCGAGCTAGGAGCCACTCATCTCTTTCTGTTCCCTCCTCAGGGCCACTGCCCTCCTCTTCGGAGTAGTCCTCCTCCTCAGAGTCATTTGGTGGTGTTGCCTGACAACGTTTCAATTCATACTGAAACAGGGCTGACTCAAGATCCTCCCTTCTGGATTTCTTGTTCACAGCCAGTCCCCTTTCCATGCAGAATGCTTTAAGCTGCCACTTTTTATACATAAATAGGTGCCAGAAATTGACTTCCATTCTGCAAAGGCTTCACAACCAAAAAACAAAGTCCAACAATATTAGCAATACTTCCAGGAGGACATCAGAGAACAAAAAGCAGAATCACAAGACAAGTAGTATGTGGTCACGTAGTGGTCTGAACTCAAAACAGTAGTGTACACTTAATTACTGTATGTCAAGTACAAATACAAGTCCAATCCCGACCGCTGGTCACCAATGTTAGAAATGGGGTCTTTGGTTGACAGTCAGGTTACCCCCTGTTCAAGCAAGGACCCTCACTCTAGTTAGGATAAAAGAGAATCACCCTCAGCTAACCCCTGCTTACCCCCTTGGTAGCTTGGCAGAGCAGTAGGCTTAACCTCAGAGTGCTGGGCGTAAAGTATTTGTACCAACACACACAGTAACTTAATGAAAACACTACAAAATGACACAACACCAGTTTAGAAAAATAGGAAATATTTATCTAGACAAAACAAGACCAAAACGACAAAAATCCAACATACACAAGTCAAGTTATGATTTTTTAAAGGTTTAAAATAAAAAGAGTCTTTAGGTAGTTGTAACAACACACTAGCGCTGCTAGCGTGTAAATGTACCTGGTTTGCGTCAAAAATAACCCCGCACGGGCGGTGCGCGTCGAAAATAACCCTGCACGGTTATATGCGTCGAAAACAACTCGGCACGGCGATGCGCGTCGAAAAAGCCAGCCACGCGACGGTCCGAAAGTCCCGCGGCGCAGGTTGCGATCTCTCAGCCTTCGTCAGCGATGCTGCGCGTCGTTTCTCCTGCTCCGGGCGTCGATTCTCCGGTCGCGTTTCCTGCGGCGTCGTTTCTCAGCTGCGGAGCCGGCGTCGCGTCGTTTTCTCAGCCGCGATCGGATTCGCGTCGATCTTTTCTCCGCACGGTGCTCGGTGCGTGTATTTTTGTCCTTAGGCTGCCAGCCTCTCCTTTCAGGGTCCCAGGAACTGGAAGGGCACCACAGAGCAGAGTAGGGGTCTCTCCAGAGACTCCAGGTGCTGGCAGGAAGAAGTCTTTGCTATCCCTGAGACTTCAATAACAGGAGGCAAGCTCTACATCAAGCCCTTGGAGATTTCTTCTTCAAGATGGAAGGCACACAAAGTCCAGTCTTTGCCCTCTTACTCTGGCAGAAGCAGCACTGCAGGAAAGCTCCACAAAGCACAGTCACAGGCAGGGCAGCACTTGTTCCTCAGCGATCAGCTCTTCTCCAGGCAGAGGTTCCTCTTGATTCCAGAAGTGTTTCTAAAGTTTGTAAGTTTGGGTGCCCTTCTTATACCCATTTTAGTCTTTGAAGTCACCTTCCTTCAAAGGGGACTCACACCTTCTTGTGAAATCCTGCCTTGCCCAGGCAAGGCCTCAGACACACACCAGGGGGTTGGAGACAGCATTGTCAGAGGCAGGCACAGTCCTTTCAGATGAGAGTGACCACTCCACCCCTCCCTCCTAGCAGAGATAGCTAATCAGGAAATGCAGATCACACCCCAGCTCCCTTTGTGTCACTGTCTGGTGTGAGGTGAAAAACAACCCAACTGTCAAACTGACCCAGACAGGGAATCCACAAACAAGGCAGAGTCACAGAATGGTTTAAGCAAGAAAATGCTCACTTTCTAAAAGTGGCATTTCCAAACTCACAATCTTAAAATCAACTTTACTAAAAGATGTATTTTTAAATTGTGAGTTCAGGGATCCCAAACTCCACATGTCCATCTACTCTCTAGGGGAATCTACACTTTAATCATATTTAAAGGTAGCCCCCATACGATCCTATGAGAGAGACAGACCTTGCAACAGTGAAAACGAAATTGGTAGTATTTCACTGTTAGGACATATAAACCACATTACTATATGTCCTACCTTATCCATACACTGCACCCTGCCCTTGGGGCTACCTAGGGCCTACCTTAGGGGTGCCTTACATGTAAGGAAAGGGAAGGTTTAGGCCTGGCAAGTGGGTACACTTGCCAAGTCGAATTTACAGTGTAAAAATACACATACAGACACTGCAGGGGCAGGTCTGAGACATGATTACAGAGCTACTTATGTGGGTGGCACAACCAGTGCTGCAGGCCCACTAGTAGCATTTGATTTACAGGCCCTGGCACCTCTAGTGCACATTACTAGGGACTTACTAGTAATTCAAATATGCCAATCATGGATGAACCACTTACATACAATTTAGACAGGAGAGCATATGCACTTTAGCACTGGTTAGCAGTGGTAAAGTGCTCAGAGTCGAAAAGCCAACAGCAACATGTCAGAAAAATATAGGAGGCAGGAGGCAAAAAAGTCTGGGGATGACCCTGCATAAGCAAAAGTCCAACAAGAAGCGTTTTCTGTGTTGTCTTCTGGGGCCTAACAGGAAATCATGAAGATCTGTTTCATTAGACAGGAGACTGAAGTACTCTTTAACAGTATCTAGTGAGGAACTTTTCAACCACTGCAGGCATAATTTTCCTACACTATTTGAGTAAAGAGTGGAACACAAAAACAGTCCCACCATACTGTTACTAGGAGTGATATATATAGTTCTCCTACCTAAGCTATGTTAGAGCACAGAATAATAAGCCTAATCCGCCCTTCAGGTTTCCCCCTGGGAAGACATCATCCCTCCTACCTGAGTAAGGAAGCCTGTAGTCCAGAGAAACACCGTCCTCATGTATGCCAGTGGCTCATCAGTCTAAGAAAACAGCTGTATCGAAGCAATCAGCAATTAGTGTGCAGTTGTGGTCATCTGGCTGGAATCTCCCTCCAACATGTATGGGACAAAGAGTATTTTTATAATAAAACAGTTGACATTCTTAGAAGCTTCCCCCATGTAGGAGTGTGTATGTTTCTGTGAATGTTGGAGACACAGCATACCACTTTTGCCGGCAAACCTATCGGACTGCAGCCTTGAGGAAATCACAAAGTGAAATGAATGCTCTACTAAGAACGTAATGCTTTCCTAGGCAAAATAAAAATTAGATAGAGAAAATAAAACAACACCGCAAATGTGGCTAATGCTAGAAAAATAAACCAATGCTGAATGAAATGTATCTGGGCTAAAGTGCATAACGGCAGGCCTAGTTCACTAAAATAATGTGTCTACATTATGGCTAAAATAGCTACACAACAGACAGAACACATCCTTCCTCTGTACCTGAAAATCCTGCTAGGAGAAAACAACCCCGAATAGATCTTGGCTGCGCAGAGGACAAGTCCACTGGGTACAGGGGGGGGTGAGGTGCATCAACTGCTACCAGGGGCTGCGGCCTGCGGGGAAGCGGGCCCCTGATTTATGGCGGTGCAGCAACAACAAGGAGGTGAGCTGACCAATTGGGACGCTCCTCCCTGTTTAGAGACACTGCAGGATTGGCAAGCGTAGGGGCACCTGGGCTAAGTATGAAGGGGAACCATCCCCCTTTCCTCTGTGAACTGGAATGCTCCACCCACCCCGGACTCAAAGCGAATGGTGATGTCAGCGACACTGCCAGGGAAGGCCTGTGCTGTTTGGCTGGATTTGAAGACAGCAGTATTCCTGGTTTCCCTTGCATGTCGCTGAGTAGGCCAAAGGTGGTGCACTTCATATCAGCACTGGTTATGCCTTGGGGAGAATAACCCTGAGACACCTGAATTCCTGAATCAAAGGTAACAGTGTTCCTCTTGTGCCCCCTGTGGGCATACTTGGGTGCAGTGGAACTTGGTGAGTCATGTGTGGGAATCCTCTTTGTTGGCCTCCCCCCTGAATGGTATGGATGGGGCTTGGGAGACAACACATCATCACAAGACCATGCCTGTACTGTGAAAAAATGAGCGAGGGCTACTGTACCAGGTGATCTTGCAAGAAAACAATACAATAATTGACTGTCTCTTGCTGTGCCTCCTGATCTGTCCCCTCGATCACTGGCACCCGTTGCACAAACACACACCCTCAGTCACACGTAAACATGGGGAAGGCTGACCATATACAGACAAAGCTGTTGTTTGATGCTCACAAGAAGTCTGGGACCTCAAGTAAGTGGTTTGATGATAAAGATCCTGTAGAGCTGCCTCCTGCAGATGCGGCTCAAACTGTGTTGATCAAAGCCAAATTTCTAGACTTAAAGCACGGCCTCGCGTGCAATGATTCCAAACTTGACCAGCTCACGGACTGGATGGATTGCCTCAAAGACTGGGTGGATGACCATGACTCCAGACTTGACTGATTGGAGCTCTGTACCTTGGATCTTGATGATGGCTAAAATACCTCCCATGAGCAGCTCCTGCAAATGGAAAAAGTACTTGAAGTAATTTGAAATAAAAATGAGGACCTAGAAACCTGTTCTCAGAGGAATAATCCCTGCATCATAGGAGTTCCTGAATCCTCCTCCATGGGTTGAATGGAGGACCATGTGGAGGCCATGTTGCGATCACTGAGGCCTTATCTGTGGTTCTGGTGGTGGAGCCCTTAAACTGATCACTGGAACAGAGGCTCCCCCAGGGTTCCGGGCCAGCCTATCTTCGCTAAACTCCTCAATTATAGGGACAGTGACACCATCCTTGTTTTGGCCAGAGAGTTGCTTCCTATCATTTACCAAAACAATACACTTACCATATTCCCTGATTATACTCCTACGGTCCAGGCCGCGCATAGAGACTTTTGCCGGTGAAAAGGTCCTTACTTCAAATGACAGCCATGTACTCCTTGATATACCCGGCTAAATTGAGAATAAACTATGGCGGAAAACTGCACTTCCTAATGTGTCCCAAGGCGGCTGCAAAATGTCCCTCAAAAGTCTGCTTGAATCCTTCCCTGTTCGGGAACTTCAGTGACAATGACTGAACTTCGGAAGGGATACTATCTCTATTGTGACTGCCAGCAGACTCTTCTGGCATCTCTTCGCTGGGACTGAGGGACAATGACTTCTTCGCTGCCCTCTGCGATGAGTCCATGGTTGTTTAAATACTCCATCTTTGTGGGAGAAGTTTTGGGATGTTATGTGGGTGGGTCCTTGAGGTTTGACCCAATTGGGGAGTCGGCATACGTGGCGGGTGGCTTCTTGAGTTTTTGTTTGTTGTTTGATGTCATTGTGGCCCCGGCTGCTGATTCTTTTCCGAACATTCCGTGGTATTTTCATGTTCTTCCTGCACACATTGCTACAGCCCCATTCAGATATCCTTCATGGGAGATTCTGCACTGCCTCATACCACCACCAATACATTGAAATGCCTTTTATGGAATATCCGCAGGCCAAATAATACAAGTAATGTGCATCAGTTGACATGTTTATGATGTAGGAAATGTACCTCACAACTGACACCAAGTCGCGACTGCCATCAGGGTAGATTGGAGAATCGCATATCGCAAAATACTCATATTATGCACAAGGAGTCATAATAGTTATCCGCAAAGTACTCCTAGGGAGTACAAGAGAGGTACTTTGTGACCCATCGGTCAATATGTTATGATGTCTGGTGTGCTATTTGCTCAACCCTTGGGGCTACTGTCTGTCAATGGTCAACATGTGGACGGCCTGGAATTCACCACAGAGCTTTGGCACCTAGTTGTAACGTTGGGGCCTGGCACCCTTCTATGGGGTTGTGATTTCAATGTAGTGCTAGACCCTGCTATGAACCGCAGCAGTGACACGCGACCCCCACATCCAGACTCAGTGCGTGCGCTGAGCTCAATTATTACAGGGAATGAGCTGGTAGGCATATGGCACATAAGGCACAGGAATAAAATGGAAGGTATGGGTACTAACACTTCAAATGACAGCAGGTCCCGTATAGATAGGTGGGTTGCCGCTAAAGATGCAGACTTTGATCACTCCCCTGTGCTCTTGGAGATGAGAATCCTCGGCGAGTGCAGCGTGCATTTACATGGCGACTGCCGGCAAGGGTCTTGCATGATCAGGTTTTCAGAATTAAGGTGCGGGAGGCAAGTGCAGATTATTTTACCTGTAATAAAGGCTCTGTGTAGTCCTCTGGGACAGTTTGGAAAGCATTTAAGGTGATTATTAGTTGGTATGCTTGGCTAAACAGCTCAGCATCCTACATGTACTGCACCAAGACTTAACACGGCTGGAGCACCAACTTGGGGATCTTGAAAGGAATTGTTATGCCACAGGAGATACTACATTGCTGGCTGACACCCGGGTTAAATGTAATCAGTTTGATGAAGCAGCGCACCAAGAGATATGTTACTTGGGGGGGGCTACATGGACCAGACAATATGGGAAGGGAGACAGGGCTGGAAAAACACTTGCTAATCTACTGTGAAGACCACGGCAAGTGAGTACATAGTGAAGTTGGTGGACGAACAACCAGACCTGTGGGTGGGGACAGTGGCTGTGCAACAAACAATGAAGACATTCTATGGCATTTTATACTCCTCTGCTCACTCACACAGTGAAGACGCATATACTAACGCACTTCTATGGCTGGAAGAAGGCCACAGACAATTCTTAGATTCCCTCTTCTCGGAGGAAGATATTATCCAGGTCATCTGGGGGCTCCCAGGTGATAATGCGAGGGGCCTGGAGTATGCAGACTTATGGTCACCACATCTTCTCAAGATATATGCCAAGTCAATTGAGAGTGGCATATTGCCATCCTCACTACGCGAAGGCTGATTGTAACTGTGCTCAAGACTGGCAAGAACCCGGTTCAATGCAACTCCTACCAACTACTGTCATTAATAATTACAGACAACATAGTTCCAGCAAAACTGATAGCTTCTAGACTGCTAACTTTGCTGTCAACTATAGCCCTGCTGGACCAGTCTGGGTTTGTCCCAAGCAGATCAACTTTATATAATCTGCAGACGTACTTTGCGGTGGCACAATCGATGGGCCCCGAAATTTGTGCAGCAGTGATATTCTTAGATGCAACCTTGACATTTTATTCTTTAGAAAGGCCCCAGATTCATCCAGCTCCTCAAATTGTAAATATACTGAGCCTTCAGCCAGGCTACGTATTAATGGGTCTGCCCCTAAACCTTTTCCTGTTTCTAGAGGCACCCTGCAGGGTTGCCCCCTATCGTCACTTCTTTTGTCAGGGGCGATGGAGCCATTAGCTGTGGGTCTAAGACATCACCACCTCCATCGAGGACCAGCCTTCAGACCATGACTGATCTTATTATCGATGTATGCAGACGATGTTACACTATATATTCAGGACCCACAGACTAATTTGGATTCTCTCATATGCAAGTTCATACGCTTTGGCGAACTCTGAGGTATCAAAATTAATTGGGCTAAATCCATAGAGTTTACATTGACAGATGTGACCACACCGCACACCTCTGAATTCCACCTGTGGGAGGCAGCGGAACCCATCCGCTACATGGGGATCTGGCTAAGTAGGGAGTTAGATGAACTATTGGCAGATAATTTCAGAAGCGCGATTTCCTGGTTGGAGGACAAAGTAGACTGTTGGTGGTCCTTGCCGCTATTACTCACTGGCCAGAGAGTGGTCCTGTTTAAGTTTTTTTCTTATCTGTTTATCAACCTTCTGAAGCAGTTGTGCTCACTTCTGATTTCTCTAGTCTGGGCAGGAGGGCAGTTGCGAGTATCATGGGAATTGCTCACACTGCTCTTTCAGCAGGGCGGGCTAGTGGCGCCGGATAGGTATCTATGTGACAGCTGTGCCCAGGCTCAGCTCGTGCACTTCTGGGTACAGCCAATACAATACTTGCATCACAAAACTCTGGAGCACAATTTGCTATGGCCTTGCCAGCTGTCAAGGGCTCTATATTCTGCTCGGCAATGACCACAAACTAGATTAACTACTGTGGCATGCATGGTGTGAGCATGGCATGAACTTCGTTGAAGGACAAACCTGAGTACTCTTTATGCACCATTTATACCTCTTCTAGACAAACCGATGCTACCTATGACGAGTGATAGAGGTACACGCACAAGGCTTTAGAGGGTGCATCTGACTACCATGGGATCCCTGTACCCAGATGGTCAATTCATTAACCTAGATATGGGGCTGCAGGAGCCTTTCAACACCGCCTTATATAGACTTACTCATTTCCAGCCTTGTGCTACGCTTCAAGCTCAGAATGAGGACTTACCAGCCCTGCCGCCGGTCCTTCTTGCCCTGGAGATACTCCACTCCTGCCAGACACCATGCTAACTGATTAGATTATACCCTGCTATGCAGGTGACAGCCCCTACTGCCTCCCCTTGCGCCTGCATACTTGCGCAATTTGGACTCGCCTCTATCAGATACTAGTTGGCATTATTGTTCTGCACATATTTGTGCACTCTCCCCAAATTATAGCTTACGCCTAATTCATTTCACGTTTTTTCATCAGGTTCACTATACACCAGCATGCTTAGACCATATGGGGATCTGAACTGATTTGCGCTGTCAGCTATGCTCCTCTGAAGAAGCATATTTTCTGCACACTGCTTGGGGAGGCCCATAGGTACAGTGCAATTGGCAAGAGGTATTTGATGTGCTAGACGTTGTGGTGGAAAGCATAACCCTGCATATCCTGCTGATCGCCCTCATGAGATATGTGAAGAGCGTCCAAAGTGGGGTGCGTAAACTAGTGGGTACGCTCCTTCAATTGACTAAACACACAATAGCAATGAGATGGGGTTGCAGATGTTCTCCCCAGAAGTCTGACTGCCTGAAGGCTGCTGCGCATTGCCTGGAACAACTCCAATTGTATTGAGATATGATGCCTGCTGGCTCGCAACCCCCAGATAGCTGGGCCCCCATGTTGAATTGGTTACAGGCGCAAGGGGCTGAGGTACCCACAACAGAGAGTGCAGCAGCTGTGGCTGCAGGTGTGAGACATAGATAATAAATTCGGTAATTGTCTTTTTAGCTTGAATGAACGTGTGCCCCTTCCTTCCCCTTCCATCCCTTTTTCTCCTCTGAGAGTTACTCCCATATATTGAATCTGTGTGCTTTTCAAGTTGGAACATATTTGGGTGTAAGTGACAAGACAGCATATATGCGTCTATATGTTGATACACTACTTGAAATTTAATTGCTGCGTACACTACTGAATGCAAACTGTCAGGACAAAGAGTCTATGGGGCATATTTAAACTTGTTTAGCACTGAATTTGTGCCACTTTTTTATGCAAATTCAGTGCAAAACTAACACCATATGTATACTTTGGCTCCAGACCCGTCTAGCACCAAATTTATGGAGTTCATGTCATTTTTTTGTACGTGGAAACCTACTTTGCGTCAATGAGATGCAAAGTAGGCGTTCCAGTGCAAAAAATTACTCTATGGCCTTAGCGCCATATTTATCTTCCCATGCTAAAATCACGCACGGGGGAGGATGGGTCAAATAATGGTGGAAAGCTTGCTTTGCACCATTATTTAACGCCTGGGTCAGGGCAGGCATTAGGGGACCTGTGGGCCTATTTCCATGGTGAAACATCATGGAATAAGCCCACAGGTGCCCTCCCCAGGCATCAGGGACACCCCCACCCACCCCAGAGGGACAGCGGAGGGTGAGGGACCCCATCCCAGGTAAGTATAGTAAGTACAGGTAAGTATTTCTTTTTAAGTGCCATTGGGGGCCCTGAAATGGGCCCCTCTACATGGCACTGGGTGCAATGGCCATGCCTAGGAAAACCTGGTCCCCTCTGCTGGCCAGTGGGGTGGTGGGCATGTCTCCTGTCTTTTGTAAGACAGGAGTCATGTGGTTTGGATGGTTTTGCATCAGAAACTGATGGTAGGCTGGTTAGAGTCAGTTTTTTTTACTACAACCTGCCTAACGACATTTTTTGGTACAAAACCCCCTTCTTCCATACCGCCAGCCCCACCCTGCTAAAGTCATTTTTTTTTACGCTAGCTTACCCTTTGCACCGGCTTCCACCATTACATAAATATGGTGCCTGGCTGGTGCTCAGAAATGGTGCAAGCCGGTGCTAAACCTTTTGGTGCAAAACTGTGTTAGTGCAATTTTGCACCAAAAAGTATAAATCAAGGCCTAACTCTTCATAAGATAAACCCAATAAACAAATTTTAAAAAACAGGTTAGCGGGTTCATGTGTTTAAGTTACTAGGAGAAATTAGCAGTATATTACCGAAACATATCCATATATAGTTAAATATAATTTATGGCAAGTGGAAATGTGTAAAGTAGTCCCTGGTCTCCACACCTGCGTTTCTTCCTTTTAGCGCAGTAGAATATTGGAAAATGATTCCTCTTAGAGAGAAAACACATTTGTCTGAACGTTTTAAACACTTTATTTTACCAGAATAAGAGCCCCAAGAATACATTTACATTGTTGTTTCTTGTGAAGCAAGAATGAAAAAGGGTGTTTTGGGAAGCACGGTTCAGACCCTCTCATTAGCCTGGCTTGGTACAATCCATAATGTGCAACGCTCAGAATGGGAAATTATCAACATGCAAGTAGATCAGAAAAAATGAACAACAAAGAACGTGGAAGGCGATTGTTTATTCTGTCGCCATTGATCCATTAGCTCTTAAAGTGCGCCGAAGCCAAGATATGCCTCCAGTAATGGCTGACGTGCACTGCTACGTACTTAGAAAAGCTGAAAAGAGCAATGCATACACAGAGCGCATTACAGCACCCAGACACATACGTCGGGAATGATGGGTGAGCAATGACCATCCAATATTCTCATGCGGACGGGAGATCCATCTTCGGACTGTGCAATCGTTTCTCCAGGAATCAGGAGAAGAGGGCGGTTTAAAGTCGTCCAGGTCCACCCAGGATAACACTCGATAGTCTGCGCCCCGTTCCCAATTTCGTGTTGCCTTTCTGTCTGATATGTCGCACCTGAGAACGTCAAATAAATTATTCACCCATCAGAATGAACGATGGAGACGGACTCTGTGTCTAGGGACCAGCCCTCATCACTTAACATAACTTCAAGGCAAGTATATCTTCACTGGAGAGAGATCATGTGTGGCGGGGGATCACGGTCAATGCCAGCAAACAGTGGACGTAATTTATGAATCAAAAGCCCTTTTCAATTTTCCATTTTTGTTCTCCTTTGTAGGCATCAGGTTAAATAGCGGGAAATATCACCTTTTGTGTTACTGCGTACTTAGGTCTTCCAATTTAAAACAGGATATTAATGCTAGTTCTGCCTTTCATGTGAGTGCTCAAGACTTCTGACCAGGAATCGGCCACTGGAGTTTGATTTGGAATCCATGAGGTAGAATAGTAGACAATGCGTTAACTTGGAATTAACTTGTTACTACCTCTCAACATTTATTCAACTATAATTTAAAATTTCACTTCCTTATTACAGCCATTCCTGACATATGAGAAGGCCCCAATTACCAGACAAATTATCTATCTATCTATCTATCTATCTATCTATCTATCTATCTATCTATCTATCTATCTATCTATCTATCTATCTCAAACACATACACAAACACACACACTTACCCTACTGGCAGTCGCCCGTTGGTACTTCTAGTTAGGACCTAGTTTCCATAGGAAAAGCGTTTTTTGTTTTGCTAATAACTTTAGTGCCATTTGACAGATCATCAAGAAATGTTGAGGTGATTCGTCAAGCTGGGGCTGAGAAAAAGGAAAATACAAAAGCACATTTTCTCCATGCAATTTCCCTTAAGAAATTGACACAAGTAGAGAAAGCTAGATCTTGGTCTAAAAAGATCTCTTTTTTAATTTGGTATACATCTGTTCAGTAGTGTTGAAGTTATTCAATAAAAAAACATTTATGTATATTTAGAGACCTTGATCCACTGCAGATCCACTATGGCATATCTATAAATCCAAGTGCCAACAGCAATGCTGTTATTGGCTGGCTGCAACCTGACAGGAAAGTTGCAGCTGCCATTTTGTGTTTCGGGACTTGGTCATGAGGAGAAATAGAACGTAAAAATTATAGAATGGGTCAAGTTTGATGGAGGTAACCTGGCCCCCTGGGACTGATGTAGTGGCCTCTGAGGGACTGCTCATGGGCAAGATATTGGCCCCAATTTTTTTGGGGGGTTTAGAAGGATCCACAGATACATTGCAGTGCTCAGCGCAGACCCCTTTGTTAATCCGCGCAAGATCTGTGGATTCAGACCACAAAAAAACACATAAACTCACACACACACTCTCTCACACACCCACTCAACTACTCACACCCACCCATGCAGCCACTCACAGACCCACAAAACCACTTACATACCCACTTACAGACCCACACAGCCACTCACAGACATACACACACAATCATTCATACTGACACACCCACCTACACACCCACACAGCTGCCCACATCCAGTCACACACCCATACACCCATACACCCGCTCACAGACCCACAGCCTGAGGTTAACTGCATGCAGGGAATGGCAACAGAGCTTGGCTGCAGTCCAGGCCCTGTGACCAACCCCCTGCCTGACACACCTGAGGCCTTGGGCGACAGCAGTTGGATTAGCGTATGGTAATTAGATATTACTTTACGTTAAAAAACCCTAGCAATTCACCGAAAAAAAAACTAAGGTTACAGTGACATTATAGTTAGGAAATAGATTTTTTTTTAAAATAAGAAGTTCACTAAAAAGTCAGGAGTTACAGAGATGTTATAGTTAGGTTTAGATTTTATATACACACTGATACACACACTGTCACCAGAACAGAAGGCAGGTTACTAAATTACCTGTCATCCTCTGAATTGTCAGGGTACGTTAGCACTGGACTCGTGCATGTTTTTTAAAAAAATACTACAAAGCAATAGTACACTGGTGTGCAATGCATATGTGTGTAATGTCATAGTCTGAAAAACATTTAAAAAACCCTTGAGATATTAGTAACACCCACTATTCTGGTTCTAACTGCCTTCCTGGCAATGGACATCTACACAATAAATCACAGCAATCCAAATAGAAATGTGTCCATACATGTGTGTGCAAAAATGTTCTCTAAACCACCATATCATATACATAACCAGTAAATCCAGTAGGAACTACTCAGATCCATGATAATGTGGTAATAGTACTACAAAATGCTACAGGTGGGTATACACAGAATGTACAACCAATCTTACCTCTAAAATGCAAAATGCCAGAGAGGAATAAAGGTCATGTGTCCTTTTGGTTTGTGCAATGTATGACACATTAGATATCATTTAACATTGAAGTGTAAGATTTCCTGTGTAATGCATATGTGTATATTATTTAAAATAAACACACATGCATTCTTCAGTCATAAAAACAGAAGCACATATACTTTTGGTGTAAGTGTCCAGTAACATAATGAATGCTTGCACCAAAATGAACATGTCTATCTCAAATTTAGAATACTAATGTATGCATTATCAACATATCTAAAAAATAAAACCTGTTCTTATCACTGTCACAAATGAGAGTAAGTGCATGGCACACACGTTAGCAGAGATAACATCATCAGCAAACTATTAGTGACAATCAAAAAATAAGGCCAAGAAAAAGATATTGTCAAAGACTTTTTTTATGAAAATGAGATGTCTCTCAAAATTAAAAATGCAGAATAACGGTAACAAAGGGTCAAAGCCCAAATGTCCCAAACCTGATTTGCATGCTCAAAATCTGCTTCCTATTTGAACTGTCAAAATGAACAGAGGGCAGTCACTTCAATGATCTTACTTTTGCGGGGGGTCCTTGGGTTTGGGAGGTGTGGTTTAGGTTTGGGAGGGGTGGCTTTGGATTTGGGAGCAGTGGGTTTGGGAATGGTGAGTTGGGATGTGGGAGGGGTGGGTTGGCCTGTGAAAGTTGTGACAAGATATATGGGAGGGGTGGTTTTATGTTTGAGAGGGGTGGGTTGGGATGTGGGAGGAGAGGGTTGGGATGTGGAAGGGGTAGCAAGACTTTTGAGAGGGGTGAGTTTATGTTTCGGAGATGTGGTTTGGGTTGAGGAGGGAATCGGGGCCACGCCAAACTTAAGGTCTTCTTTAGGCAAATAGGTAGGGTGTGTACGGGAGAGAGTTGGCGTTGGGAGGTAGAGGAAGTAGCAGCGTCTGATGTACATGTGTCTGTTGACAGTGTGGGTGCCTGGGGGTCTGGTGTATGTGGTGTATGTTATGGTTTGTGTTTTTTACTAGGCATCGGTTGTGTGGGTGAATGTTGGCATTTGTATACAGTATGTGTAGTGTGTAATGTATGTGTGTGTGTGGATAGGTGTGCTATGTGTGGTTCTGGTACCTGTGGATATGGTGCTGCATATGTGTGGTGATGGGTGTGGATGTTTGTGTCATGGTGGGTGTGGTGTCTACAGGAGTGGTGGTGGTGGGTGTGGATGTTTGTGTCATGGTGGGTGTGGTGTCTGCAGGCATGGTAGTGGTAGGTTTGGATGTTTGTGTTGTGGTGGGTGTGATGTATACAGGTGTGGTGGAGGTGGGTGTTGATGTTTGTGTCATGGTGGGTGTGGTGCCTGTGGGTATGCTTGTGGTGGTGGTGGTAGGAGGAGTGATATCTGTAAGTGTGTGTGTCTGTGTTTCTTGCTGTGTCTGTGTTTCTGTATGGATGTGCTGCTTGTGTGTGTTTGAGTGGGTGTGTGAAAAGGAGTGAGTGTGCTTTGGATAGGACAGGGAAGAAGGATTTGGGATTGGGTAGGGGTGGGAGTTTGAGCAGGATTTTGGGATGGGTGGGAGGCTGCGGTCACTGAGGTGGCCAGATCTGGAATGACCTCTGTAGGCCAGACATGACACTGTGAATGCCATCCAGGTAAGCTAGCATGTGTCGTCTGACTGCTAAGCCCCTGGATGGTATTCAGTAGTGCAGTCTGGCCTGGGAGACAGAGGCAGAGGGGGAGGTGCCTTCCACAAAGGTGACACCACCCCTTTTAGGGGAACAGCTATGGTCAACTTGGGGGGAGCTATAGGAAGAATGATGAAGGCAACATGGGTGTCAGACATTGATGCAGGTGGATTTGTAGCAGTAGAATCCACCACCACTAGGAGCTGATCATCTGAAGTGGCCTCTGAAGATGATATTGATTTATTGGTTCACTTGTGGCCTCCACACCAGTCCCCTTACCCTCTGTGGCACTTGGTGTCAGTAGTGTCTACACCAGGACCACAGTGCCCAGATTCTTACCCGCCGACATAGTCACGTCACCTTTGCCTTACCTTTTCCCAGATGATACTGTAACGATAGATAAAACAGTATGAGGCTATCTGGGTAAATCATTTTAACATGAACTTTGCCCAAAAAACATTTGCCAAGTCTACATATTAAACTAGCTTCAAGGTACTCAAACTCTGCCTCTTAATCATCAGTAGCTGCCTGTAGGGAACAATTCTACAAACCATGTTCTAAAAGTCTAGAAAATCCCCATGCTAGCTCCGATACCATGTATGACTTCAGTCCCTTATCCACTTTTATTTCTCTGCATGAAAACAGCTTTGATAGCATTAGTAATTACATAGGTCTGGATACATTCCTAAACCACTTTAGTAAAAAACAAAAACTTTTCCACATATCTAAAAGAGACATGTTTTGGGCATGATATTAACTCATCAAGGTGGGATACTCCATCATCTATATGATGGCACCTTCCATCTGCAATTGTCATTTCAAGGATCACTTTGGTCACCATTATTGTTTTCTTATCTGGACATAACTAAGAACACTTACATGTCATTTGGGCTACATGTAACTCTGTCCCCCTTGTGGCCTGTCTATTTCAATCAATATATTCTGTCATGAAAATTCATGTTGGTTGACATAGACTGGCTTACATGCACATTTGGGAAAGACTGGGAGACCTATTTAACAGCCTCTAGCGCCATTCCACAATAGAGTCATTTATTTTTACGCTAATGTGGCGTTAGAAGGCCAAAAACGTAGCACCATATTTACAAAGTGGTGCAATGCATGCATTGCGCCACTGTGTAACCCTTTGCTCAGCATTCTGCCTGCGGCAGGTATAATGTAGGCCAAGGGTGCGTCCCCCGTCAGGGGGAACAAAAAAATGGCACAAGGAAATCTAAAAGATATCCTTGCGCTATTTTTTCTGCACTTTTAATGCCTGTACAGAGCAGGTGTTAAAAGGAGGCTTCCATTGTTTACAATGGGACTCTGCGTGCTTTGCAGGATTAACATCAGAATATATGACGCTAATCCTGCAAAGTGCCAGACTAGCATATAAAATTCTGATGCTAGTCCCCCAACTACTGCCATAGTGCACTGTATTTCAAATACAGCCTGCACATGGTAACATTGGGGGGGGAGGGGGTACTAAGGGGCACAGGAAAATTGGCACTGCACTGTGTGCAGTGCCAGTTTTCTTAAATATGCCCCTGAGGCTTTATGACACCCTGCTTCTCTCTATATTAAATGAACTGAATTTCACCATTGAAACATGTTTCAAACATATAGGTGGTCATTCCAACCCTGGCGGTCGGTGTTAAAGCGGCGGCTAACCCGCCAGCAGGCTGGCGGTTAAAAAAATGGAATTCTGACCCTGGCGGAAACCGCCAACAGAGACCGCCACTTTAACACTCCGACCGCCACGGCGGGACAAACAAACAGCGCGGCGGTCACCGCCAACAGACAGGTGGGAGACAATGTACCGCCCACCCTATCACAACCCGCCAATCCGCCACCTTTTCCGGGGCGGTAGCCCCGCCGATAAAAACACGGCGGAAACAGACATTTCAAACGGAAAACGCTCACCTCCATACACCCCACGAGGAATCTGGACAGCATGGAACCCGAATTACACATCCTACCAGCTATTGTATTCCTGCTCCTCTACCAGGAGCACGAACGCCGGCGCAGAAGACAACAGTGAGTACTGCACCTACGACACAGGGGAGGGGGGAGGAGAAAATATTACGGGGACACACATACGCGACACCCCCACCCCCACCCACTACAACACACACATCAATGCATAGCAATACATCACTGTTTCAACCCCCAACCCCACCGAAAGAATGCAAAGACAAAAGGAATAGATCATAAACAGTCAAATATATTGTATTATTGCCTTATAAAAATATCACACATTTAAAACTAATATATACATAAATAGTTAAAGTCCGATAATTCTAGCTGTCATTGTCCGTGGACCACTGGGCCCAAATCACATGGGCAAGGCCCACACAAGATACCTGACACCAACGGAGAGAACACTGCAGGGGCATCAGATAGAAAAACTACAGGCACCTCAGGGGGAAGGGAAGGGGGGGCACCTTAGCCACATGAGTACACGATGCCAGATCCACGAGGGGCCTCCATGGCCACTGTCCCATCCTGGGGAGTGCAAAGCCACAGTCTCACAAGTCTCTACAGTGGGTGGGTTGCCCACTGCCATATCCTGGGGAGTGCAAAGCCACAGTCTCTCAAGTCTCTACAGTGGGTGGGTTGCCCTCTGTGCCATCCTGGGGAGTGCAAAGCCACAGTCTCTCAAGTCTCTACTGTGGGTGGGTTGCCCACTGTGCCATCCTGGGGAGTGCAAAGCCACAGTCTCACAATTCTCTACAGTGGGTGGCTTGCCCACTGTACCATCCTGGGGAGTGCAAAGCCACAGTCTCACAAGTCCCTACAGTGGGTGGGTTGCCCACTGTGACATCCTGGGGAGTGCAAAGCCACAGTCTCACAAGTCTCTACAGTGGGTGGGTTGCCCACTGTGCCATCCTGGGGAGTGCAAAGCCACAGTCTCTCAAGTCTCTACAGTGGGTGGCTTACCCACTGTACCATCCTGGGGAGTGCAAAGCCACAGTCTCTCAAGTGGATAACAGTCTCCACTGGTACTGGAGGGGGACTAGTGCCCAGAGTGCCTTGTGCAGCCCTGCCCGACACAGATGCGGGCCTGCCCCTTCCGCCAATGGGCCAGCGGTGCTTGAGATGAAGGGCCCAGTTCAGCGGTGCTTAAGACGGAGGTGCCCAGCGGAGCAGTGCTTGAGATGAAGGGCCCAGTTCAGTGGTGCTTGAGATGAAGGGCCCAGCGGAGCGGTGCTTGAGGCGGCGGTGCCCAGCGGAGCGGTGCTTGAGATGAAGGGCCCAGCGGAGCAGTGCTTGAGATGAAGGGCCCAGCAGAGCGGTGCTTGAGATGAAGGGCCCAGCAGAGCGGTTCTTGAGATGGCGGTGCCCAGTTCAGCGGTGCTTGTTTGAAAGAGCCCAGTTCAGTGGTGCTTGAGATCAAGGGCCCAGCGGAGCGGTGCTTGAGACGGCGGTGCCCAGCGGAGCGGTTCTTGAGATTGCGGTGCCCAGTTCAGCGGTACTTGAGATGAAGGGCCCAGTTCAGCGGTTCTTGAGACGGCGGTGCCCAGCGGAGAGGTTCTTGAGATGGCGATGCCCAGTTCAGCGGTGCTTGAGACGACGGTGCCCACTTCAGCGGTGCTTGAGACGGCGGTGCCCAGTTCAGCGGTGCTTGAGACGGCGGTGCCCTGTTCATAGGTGCTTGAGACGGCGATGCCCAGTTCAGCGGTGATTGAGACGGCGGTGCCCAGTTCAGCGGTGCTTGAGATGAACGGCCCGGTTCAGCGGTGCTTGAGATGAAGGGCCCAGTTCAGCGGTGCTTGAGACGGCGGTGCCCAGTTCAGCGGTGCTTGTTTGAAAGGGCCCAGTTCAGCCGTGCTTGAGATGAAGGGCCCAGCGGAGCGGTGCTTGAGATGGCGGTGCCCAGCGGAGCGGTTCTTGAGATGGCAGTGCCCAGTTCAGCAGTGCTTGAGATGAAGGGCCCAGTTCAGCGGTTCTTGAGACGGCGGTGCCCAGCGGAGTGGTTCTTGAGATTGCGGTGCCCAGTTCAGCGGTGCTTGAGACGACGGTGCCCAGTTCAGCGGTGCTTGAGACGGCGGTGCCCAGTTCAGCGGTGCTTGAGACGGCGGTGCCCTGTTCAGCGGTGCTTGAGACGGCGGTGCCCAGTTCAGCGGTGCTTGAGACGGCGGTGCCCAGTTCAGCGGTGCTTGTTTGAAAGGGCCCAGTTCAGCGGTGCTTGAGATGAAGGGCCCAGCGGAGCGGTGCTTGAGACGTCGGTGCCCAGCGGAGCGGTTCTTGAGATGGCGGTGCCCAGTTCAGCGGTGCTTGAGATGAAGGGCCCAGTTCAGCGGTTCTTGAGACTGCGGTGCCCAGCGGAGCGGTTCTTGAGATGGCGGTGCTCAGTTCAGCGGTGCTTGAGGTGACGGTGCCCAGTTCAGCGGTGCTTGAGACGGCGGTGCCCAGTTCAGCGGTGCTTGAGACGGCGGTGCCCTGTTCAGCGGTGCTTGAGACGCCGGTGCCCATTTCAGCAGTGCTTGAGACGGCGGTACCCAGTTCAGCGGAGCTTGTTTGAAAGGGCCCACTTCAGCGGTGCTTGCGATGAAGGGCCCAGCGGAGCGGTGCTTGAGGCGGCGGTGCCCAGCGGAGCGGTGCTTGAGATGAAGGGCCCAGCGGAGCGGTGCTTGAGATGAAGGACCCAGCAGAGCGGTGCTTGAGATGAAGGACCCAGCGGAGCGGTTCTTGAGATGGCGGTGCCCAGTTCAACGGTGCTTGTTTGAAAGGGCCCAGTTCAGCGGTGTTTGAGATGAAGGGCCCAGCGGAGCGGTGCTTGAGATGGCGGTGCCCAGCGGAGCGGTTCTTGAGATGGCGGTGCCCAGTTCAGCGGTGCTTGAGATGAAGGGCCCAGTTCAGCGGTTCTTGAGACGGCGGTGCCCAGTGGAGCGGTTCTTGAGATGGCGGTGCCCAGTTCAGCGGTGCTTGAGACGACGGAGCCCAGTTCAGCGGTGCTTGAGACGGCGGTGCCCAGTTCAGCGGTGCTTGAGACGGCGGTGCCCTGTTCAGCGGTGCCCTGTTCAGCGGTGCTTGAGACGGCGGTGCCCAGTTCAGTGGTGCTTGAGACGGCGGTGCCCAGTTCAGCGGTGCTTGTTTGAAAGGGCCCAGTTCAGCGGTGCTTGAGATGAAGGGCCCAGTTCAGCGGTTCTTGAGACGGCGGTGCCCAGCGGAGCGGTGCTTGAGACGGGCGTGCCCAGTTCAGCGGTGCTTGAGACGCCGGTGCCTTGTTCAGCGGTGCTTGAGACGGCGGTGCCCAGTTCAGCGGTGCTTGAGACGGCAGTGCCCAGTTCAGCGGTGCTTGTTTGAAAGGGCCCAGTTCAGCGGTGCTTGAGATGAAGGGCCAAGCGGAGCGGTGCTTGAGACGGCGGTGCCCAGCGGAGCGGTTCTTGAGATGGCGGTGCCCAGTTCAGCGGTGCTTGAGATGAAGGGCCCAGTTCAGCAGTTCTTGAGACGGCAGTGTCCAGCGGAGCGGTTCTTGAGATGGCGGTGCCCAGTTCAGCGGTGCTTGAGACGACGGTGCCCAGTTCAGCGGTGCTTGAGACGGCAGTGCCCAGTTCAACGGTGCTTGAGACGCGGTGCCCTGTTCAGCGGTGCTTGAGACGGCGGTGCCCAGTTCAGCGGTGCTTGAGATGGCGGTGCCCAGTTCAGTGGTGCTTGTTTGAAAGGGCCCAGTTCAGCAGTGCTTGAGATGAAGGGCCCAGCGGAGCGGTGCTTGAGATGGCGGTGCCCTGTTCAGCGGTGCTTGAGACTGCGGTGCCCAGTTCAGCGGTGCTTGTTTGAAAGGGCCCAGTTCAGCGGTGCTTGAGATGAAGGGCCCAGCGGAGCGGTGCTTGAGACGGCGGTGCCCAGCGAATCGGTTCTTGAGTTGGCGGTGCACAGTTCAGCGGTGCTTGAGATGAAGGGCCCAGTTCAGCGGTTCTTGAGACGGCGGTGCCCAGCGGAGCGGTTCTTGAGATGGGGGTGCCCAGTTCAGCGGTGCTTGAGGCGACGGTGCCCAGTTCAGCGGTGCTTGAGACGGCGGTGCCCAGTTCAGCGGTGCTTGAGACGGCGGTGCCCTGTTCAGCGGTGCTTGAGACAGCGGTGCCCAGTTCAGCGGTGCTTGAGACGGCGGTGCCCAGTTCAGCGGTGCTTGTTTGAAAGGGCCCAGTTCAGCGGTGCTTGAGATGAAGGGCCCAGCGGAGCGGTGCTTGAGACGGCGGTGCCCAGTTCAACGGTGCTTGAGACGGCGGTGCCCTGTTCAGCGGTGCTTGAGACGGCGGTGCCCAGTTCAGCGGTGCTTGAGACGGCGGTGCCCAGTTCAGCGGTGCTTGTTTGAAAGGGCCCAGTTCAGCGGTGCTTGAGATGAAGGGCCCAGTTCAGCAGTTCTTGAGACGGCAGTGTCCAGCGGAGCGGTTCTTGAGATGGCGGTGCCCAGTTCAGCGGTGCTTGAGACGGCGGTGCCCTGTTCAGCGGTGCCCTGTTCAGCGGTGCTTGAGACGGCGGTGCCCAGTTCAGCGGTGCTTGAGACGGCGGTGCCCAGTTCAGCGGTGCTTGAGACGGCGGTGCCCAGTTCAGCGGTGCTTGTTTGAAAGGGCCCAGTTCAGCGGTGCTTGAGATGAAGGGCCCAGTTCAGCGGTTCTTGAGACGGCGGTGCCCAGCGGAGCGGTGCTTGAGACGGCGGTGCCCAGTTCAGCGGTGCTTGAGACGCCGGTGCCTTGTTCAGCGGTGCTTGAGACGGCGGTGCCCAGTTCAGCGGTGCTTGAGACGGCAGTGCCCAGTTCAGCGGTGCTTGTTTGAAAGGGCCCAGTTCAGCGGTGCTTGAGATGAAGGGCCAAGCGGAGCGGTGCTTGAGACGGCGGTGCCCAGCGGAGCGGTTCTTGAGATGGCGGTGCCCAGTTCAGCGGTGCTTGAGATGAAGGGCCCAGTTCAGCAGTTCTTGAGACGGCAGTGTCCAGCGGAGCGGTTCTTGAGATTGCGGTGCCCAGTTCAGCGGTGCTTGAGACGACGGTGCCCAGTTCAGCGGTGCTTGAGACGGCAGTGCCCAGTTCAACGGTGCTTGAGACGCGGTGCCCTGTTCAGCGGTGCTTGAGACGGCGGTGCCCAGTTCAGCGGTGCTTGAGATGGCGGTGCCCAGTTCAGTGGTGCTTGTTTGAAAGGGCCCAGTTCAGCAGTGCTTGAGATGAAGGGCCCAGCGGAGCGGTGCTTGAGATGGCGGTGCCTGTTCAGCGGTGCTTGAGACTGCGGTGCCCAGTTCAGCGGTGCTTGTTTGAAAGGGCCCAGTTCAGCGGTGCTTGAGATGAAGGGCCCAGCGGAGCGGTGCTTGAGACGGCGGTGCCCAGTGAAGCGGTTCTTGAGATGGCGGTGCACAGTTCAGCGGTGCTTGAGATGAAGGGCCCAGTTCAGCGGTTCTTGAGACGGCGGTGCCCAGCGGAGCGGTTCTTGAGATGGGGGTGCCCAGTTCAGCGGTGCTTGAGGCGACGGTGCCCAGTTCAGCGGTGCTTGAGACGGCGGTGCCCAGTTCAGCGGTGCTTGAGACGGCGGTGCCCTGTTCAGCGGTGCTTGAGACGGCGGTGCCCAGTTCAGCGGTGCTTGAGACGGCGGTGCCCAGTTCAGCGGTGCTTGTTTGAAAGGGCCCAGTTCAGCGGTGCTTGAGATGAAGGGCCCAGCGGAGCGGTGCTTGAGACGGCGGTGCCCAGCGGAGCGGTTCTTGAGATGGCGGTGCCCAGTTCAGCGGTGCTTGAGATGAAGGGCCCAGTTCAGCGGTTCTTGAGACGGCGGTGCCCAGCGGAGCGGTTCTTGAGATGGCGGTGCCCAGTTCAGCGATGCTTGAGGCGACGGCGCCCAGTTCAGCGGTGCTTGAGACGGCGGTGCCCAGTTCAGCGGTGCTTGAGACGGCGGTGCCCTGTTCAGCGGTGCTTGAGACGGCGGTGCCCAGTTCAGCGGTGCTTGAGACGGCAGTGCCCAGTTCAGCGGTGCTTGTTTGAAAGGGCCCAGTTCAGCGTGCTTGAGATGAAGGGCCAAGCGGAGCGGTGCTTGAGACGGCGGTGCCCAGCGGAGCGGTTCTTGAGATGGCGGTGCCCAGTTCAGCGGTGCTTGAGATGAAGGGCCCAGTTCAGCGGTTCTTGAGACGGCGGTGCCCAGCGGAGCGGTTCTTGAGATGGCGGTGCCCAGTTCAGCGGTGCTTGAGACGGCGGTGCCCAGTTCAGCGGTGCTTGAGACGCGGTGCCCTGTTCAGCGGTGCTTGAGACGGCGGTGCCCAGTTCAGCGGTGCTTGAGATGGCAGTGCCCAGTTCAGTGGTGCTTGTTTGAAAGGGCCCAGTTCAGCGGTGCTTGAGATGAAGGGCCCAGCGGAGCGGTGCTTGAGATGGCGGTGCCCTGTTCAGTGGTGTTTGAGATGGCGGTGCCCAGTTCAGCGGTGCTTCAGACGGTGGTGCCCAGTTCAGCGGTGCTTGAGATGAACGGCCCGGTTCAGCGGTGCTTGAGATGAAGGGCCCAGTTCAGCGGTGCTTGAGACGGCGGTGCCCAGTTCAGCGGTGCTTGTTTGAAAGGGCCCAGTTCAGCGGTGCTTGAGATGAAGGGCCCAGCGGAGCGGTGCTTGAGACGGCGGTGCCCAGCGGAGCGGTTCTTGAGATGGCGGTGCACAGTTCAGCGGTGCTTGAGATGAAGGGCCCAGTTCAGCGGTTCTTGAGACGGCGGTGCCCAGCGGAGCGGTTCTTGAGATGGCGGTGCCCAGTTCAGCGGTGCTTGAGGCGACGGTGCCCAGTTCAGCGGTGCTTGAGACTGCGGTGCCGAGTTCAGCGGTGCTTGAGACGGCGGTGCCCTGTTCAGCGGTGCTTGAGACGGCGGTGCCCAGTTCAGCGGTGCTTGAGACGGCAGTGCCCAGTTCAGTGGTGCTTGTTTGAAAGGGCCCAGTTCAACGGTGCTTGAGATGAAGGGCCAAGCGGAGAGGTGCTTGAGACGGCGGTGCCCAGCGGAGCGGTTCTTGAGATGGCGGTGCCCAGTTCAGCGGTGCTTGAGATGAAGGGCCCAGTTCAGCGGTTCTTGAGACGGCGGTGCCCAGCGGAGCGGTTCTTGAGATGGCGGTGCCCAGTTCAGCGGTGCTTGAGATGACGGTGCCCAGTTCAGCGGTGCTTGAGACGGCGGTGCCCAGTTCAGAGGTGCTTGAGACGCAGTGCCCTGTTCAGCGGTGCTTGAGACGGCGGTGCCCAGTTCAGCGGTGCTTGAGATGGCGGTGCCCAGTTCAGTGGTGCTTGTTTGAAAGGGCCCAGTTCAGCGGTGCTTGAGATGAAGGGCCCAGCGGAGCGGTGCTTGAGATGGCGGTGCCCTGTTCAGCGGTGCTTGAGACGGCGGTGCCCAGTTCAGCGGTGCTTGAGACGGTGGTGCCCAGTTCAGCGGTGCTTGAGATGAAGGGCCCAGTTCAGCGGTGCTTGAGATGAAGGGCCCAGTTCAGCGGTGCTTGAGACGGTGGTGCCCAGTTCAGCGGTGCTTGAGATGAAGGGCCCAGTGGAGCGGTGCTTGAGACGGCGGTGCCCAGCGGAGCGGTTCTTGAGATGGCGGTGCTCAGTTCAGCGGTGCTTGTTTGAAAGGGCTTGGTTTGGTGGTGGCTGAGGTTCTGATTGCAGTCTTATGAGTAGGACGGGGTGGGGGAGTTGTTGGAAAGAGGTTAAGGTTGGCAAGGAAAAGCAATTTGCAAAGAGAGTGACGGGTAGGTGTAGTGGGTAGGTGTAGTGGGTATGGGAGTGGAGGAAGAGGATGTGGTTGTAGGAGTGTGAAGTCTGGTGTCTTTGGGTGCAGGTGCTTGGGCTGGAGGCTGTCGTGAGGTGGATGGCTGTTGGGTGGGTGGCTGCTTGCGTTTGTGTGGTTTGGAAGAGGGGGTGACAGACACACTGGGAGAGGACACAGGGGACGTGTACATGGTAGTGGGGGTGGTGACTGCACGTGTGCGGAGTGTTCTGGTGGGTGTGCTGGTGATGGACGTAGTGGCTGAAGATGTTGTGCATGCAAGTGTGAGTGGAGACGTCACAGGGAGGGAGGAGGGAGACGAGGAGGAGGGGGACACAGTGGAGGCAGTGGCTGTTGGTATGTCTGCATGTGTATGTTGCTTGTATGAATGCTTGTGTGATGTGTGGTGCTTATGTCTGGATGAGCTTCCCTTGGGTGTTGAGGTGTGTGCAGGCTGGTCTGATGGTGTGTCTGGGATAGGCGCAGGTACTGGGGATTGGGTCTGGGTGGAGGAAGTTGGAGGGGGAGGCTAGAGACAGAGACAATTGCTGCCGTCAGTGCTGAGGCCAGAGCGTTGAACGATCGCTGATGGGCAGCCTGACCCGAATGAATGCCCTCCAGGTATGCATTACTCCGGTGCACCTCCCTTTCTACACCCTGGATGGCATTCAAAAGGGTAGACTGCCCAACAATGATGGTCCTCAGGAGGTCAATGACCTCCTCACTGAGGGCAGCAGTGGTGACTGGGGCAGGGCCTGAGGTGCCTGGGGCAAAGGAGATGCCCACCTTCCTGGGTGAGCGGGCACGGGGCGAAGGCTGAGGGGCTGCTGTGAGGGCGGTGCTGGTGCGCTGGGTGGCGGCTGTACCTGTTGTTGCGAGGGGCACGGATGTTGCCGCCACCACAAGGGAGCTCCCTTCAGAGGACGAGTCGCTGCCACTGACAACAGCACGAGTCCCCGCTGTGGAGCTCCCCTCGCCCTCCGTCTCACTGGTGAAATCCGACTCAGTTGCATGGCCCACCATGGCCATGTGAGATGCAGCTCCCTCGTGCTCCGATGCCACTTCTCCTCCGCCTGATGATGCTGATGCACACATGAACAGGAAGACCACAAAAAAGGGGGGGGGGAGAAATAAAGACATGTTGAGTGCATGGATTACCGCTACCGTTGGCGGACAAGACAGACACAGAAGCCCCTGCACTATGCCGCGCACTTGGGGTCCACTACGCAATCCGTGGGACATGGCCTACAAGCCTATCGACGACAACTGCACACATAGATGACACAGGGCCATGGATACCTGAACTTGGCACCCTACAGAGGTGGGGGCCGGGGGCACAGGGCCATGCCTTACGGAGGGGCCTAGCCTACAGAATTCGCCCTGGCCTAGGGAGACCCACAGCCCTCCTCCCCCACCCAGACACCTCCACTGCGCGCAAAGTCACCAGAATGAGACTGTACTCACCCCCTTGTGTCTGCTGTGATGTCCTCACGCGCCCATTCAAATCGGGGTAGGCCACCGCCAGGATCCGGGACATCAGTGGGGTCAATTGACGACTGGCACCCCTCCTACATTGGAAGGCCATCCCCAGCAGAGCCTCTGCCGTCTTCCTGCTCCAGTGGCGGATGTCCTCCCACCTCTTCCGGCAGTGGGTGCCCCGTCTGTTGTGGACCCCCAGGGTCCGGACGTCCTTGGCGATGGCACGCCAAATCGCGATTTTCTGGTGGGCGCTGACCTATGTGACATGTACAGGGAGAGAAACATTGTCATCACCTTCTGCATGCTCAATGTGAGTGGCCCCCCATCCCCACCCTTGCCATGTGGCACATGCTCTCATCTGTCGTTTGATGCATGCCTCAATCGCTCCCCTCCCCACCATCTTTCATCCACCCGACTCAACCCAGGCATTGCCCACAAAGCATAGTCCCAGTGTACTTACCTGTTGGTCTGGAGGACCGTAGAGTAGCGCATACTGGGGGAGGACCCCATCCACGAGTTTCTCCAATTCTTCAGAAGTGAAGGCAGGGGCCCTTTCCCCAGTCGCAGCAGCCATTGTCTCTTCCAGACCGAGGTCGCAGCAGCACTTGCAGTGTAGGTCCTCTCCTGTGGAAGATCAGGTATTGAGTGATTAAGCTGATAGAAAATGGCGTTCACGCCCGTGGCGGTACGTACCGCGGCGGTGCGTACCGCGACCGCTGGCACACATCGTCATTGGCTCCTGAAACCCATAGGATTCAATGCGAACCAATGCGGCTTTGCGCCGCGGTCTTCGACCGCCTACCGCCACGGTGTGCCACGCCAGCGCATTGACCTCACATCCCATTGTCACACTTCGCAGGTCAGGCAGCTGCCATTTCAAGGGCCCACATGGTTTAATTTCTACTGCGTCACACATACCTAGGCATTTCCTCAACACTCATACTCACCATTCAATACATAGTGAATCGTGTTGTGTGCAAGCTGTGGGAACGTACCTGTGGGTTGATTGACTCTGTGCTCGCTTTTGTCCTTCCTAGGCACCGTCCGCTTGGCAATGCAAGGAGATGGAGGAATCTTCCCGTGTACAGACCGCTGGTGGACCTGTCGACAATGGAGGAACGACATGTCATTCTGACATACAGGCTTGACCGAGCCACTATACATGAACTGTGTGCCCAGGTGGAGGCAGACCTGATGTCACCCATCCGCCAACCCACAGGGATCCCCCCTCTAGTGCAGGTGCTGTCAGTACTCCATTTCTTAGCAAGTGGGTCATTTCAAACAACAGTGTACATATCATCAAGGATGTCTCAACCTATGTTTTCCAAGGTGTTGTCCAGAGTGTTGTCTGCCCTGCTCAAACACATGCAGAGCTACATTGTTTTCCCTGAGGTGGGGGATTTGCCTACAGTGAAGGGTGACTTATATGCCCTTGGACATATTCCAAACATCATAGGTGCCATTGATGGGACCCATGTGGCTTTGGTACCCCCCAGAGAAAGTGAACAGGTGTACAGGAACAGGAAAAGTTATCATTTGATGAATGTACAGATGGTCTGTTTGGCAGACCAGTACATCTCACATGTTAATGCCAAGTTCCCTGGCTCTGTGCATGACACCTACATCCTGCGCAATAGCAGCATCCCGTATGTGATGGGGCAACTCCAGAGGCACCGTGTGTGGCTATTAGGGGACTCTGGTTACCCCAACCTTTCCTGGCTATTGACCCCAGTGAGGAATCCCAGGACCAGGGCAGAGGAATGCTACAATGAGGCCCATGGGCGGACTAGGAGGGTGATCGAACGCACCTTTGGCCTCCTGAAGGCCAGGTTCAGGTGCCTCCATATGACAGGTGGATCCCTAATGTACTCACCAAAGAAGGTGTGCCAGATCATCGTGGCCTGCTGTATGCTTCACAACATGGCTTTGCGCCGCCAGGTGCCTTTTCTGCCGGAGGATGGTCCAAATGGTGGTGTTGTAGCAGCTGTGGAGCCTGTGGAGAGTGAAGAAGAGGAAGCCGAAGAGGACGACATAGACAACAGGAACACAGTAATAGAGCAATACTTTCAGTGACACACAGGTAAGAGTACACACCGGCATATTACATTTACTTAAAGACTCCTACCTCTCTACTGTCTGACTTTTCCCCCCAGTGTATGGTAACTGTGTTGTGACTTTCCCTTCCATTTTCAGACCTGTGTACCCCACTGCGTGACATCTGCTTAGTTTCCCCATGGACTACAGCTGTGTGACAGTGTTTTTTTGGCATCACAATGTGAATAACAATTTTGGCACTGTCATGTCTAATACATTTGTTAAAATCACAGACAGACTCCAGATTGTTTATGTGCAATAAGTGTGTTTATTCAAGTGCTCTAATTTGGATGGGTGGTTGGAAATCGGTGAGGGGTGATGGTGGAGGATTGTCCATGGCAGAGTCCAGACTATCAGGTTCACAGGTGCATTGTCCAAATGCCTGTGGGAGGTGGAGCAGGGGCAGTTTAAGGTTGGACAGGGTGACAATGTGGGACAGTGGGATGACAATCAGGGCGGTATCCTTTGCTGGCGGGGGTCTTGACATGTTACTCTGTCTTCTTCCTGTATCTCAGGGCCCGCTTGCGGGGTGGTTCTCCTTCTGCAGGGGGTGGGGTTCTGGTGGCCTGTTGGTCTTCTGTCGGGGCCTCCTGTCCACTAGCGCCCCGGCGGAGGTGGTAGCCAGTTCTTGGTCCATGCTAGTGTCAGGGGCCCTTTGAGGTGCCACAGTGGTCCGCAATGTGGAGATTAACTCATTCAGGGCCACTACGATGGTACCCATGGCAGTACTGATGTTTCTCAGTTACTCCCTGAACCCCATATACTGTTGTTCCTGCAGAAGCTGGATTTCCTGAAACCTGTCCAGGACCGTCGCCATCGTCTCCTGGGAGTGGTGGTATGCTCCCATGATGGAGGATAGGGCCTTGGGGAGAGTGGGTTCCCTAGGCCTGTCCCTCCCCTGTCGCACAGCTGCCCTCCCAGTTCCCCTGTTTCCCTGGGCCTCCGTCCCCTGGACAGTGTGCCCACTACCACTGCCCCCAGGTCCCTGTTGTTGTTGGGGTGGTGGGTTTGCCTGGGTTCCCTGTAGTGGTGGACACACCGCTGATTGACGTGTCCTGGGGACAGAGGTATGGGCCCGCTGGGTGGGTGCTGTGCTGGTGTTCCCAGAGGGGGGAAGGTCTGCTGTGGCCTGTGCCTGTCTGAGGGGAACCGACTGTCCAGAGGTCCCCGATGGACCGGGCTGGTCATCTAGATCCAGGGAGACAGAGCTACTATCATCACTGTGGGCCTCTTCTGGGGGTGGAGGGGACATTTGTGGACCCTCCTGCGCAGTGACCTGGCGTTCGGGTCCTGCAGGGGTATAAAAGTATGGTTATTGCTTCTGTGTGTGCCAATGGCGTGCAATGGGTGGGTGCCCGTGTACCCCAGTGCTGGCATTCCTTTATGGGGGCTGTTGTGACGGTGTTTTGGGGGGGGGGGTGATGGGTACGTGCATTGGGCATGCTTTGGTGATGGGTGTCCATGCTTTGGGGCCGCATGCAGGGCTAAGTTTTGGGATGGGTGGGTTGTGATGGTGAGACATTTGCAAGGGGTAGTTGTGAAGGGGTGAGGGTGGGGGTATGAGTTGGCATGCAGGTGGGGTGGGGGGGATGAAGTAGTGAAGATGAGACTTACCAGAGTCCATTCCTCCGCCTACTCCAGCGAGGCCCTCAGGATGCAGGATGTTCAAGACTTGCTCCTCCCATGTTGTAAATTCGGGGGGAGGAGGTGGGGGTCCGCCGCCAGTCTGCTGTACCGCGATGTTGTGCCTTGATACCATGGAACGCACCTTCCCCCGTAGGTCGTTCCACCTCTTCCTGATGTCATCCCGATTTCTTGGGTGCTGTCCCACAGCGTTGACCCTGTCCACTATTCTGCTCCATAGCTCCATCTTCCTGGCAATGGTGGTGTGCTGCACCTGTGTCCCGAACAGCTGGGGCTCTACTCGTAGGATTTCCTCCACCATGACCCTGAGTTCAGCATCTGAGAACCTGGGGTGTCTTTGAGGTGCCATGGGGTGGTGTGGATGATGTGTGGGGTGGAGTGTATAGTGATAGGTGGGGTGCTATTTAGTGGTGTGTTGTGTGAGGTGCGTGGAAGTTCTGTGGGTATTGGTATTGTGTGCCTGTGGATGCTTGTTTGTAGATTGTGGTGTCTCTCTCTGGTCTTCGTTCGAAATTTTTGGTCGTAAGGGTTTGTGGGTGATGTGGGTGTGTGTTTTATAATGTATCGGGTGTGTGGGAGTGGTGTGTGTATGTGTATCAGGTGTGTGTATTTCGAATTGTCCAATGTGGTAGTGTTTTGTAGGTGTATGTGTATTTCGACCGCGGCGGTGTGTACCGTCAATAGAATACTGCGGTTGAAAGACCGCCGCGTGGATTCGTGGGTCGTAATGGCATGGGTGTATTTCTGTTGGCGTGATGGTGGAGGTTTGGTCATCGCCAGTTTATCGCTGACCTTTGGTGTGGCGGACCTTTGTGGATGGCGGTATTTTCGCGGTTTGCCTAGTGTGGGTCAGAATGACCGTGGCGGTTTACCCCGACCGCGGCGGTGTTATGGCGGTCTTCTGTCTGGTGGTAAGCGCCTTTTACCGCCGAGGTTGGAATGACCACCATAATGCCATTCTACACGTTTCCAGTTCTTTTGGTGCAGTTGCTCATGATCATATTTTTATTGTATCAACTTACCAATGTAACGTCTGAAACATGAACTGTCTCATAAGTTCTTACTATGCCATGTCAGCAGGAATAGGGCCTACATTATCAACTCACATTTGTGATGGAGCATCACACCTTACCCAATCCTCAAATGGGACATGCTTAGTACAAATGAACCTCATAAAATGGAGAAAATACAGGTACCCCTTTTTTGGCATGCAGCCATGTGTCTGTTCAAAATAGTACTTGGCTTGTGGTGAGGAATCTAGTGACACGCTTTAGCACAAAACAATACACCAAACACAGCATCAGACAATATTTGAACATCTTACACCTCCAGAAATCCTTGTCTGTGTTGGATGTGTGTCAGCCATCATGTTGATGACAAACAACATTGCTGTAAATAAAAAAGGTTAAATAGCAAGATTAGCAACATACAATAACTCACTCCCTTGATGCTGCTGTTGGGCCCTCAACTGACCATTAAGCTCCAGGTACATCACCGCAAGGATGCAGGCCATTGTGAGGGTTAGGCTGCAGCACATGCTCTTCCCTCATTCAGAGGCCTGGCCGAGCTGGACTTAACTAACTTCCTGTCAAGCATCGTAGTTCCTTCCTGCAGTGCAGGCTACACCACTTAAAGACCCCCATGGTCTGCTCCTTATTCGAGAAGGCCTTCCACAGTACCTGCTTCTGATGGACATTGACCTGTATGGATGGGAACAAATAATGTTTTGAGTGCCTTCAGTTGTCTGTAGTGCAGTGATGCAGTTTTTTGCATCTCTCACTTGTATTCCCAGAACAGTCAGTACAGATCATTTACAAACATTTCAAAGTTCATAAAACACACTGATTTGCAGTGTTCTGTGGAGTAACCTCAACACTTTCTTTCTCCTATGTTACCAATTCAAGACACAAACATCATCTAAGCCACGGATAGGAAACTTTTCATGTGGTGAGACCCACTCCAGATTAGTCTAACTCATTGTGAGCTACTAAGGGCTAAACAACTTGTACGTTATTTGCACATAACCACACCCACAGCTACATTTTCTTCATGCCTAATCTTCTAAGAGCCAGATACTATAGTTTGCACCACATACAGTAACTAAGGGCAGCATAGGAGGGCTGCCGTGGGTCAGTGAGAGTATGGTTTTGGGTGTTGTATGAACAATTGTGTGTTGTACTGGGACACATTTGTAGTACTGATTGAGAGTCTGGGCCATTTAAACTGACAGCACAAGAAATACCTTTCCATATATATGGCACTATGACATGTTTAAAATATGATGATACTCCTAATCCAAAACATTCTACCATTCTCAAACAACACCTTGAACACAGCTAAATCATTCGGTTTCCTATACTCCAATAACAACAATTCACTCATGAACAAAAATTGACCAAATAGCCTGTGGACAAAGAGGGAACAAGTTACTTTGGTAAACATTTTCCATTCAAACTTGTTCCTCCTCTGGGGTCCCATATAGCTGGATGTACAGGGACAGGACCTCCCTGGTGAGAAGCTCCAACTCCTCAGGGGAGAAGGCAGAGGCCCTATCACCTGCTTTGCCCGGCATCTTGGTTCCCAGAGGTCGGTAACAGCAGCAAATAAACAAGGAGGCCTTGTTGGCTGCACTGTTAGGATGCAAGTGAGCTTTTACATGGTCTGCTACTGAGACAGACGCAGCTATTGGCTTTCATGCATACCTGTCACACATGTTAGTCTATTGCAGTGTCCCTCAGGGAGTATTCTACCACTATGCAGTCAACTTCCGCAGATGGCCGTCAGACGGCCAGTGTCCTGACTACAAGGTCAGGAAGCCTCTATTTTAGGACCTGTAGGTGTGTATTTTTTAATTGTTTGTGTGTCCCCAGCACTCAAAATGCTGGTGTGGCTACTTTGTATACATATCTGAGATATGCACATTTTTTTGCAAGATATGACACAAAAAACAATGAACCATTACTACGTTTTACATTGATAGTGCCGCGGAGTATGTAATACTCCCGGTGACTGTAATTTTAAAAAATCAATAAAAAAATAATGTGAAAATAATAAATTTCAAATGTTTTAGTCACACATTATTTGTATAAAATGTCAGACGTGACAAAATATTGATTTTCAGTATCAAAGTTGCTTAAAATGTATGGTAATTATATGACTAAATAAGATCACTAATCTAACCTAGACATGAGATGTGTATTGATTGTGAATGTGTTGTGTGAAATTTGTTATTGATAGTTTGTTTTCCTTACATGCAGGCCCCAGGGATGGGTAGAAGAAGGGGTCCTTAATCTTCAGACTGTTTCCAGACCTTGCCACAATGGAGGAAAGGGATATAATCAAATGGTTTAGATTAAATAGTCAAACTATACAGGATTTCTGTCAGCAGCTGGAGCCCGATCTGATGCCTCACAACAGTGTAGGAAACTGGCCTGGTTTGTGGTGGGTACCTAAGGTACTTACACCTTATACCAGGTCCAGGTATCCCCTATTAGTGTAGTGTAGGCAGTGTCTACAAGCCAGGCTCTCTGGAGGTAGCTGTGGATGAGCAGTCATGGCTTATCTAGGAGACATGCAAAGCTCATGCGATACCACTGTAGCCACACAGCACTTACACACAGGAAAGAAAACACTCAGTGTTACAAAAAAAGTACTAGAGAGGCAACCCTCCAACAGGAGGTGTGTAACACACTAAGCCCACATTTATTGATGGTTAGGGTTGCTTTAGCACCAGTAATTTTGCTAAAACGGCGGTAACAACTCCATATTTATATTTTGACGCTAGAGTCGTCTAGCATCAAAACACTGGAGTTAGCACCATGTTTAGGATGCGCAAAGCCACCCTGCGTCAATGAGATGCAAGGTAGCCGTTCCCGTCCTAAACACAACGCTAACCCCCTAGCGCCATATTTATATCCAGGTGCAGAAATGACGCGTATGGAGGAGACCGACCTTACTACTGGTGCTAAGCCTGCTTAGCACCATTACCTAACTCCTGTGGAACACCATGGAATGGGCACAAAGATGCCTACCCAAAGCCCCAGGAACACCACCACCCACACCACAGGGGCACTACAGTAGGGGGACCCCAACCCAGGTAAGTTTAAGTAAGTATATATTTTTTGTATGTACCTTTAAATGGGTTCCCCTGCCTGGCACTGGGTATGTTGTGCTTGTCCAGGGGACACTAGTCCCCTGTGGTGGGCATTGGGGTGGTGGTAATGACTCCTGTCTACACGTAGACAGGAGTCATTTTTTGGCTGCTTGGGCATCAAAAAATGACAGTAGGCTATTTAGTGGCATATTTCAGACCCACTGGCGCCATTTTCCCTACCGCCATCCCTGACCAGCTAGCGCCATTTTTTTAGATGCTAGCCATTCCTTAGTGCCATTTTCCACCATTTAATTAATATGGCACAACGATGGCCCTTAGGAATGGTGTTAGCCGGTGTTAAAAAAAATGATGCAAAAACTGAGTTAGTGCAGTTTTGGTAATTGTTCATCAATATTGGCCCTAAGTATGTACACTTATTACCAGAAATAGGCATTGAAAGTGATAGAAATTAATGCAAATGCAGTTAGACAATAGTAACCTCAGGGGGAGCACAAACCATATGCAAAAAAAAATGGAATGCGAACACAGGTCCCCCACCTAGGCAAATGGAATGTGTAGAGGGGAGTTCGGGGTACGAGGAAAACCCAAAGGTAAGTACCACAATGACCCCAGCGACAAGTAAGAAAGGAGTAAATTACCGGATTTTCCCAAAACCACCCACAAGGAGGGAAAAGAAAAAAATGCAACACCTATACAAGATTGCAAGAAACCAGCGGTGGATTCCTGAAGAGGAAGACCTGTGGAAAAAGGGGACCAAGTCCAGAAGTCACAGAAAATGCAGGAGGATCCAAGCAGCTCACGATTAGAAACACATCAGCAGCTTCATCAAGTTTCCAAGAGCTCAGGATTTGAAAATGTGAAGAGAGAATTTTATGACTTGGGTTGCCTACCAAACGTAGTTGGAGCAAATGATGATACGCTTATTGCCTTGGTGCCACCACACACAAGGTAACAGGTCTACTGCAATCAGAAGAACTTCCATTCTATCAATGTGTAAACTGTCTGCTTACCAGATTCATACATTTATACATCTCAAGTGTGTGTCCCCGCTTTCCTAGATCATCATATGATCCCTTTGTACAACAGAACAGCAAATGTCACAACTTGGACCTGAGAGGGCCTGGCTTGTTGGTAAATACAATACGATTTGAGGATCATTTGCGTTAATCCCAATTTAGAATAGTACAATGGCCTGATATGATTTTAATCTGTTAATTATTTGCTTCCATGTTAGAGACTCAGTGTATCCTAACCGCCCATGGTTGTTGGCATCGCTGAGGAATCCAACAACACCAGGGGAAGTCCACTTCAATGAGTCCCATGAAAGAACACGGAGGCCAGTGCAGCAGGCTTTTGGGGTCCTAAAGAACAGATTCAGGTGTCTGGGCAAGACCGGTGGAGCCCTCCTTTACTTATCCAACAAGGTGTGCCAAATCGTGTCTTCCTGGTGCATGCTGCACAACATTGCAACGGAACATCACCATCATTGCAGAGGATGGAGACCGTGAGGAGCCACTGGGTGAGGATGTTGAAATTCCCAGTGAAGATGACAGTGGTGAAGTGCAAGGCATTGACCTACATCAAGATGTCATTGACCACTTCTTCACCTGAGTGTAAGTGTACACTTACATATTGTAACATCCAAAGTCAGAACAACCTGTGACACAGGAACATATCAGTCAATAATGGTAATGTGGTAGGATTGGTCACATCAGGAAAGTCCAAGACAAAGATATTGTGGATCAGAGTTTCCCTACATTGACTATTGTGTTTCTTGACATAGATAAATTGTACTTGTGCTACGTATATGTGTCCTAACTTATCATTTGAGCCAAAATGTAAATGTGAAATCATTAATTTTCCCTTGTTATTCTGTTCCAGGGTCCTTCACCATGTCATCTTCATTTGGACATTTCACAGTTGTGACATTTGCAGTGATATGGTGTTGTTGGAAAGTACAAAGTGAACATGAGTTGATCCTGGGATGGACGGATCTTGTAAAGAGACAGCTTGCACTGTGATTGAATGGAAGTTCTTTGGATTGTATCAGACCTGGTTACTGTGGGATGTTGTCATCGATGCAATATGTGCTGTATAACTTGCTCTAACCACATGTGTATGTCAAGCCATAGCATACTGGTCTTCTTTCACACTGGCTAAATCTTCAATTTGTGTTCAGTGAAGAAAGCTGTTGATGTGTCTCCTCATAGTTGAAAGGGCTTTTTATTTAGCACACCACTGATTGGTGGTTGTGTAATTGCACCAGATACTGCCACATTGTTCTGTAATGGTTATGTGGCTTCACAGTTTCCTACTGCCATACTGTAGACTATTGGTGTTATTGATTTAGGATTCCTATTGTGAGGGCAAGATGGCTGGCTCCAGCTGAGGCAATGCATCAATAATAGTTTGCCTTTTTAATTTGATCTCATGTAATGTTCCCTTTCTCCCATGGTGTCACGGTTCTAGAATGTCAGCTTCTAAAAGGCACAGAATGTTTGGCTTCTGTATGATTTTTGATTAGCATATTTAATTGTGTCACAAAGTTATTGCCTAGAAACGTATGACACCATTCACATTTTATTGTTTCTTTTTCCATATTGTTATTGACATATGGAACACATTACCAAGTTGATATCTCTTATTTGTTTCAGTATCAAATTGTTTGACAGATTTAAAAAATGATGGTGTACTAAAGCCATAGACAAGGAATTACCACAATAAATACAACACCAGTCTTTCACTTTGTTTTATGTGCATTTATTTCGAACAAAAATATGTTTGAAATAGATGTGCAACCAGAATGTAAAACATTCCGTTATGGTGGATGAAACTATATTTGTTGAGCACAAAGTGTTTGTAGTCCAATATCCAAAAGACATATCTCCTCAGAAAAGGTAAATGTGTCCATCTAATAGTCCACATCCTTGGCATCCTCTCCTGGTGGTCTGGATGGGCATCCCCGCCTGGGGGGGGCAGGTGCCGGGACTGGGGTGGATGGATCGCTTTCCTCCTGTGGCAGGGCCTCCCTGTCTGTGTCTGCAGAAGGTGTACAGTGTCCGGATGCCGAAGGACCAAAGATAGGGGTAGATGGTACAGGAAAAGCCCTGCACATGTGATGAAAAATGTCAAACATCACCCCAGTCAGGGAGCACAAATCTAAGTTGTGAATTTGTAGCTCTTGAATGTGCACCCTCTGCACTTTCTTAAGGTCCCCGATTTTTGTTAGGACCTGGCCCATCATTCCTTTGGACTGTTGCATGGCTCCCAAGACTCAATCATCAGTGGTCAAGGTTACAATGATGACAGTGGTCTCATTGTCAGGCCCACTGATTCCCACTTCTACAACTACCCCCACCAACCTGTGCACTTGAGACAGGGTGCCCCATCCCACTGGGTCCTGGCACAACTGGAGGTGGTGGTTGCTCTACAGTAGCCAGCACTAGGGACCTAAGATGGGAGTTATGATCCTCTGGACATGGGAAGTAAAGGTATCCATATACCTAGGTTATATAGCAGCTGGGGTGGGAAGTATAGGTGTGGGCCGAGTGAGACTCACCAGGGCTGTCTGCCCAGCAGACCAGATGGACCAGACATCCCCTCATCATCTGGACTTGCAGGAGTGGTGTCCTCACTGAAGGCTTGATCCTGGCCTGGATTAGAGGTGTCTTCATTTACATATGGTGGTCCACTAGATCTGGGTGTTAGTCCTAATATAAATGACAAAATAAAAAGACATTAGAGGTCGATATTGTTACTCAAATCTGTCCTCAGCTCTGGATGACGCAACCTAATGAAAACAAAAATGCCGATTAATGGGATATTGAGATCTTCGTGTGATTTTTCACGTTTAACGCATGCAGGTTAATATACACAGAGGCACGCTTCAGTAATGATGGAGAGATGTCCTGAAATGTAAAATGTAAAAAAGGACAGTGTACATTCCATGTACCAGACATGCAACTCAACACGGTAGAGAGGCGAATTGAGAGATGTGTCACTGCAGGGCCTAGCAGGCTCAACAAGCAAACTACTGTACAAATTATTGTATTTAATGGCATTGCTCATCATATGAACACTGCAAAGTAATTTGAACATCAATACTAATTATAATCAGAATGCCACAGAACATGGTTTGAAAACCTTTAATCCCCACACCATGGAATATGCAAGCAAGTAGATAAATTCAGTGTAGTGATAGGAAGGTGCCAGCATACCGGATTGACACAGCAGGTGATATTTTAATACATACCATGAAATGGTGAATGTCAACTAGATAAATCTTTGACTTTTGGCTATAGGTGGAAGGAAAGGGAGGTTGCGCTACATCACATTGCACTATTGTTTTGCAGAGACAAAAACAAGGCATCTTGGTTGTAGTCATTTGTAAACACTATTGCAAATACTTGTGAAAAAAGTAGGTAACACATACCTATATGAATTAATGCAGTTAAAATTAAACACACATTTGCACACATATGTGTATATAACGATTAGGTTAAGATAACACTCAAAAGTACTATACTTTCATGTGCATACAGATGGAGGTAGGAACCTATTTTATAAAGTAAAACAACGTAAATTTAGATACAGCAAAGGACAAGGCTTATGCAAGGGGTGATCCATGGAGGAAGGACAACACACAATCTGACACATTCTGAACATCTAAGTTAAGGGCAAGGACTCCATTTGTGATTAGTGAGACATACATAGGTATACCTTACGAGTCTCCACTCCACTAGGAATTCCTGTCAAGCCTTCAGGATGAAGGATCTGAAAGACCTCATCCTCCCAGGGAAAGAGTTGTAGTGGGGGGTTTTGGAGAACCACCACCAGTCCTCTGGACCACAGGAGATGCGTAGAGGCCAGAGAATGCACTCTCCCATGTAGGTTGTTCCACCGCTTCCTAATGTTCTCCTGTGTGTGCAAATTGTTAACTACAGCATTCACTCTGTTGACCACTCTGTCCCACATTTGCCTTTTTAAAGAAATAGTAGTCTTTTGTACCTGTGCTTCAAGCAATTGTGGCTCTACTCTAATAATTTCATTGTCCATGGCTGACAATTCTCTCTCTGTGAAAATCAAAAAATGTAATAGTTGCATAAAGCACAGAGGAAGATGAAAACAGAACAAAAATGTAGCTTCTGGGTGGTAGAATCTATATAGAAATGCTCTGCTGTAGTGGAATGGCATAGGATCATGGTCTGAAATGGAATGTGTTTTATAGTGTGTTTTGCAGGTGTTCACAATTTTCCAATATACTTTAAGGGCCAGATGTAGCAAGAAGGCAAATTGCGAGTTGCAATTTGCTATGCAGAACGGTGTCTCAGACACCGTCTGCGAGTCGCTATGGGGTCGTAAAGACCCACCTCATTAATATTAATGAGGTGGGTCGCAATTAGCGACCCCATAGCGATTCAGGGCACTCACGGGGATGGAGGCCTGCTGGGAACAGCAGACCTCCATGTCCGTGACTGCTTTTAAATAAAGCCGTTTTTTTTTTTAAAGTGCAACCCGTTTTCCTTAAAGGAAAACGAGCTGCACTTTGAAAAATAAACCGAAACCTTTTGTTTCGGTATTTTTCAGGGCAGGTCCATTGGACCACTGTCTGCTCTGAAAAATTATATTTTTTTCCATTCACATTCATGGGGACCCCTTCCCGTTTGTGACTGGGTTACCATCCACTTCAAGTGGATGGTAACTGCAAGTCCATTTGCGACCACGAATTACATCGCATTGCGACTCGCAAATAGGAAGGGAATACCCTTTCCTATTTGCGACTCGGAAATGCATTTTGCGAGTCGGATCCGACTCGCAAAATGCATTTCTGCATAGCAAAGAGGCTTTTGCGCCTCGCAAACGGCATTTTTCGCTGTTTGCGAGGCGCAAACCCTTTGCTGCATCTGGCCCTTAAGTGTGCACTACTAGCATTCAACCAATAGCCACAGCCATGATACAATGCTAAACGGTTTCTGCGACTTACTCTTGCCGTCATGGGCCCACCACTGATACACCTCCAGGATGACTGGGTTATCTAAATATGGTCAGGGGAATCCCCTGGACATGATGGTGATGGAGTGCCAATCAGCATCATAAGAGTCCACCTCGTTGACTGTGGAATACACCTGGCGCAACAGACTGAACTCCATTGAAGCTGTTGACAGCTGCACAGCCGTGGATCCAAATATGATTGGTGAAACACTGTGAACGTGACGGAGTGCTTTGGACCATCACAGCGGTGGAGTGGTGGTAACACCATCAAGATCTAAATCAGGCCTTAGAGTGTCTCATAAATTATGCAAGAAAGAGCAGGGAACTCTGGGTAGTTTGCATGTTTGAGGTGGAGAGCAGCTCCTTCATGTGAAACATTCTACAACCCCACAGACACTCCCAAATTGCTCAGCTCAAATGTCTGCCTTTCAAGGACAGTTTTTAAGCATATGATTAGCTTAATGCCATCCACGCTGAGCTAGAAAAATGACAAAGTAATTTGAAAGAAGGACAAATTTGGCAGAAAGTTAGAATTTTACTCAGAAAGTGTGCTGTTCATGATTCAGTTAAAATCTATTCAGCCATTTTCAAGAAATTTGCATTGAAAGAGGTGCTCAGGCTGGGCTTGAAAGGGCTCAAAACCTGTTATATCTGTGAAGGTGGATCCCACAGGAGTACTCAAGAACTTCTGCTTACCATAATCTTAAAAAATAAAAGTTTCAGATTGGCCGAGAGAGCTTTTTCTCTCTCTGGCCTTTTTTGGACTGATCCCATGGGACCGATATATATGACTAGCTAGCTGCAACTTGATCAAAAATATTGAAGGTGCCATTCTAGGACACAGGCACCCTGCCCATGTGCCCTGAACAAGTTAAAAAAGAAACATGTAAGAGGGAAGGTAGGTACATACAGACATCATGCCAATCATGAGTAGGGAGAGAGCAGGCCCAGAAAGACCCCTCCAGGGGTCAAAAAACAAAAAGTTGTTCCTATACTCCATCAGAATTCTATGATAGGCTCATTTAGATGTATGATGTAAGGCTTTTAATATACTTTAGGAAACTCCTTTTGACAAATGTTATTCTAAATATCAGTCCCCATTGTATTTAAGTGAGTTGGATCCACTTGTGCTGCTAAACTGTCCTCAAATCCATGTAGGAGCATTGATGTGTGGATAAGATTGGTGTTGTATGGTGTGGCGTATAATGAATGAATTTTGCTCAGGCTAAGTTGTGAGTAGTTCCACTTATATTTTGAATGATTTAATAAACATAACACAGAGATAGATTGTCTCGCTACATGGAGAGCCTGCAGAAAGTTGCCACTGCAATGCTATGGGATAGCCTCCAGGAGGTTCACAATGAAAGGGTGCAAGAAAGAAGGTGTTAGAGATGACCGTATTTTGTGTGGTGTTCCTCTAGATATTTGCCTCCTTTTGCAGAACCTATTTTCAGGTGGGCTACAGCACTCATTAAGTCACACACAAAAGTAACACTGCAATTCCGGTTCCCAGGCTTGCTCCTGCAGCCTGTGTATGCAGTTCTAAATTGCTATTCCGACCTGTTGAAATAAACATTTTGACAGGCCTAAGCCTTCTTTTTTAATATTTATAAGTCACCAGTAAGATAGGCCCTAAATGCTCATAGGGCAGGGTGCATGGAATTTAAAATGTAGCACATGTATATTTAATGCTTTGCATGACCTGGCAATAAAAACCCTCCAACCCGCCATTTTTCACTGTGGCAAGACTAGGGGGGTCATTACAACATTGGCGGTATAAGGCGCTTACCGCCGTGCAGAAGACCGCCAATACACCGCCGCGGTAGACCGCCACAGCTATTATGACACACATCACGGAATCTGCCGAAATTCAGACACCCACACAACTCCGCCACACCAAAGGTCAGCGATAAACATGCGGAAACAAATCCTCCACCTCCACGCCAACAGAAACACGCCCATGCTATTACGACCCACGAATCCATGCGGCGGTCTTTCAACCGCGGTATTCCATTGGCGGTACACACCGCCGCACTCAAAATACACACACACATACAAAACACTGCCACATTGGACAATTCCAAATACACACACCTGATACACATACACACACCACTCCCACACACACAACACAATATAAAATACACACCCACATCACCCACAAACCCCTAAGACCAGAAATTCTGAGAGAAGGCCAGAGAGACAGCACAGCAATTGACATCCTCATCACACAGAGCCACACAACACCATCACCCACACAACATCCACGCACAAAACACCACACACCACTACACTCACCACACTCATCACCACATAAACCACCCCACACCTCACTCACACCACCCCATGTCATGCCAAAGACACCCCCACTTCTCCGAGGAGGAGCTCAGGGTCATGGTGGAGGAAATCGTCCGGGTAGAGCCACAGGTATTTGGCTCACAGGTACAGCACACATCAATAGCCAGGAAGATGGAGTTATGGTGCAGAATAGTGGACAGGGTGAACGCCGTGGGACAGCACCCAAGAAATAGGGAGGATATCAGGAAGTGGTGGAACGACCCACGGGGGAAGGTGCGTTCCACGGTCTCCAGGCACAACATCGCGGTGCAGCGGACTGGCGGCGGACCCCCACCTCCTCCCCCACAACTAACAACATGGGAGGAGCAAGTCTTGACCATCTTGCATCCAGAGGGCCTCGGAGGAGTCGGTGGAGGATGGGACACTGGTAAGTCAAATCTTAACTATCATATCCCCCACCCTACCTGCATGCTATCACACACCCCCACCCTCACACCATCTCCTAGTCCTCCAAATCCTCACTAATGTACCCATAACACAAACCACCCATCCCAACACCAAGCCCTGCATGACACAACTAAGCATGGTCACCCCTCACTAAAGCATGCTCACTGCACATACCCAGAACACCCCCCCAACCATCATCACACAAGCCCCCACACAGGAATGCTTGCACTGGGGTTCACGCACACCCACCCATTGCACACCATTACACACACACATGTAATAAACATGTTCTTATGCCCCTGCAGGAACCCGAAGGACCGTCGCCACACCAGAGGGTCCAGACAACACCTCTCCACCCCCAGAAGAGGCCCACAGTGACGAGAGCAGCTCTGCCCTGCTGGATCTTGATGACCAGCCCGGACCATCGTGGGCCTCAGGACAGTCGGTTCCCCTTGCACAGGCACAGCCCAACACCGACCTTCCACCTTCTGGTAACACCAGCACAGCACCCACCCAGCAGGCCCAAACCTCCCTATCCAGGACAGGTCAATCAGCTGTGTGTCCACCACTACAGGGCACCCAGGGTAACCCACCACCCCAACAACAACAGGGACCTGGGGGCAGTGGTAGTGGGCACATGGTCCAGGCGACGGAGGCCCAGGAACATAGGGGAACTGGGAGGACTGCTGTGCGACAGAGGGAGGACAGGCCAAGGGAACCAACTCTCCACAAGGCCCTCTCCTCCATCATGGGAGCATACCACCACTCCCAGGAGACGGTGGCGATGGTCCTGGACAAGTTGCAGGAGACCCTGCGTCTGCAGGAGGAGCAGTATTTGGGGTTCAGGGAGGAGCTCAGGACCATCGGCTCCGCCCTGGGCACCATCATAGGGGTGCTGAAGGACATACAGCAGACCTTGAGGGACACCATGGCACTCCAAGGGGCCCCTGACACTAGCCAGGACAATGAAATGCCCACCACCTCCGCCGGCGCTAGTGGACAGGACGCCCCACCACAGGACCACAACACCAGCACCCCACCCCCTGCATACGGACAAGCACCATGCAAGCGGTCCCTGAGATCCAGGAACAGGACAGAGCAAGATGACAAGACCCCCGCCAGGAAATAAGACCACCCTGATTGTCCTTCCACTGTCCCACTTTGTTACCCTATCCATATTCGAACTGCCCCAGCTCCACTTCCCATGCCCAGATGGGCAGTGTACCTGTGAGACTAATAGACTGGACTCTGCCATGGACATTCCTCCTCCATCCCCCATCACCATTTTACAACCCCCCTTCATTTTATGAGCACTTAAATAAACACCCTTGAAACACAAACAAATCTGGAGTCAGTCTATGATTTGGTACTTTGTATAACCTATTACAGTGTCATAATGGGTTATCCATTATAAGGCTAACATACCTATGCCACACATCACAAGCCCTTGAAGGATGCAAGCAGTTGACACGTAGGTTACCACACTTGTGAAACTGAAATAGAAGGGTACAACTCAATTAACAAATAGTGATTGAAATGGAGGAACAGGATAGAGGTAGACGTGTGAAAGTTAATGTAATGTTAAACCAGAAAATGTTCTCACCTGTGTGTCACTGGAAATATTGCTGTATGACTGACTCCCTGTTCTCGTTTCCTTCTTCCTCAGCTTCATCCTCATCACTGTCCATAGGCTCCACAGTCTCCACAGCTGCTACAACACCGTCATCTGGATCATCCTCCTGCAGAAAAGGCACCTGGCGTCGCAATGCCAAATTATGGAGCTTGGAGCGACGATGACGTTGCACACCTTCTTCGGTGAATAGAATAGAGATCCACCTGTCATATGGAGGCACCTGAACCTGGCCTTCAGGAGGCCGAAGGTGCATTCGATCACCCTCCTAGTCCGCCCATGGGCCTCATTGTAGCGTTCCTCTGCCCCGATCCTGGGATTCCTCACTGGGGTCAGTAGCCATGACAGGATGGGGTAACCAGAGTCCCCCAATAGCCATACACGGTGCCTCTGGAGTTGACCCATCATATCAGGGATGCTGCTATTCCGCAGGATGTAGACGTCATGCACAGAGCCAGGGAACATAGCATTTACCTGGGAGATGTACTGGTCTGCCAAACAGAGCATCCGGACATTCATGGAATGATAACTCTTCCTGTTCCTGTACACCTGTTCACTCCTGTGGGGTGGACCAGAGCTACATGGGTCCCATCAATGGCACCTATGACGTTGGGGATATGTCCCAGCGCGTAGAAGTCACCTTTGACTGTAGGCAATTCCTCCACCTGAGGGAAAATGATGTATCTCCTTACGTGTTTCAGCAGGGCAGACAACACTCTGGACAACACGTTGGAAAACAACATAGGCTGGGACATCCCTGATGCCATGGCCACTGTTGTTTGAAATGACCCACTTGCAAGGAAATGGAGCACTGACAGCACCTGCACGTCTTTGGGGATTCCAGTCGGATGGTGGATCGGTGACATCAGGTCTGGCTCCTACTGGGTACATAGTTCCTGGATAGTGGCACGGTCAATCCGGTAAGTGACGATGACATGTCTTTCTTCCATTGTCAACAGGTCCACCAGCGGTTGGTACACCGGAGGATTCCACCATCTTCTCATATGTCCCAGATGACGGTGCCTACGAAGGATAACAGCGAAGAATCAGTCACTATTCCTCCAGGTATGTACCCACAGTTACACACAAGACTACACTAGACACAAAACCCTTCCTATATGTGTGTTGAGTGTAGGCCTAGCTATGTGTGACGCAGTAGTAAATGAAGCCATGTGGGCCCCTGAAATGGCGGCTGCCTGACCTCTAAACTGGGACAATGGGTTTGTGGGGTAACTGCGCTGGCGTTGCACACCGTCGCGGTAGGCGGTCGTAGACCGCGGCGCAATGCTGCATTGGTTCACATTGGACCCTATGGGTCCCAGGAGCCAATGAACAGGTGTGCCGGTGGTGATGATGCGCACCGCCGCGGACGTCACTGCCGCGGACGTCACCGTCATTTTCTATCTGTTCAATCACTAGATACCTGACCTTCGACAGTAGAGGACCTTCACTGCTAGTGCTGCTGTGACCTCTGTCTGGAAGCGACGATGGCTGCTGCATCTGGGGAAAGGGCCCCTGCCTTCACTGCACAGGAGTTAGAGAAACTTGTGGATGGGGTCTTCCCCCAGTACACTCTACTCTACAGTCCTCCAGACCAACAGGTTAGTACACAGGGAGCATGTTGTATGGGCTAGGACTGGGTGGAGAGGGCTGGTTGGAAGATGGAAGGGGGCAGAGTTCATAGAACATTAATGCATGGGAATGAATGGGCCACATGGACAGAGTAGGGAGGGGGCCACTCACATTGACGGTGCAGTTGGTATTGACTGTTCCTCTTCCCTTGTGCATGTCATGTAGGTCAGCGCCCACCAGAAGAGGGACATTTGGCGTGCCATCGCCAAGGAGGTCCGGACCCTGGGGGCCCACCAGAGACGGGGCACCCACTGCCGGAAGAGATGGGAGGACATTCGCCGCTGCAGTAAGAAGACGGCAGAGGCTCAGCTGGGGATGGCTTCCCAACGTGGTAGGGGTGCCTGTTGCACCATGACCCCCCTGATGTTCCTGATCCTGGCGGTGGCCTGCCCGGAGTTGGATAGGCGCTTGAGGACATCACAGCAGACACAAGGGGGTGAGTACAACCTCATTCTGCAGGCTTTGCGTGCAGTGAAGGTGTCTGGGTGGGGGAGGTGGGCTGTGGGTGTGCCTAGGCCAGGGCGAGTTAGGTAGGCAAGGCCCCTCCGTAATGTAGGCCATGTGGCACTCAACTTCACCTCAGCAGAGTGCCAAGTCGAGGTATAGTTCCCCCTGTGGCATCCATGTGCACAGATGTCCACCATTGCCATGTAGGCCATAAGCCAGAAATTGCATGTGCAGAGTGCAGGAGCACAGCGTTATGTAGGGGGCTGCTGTGTCTGTCTTGTCCGCCAACTGTAGCTGAATGCCATGCACCAAAACTCTCTTTCTTCTGTCTCCCCCCTTCTTCCTGCTCTCCCTGTCCTTTTGTACATCAGCATCATCAGGCAGAGGTACAGTGGCACCGGAGCACGAGGGAGCTGCATCCCACATGGCCATGGAGGGCCACACCACGGACTCTGAATGCACCAGTGGGACGGAGGGCGAGGGGAGCACCACGAGTCGCACAAGGAGACCCAACACCCCATGCCGCTCACCTGCACTCACCACCTCCACTGCCATTTACACGTCCCCTGTGTCCTCTCCCAGTGTGTCTGTGACGCCCCCTCCCAAAGTACACAAACGCCTGCAATCACTCACCCAACATCCATCCACCTCACAACAGCCTCCAGTACCTGCACCTGCACCCAAAACAGCTAAAGTGACACCTCCGACAACCACCTCCTCTTCCTCCACTCCCAGACCCCTCCAGCTACCCATCCCAGTGTTCGTCAGAAACTGTCCTTCTCTAAAATGTACCTTTTTGCCCCCCCCTCCAATTCATCATTCCCGTCGTAGCGCCTCAGCCAAAAAGCCTCCAATACCAGTGGTGCGTGTTCAAGGGTTGTGGAGTGCACCGGCCACTAGGGAAGGCAGTAGGACCCGGAGCCAAGGCACTGGCAGCCCACCCCCTGTAAAGGCTCTAAAATTGGAGAGTGGACGACGGGACCGTGTTAAGACTCCTGGTGGGAAAACAACTGACATGGGTTCGAATGGGATTGGTGAGTCAGCTGTAACTCCAACAAAGGTGGGGAAGGTCCAGAGGAAGTCTGCCCAGCCTGTTGTGAGTGTCACGGCGGAGAAGTGCGCGATCATTTCCGGCGGTCCAGACACAACCACCAGCACCGTCGTCACTGGTCCAGAGACCACCGCCAGGGTCACAGCCCAGGAGGGCCCAAGTATTGTCACTGGTCAGGAGACCACCGCCAGAGTCACAGCCCAGGAGGGCCCAAGTATCGTCACTGGTCAGGAGACCACCGCTGGAGTCATAGCCCAGGTGGGCACAAGTATCGTCACTGGTCCAGAGACCACCGCTGGAGTCATAGCCCAGGAGGGCCCAAGTATCGTCACTGGTCCAGAGACCACCGCCGGAGTCATAGCCCAGGAGGGCACAAGTATCGTCACTGGTCCGGAGACCACCACCAGAGTCACAGCCCAGGAGGGCACAAGTATCGTCACTGGTCTGGAGACCACCGCCGGAGTCACAGCCCAGGAGGGCACAAGTATCGTCACTGGTCCGGAGACCACCGCCGGAGTCACAGCCCAGGAGGGCACAAGTATCGTCACTGGTCCGGAGACCACCGCCGGAGTCACAGCCCAGGAGGGCACAAGTATCGTCACTGGTCCGGAGACCACCGCCGGAGTCATAGCCCAGGAGGGCACAAGTATTGTCACTGGTCCAGAGACCACCGCCGGAGTCACAGCCCAGGAGGGCCAAAGTATCGTCACTGGTCCAGAGATCACCGCCGGAGTCACAGCCCAGGAGGGCCCCGGCTGCCACAGCCCTGCTGGGCAATGATGGAACGTCATGCCACACACCAAAGCCCAGTGTAGAGAATGTCATGCCACACACCAATGCCCAGTGTAGAGATCGTCATGCCACACACCAATGTCCGTATCAGAACCGCCATGGCAAATCACCGCTGAACAGGGCAAAGACCGCCATGGCAAAGCACCTCTGAACAGTCCAGTACTGCCATGTCAAAGCACCGCTGAACAGGGCAAAGACCGCCATGGCAAAGCACCGCTGAACAGGGCATAGACCGCCATGGCAAAGCACCGCTGAACAGTCCAGAGACTGCCATGACAAAGCACTGCTGAACAGGGCAAAGACCGCCATGGCAAAGCACCGCTGAACAGGGCAAAGACCGCCATGGCAAAGCACCGCTGAACAGTCCAGAGACCGCCATGGCAAAGCACCGCTGAACAGGGCAAAGACCGCCATGGCAAAGCACCGCTGAACAGGGCAAAGACCGCCATGGCAAAGCACCGCTGAACAGTCCAGAGACCGCCATGACAAAGCACCGCTGAACAGGGCAAAGACCGCCATGGCAAAGCACCGCTGAACAGGGCAAAGACCGTGTAGGAATGAAAAGGCCGCCACATCAGGCATCCTTAGCCCATGTGCAGCTGGGACAGTGACAGGACATGAACTTTCACGGGGAGACTCATCCAGTCTGGGCACCAGTCCCACCCAGTACCAGTAGAGAACTGCATCTACTTGAGAGACTGTGGCTTTCCACTCCCCAGGATGGCACAGTGGGCAAACCACCCACTGTATAGACTTGAGAGACTGTGGCTTTGCACTCCCCAGGATGGCACAGTGGGCAAACCACCCAATGTATAGACTTGAGAGACTGTGGCTTTGCACTCCCCAGGATGGCACAGTGGGCAAACCACCCACTGTAGAGACTTGAGAGACTGTGGCTTTACACTCCCCAGGATACATCAATGGGCATGGAGCCCCGTCGTGGATCTGGCTTCGCATTCATCTGGCTGAGGTGCCCCCCCTTCGCTTCCCCCTGAGGTGCCTGTAGTATTTCTATCTGATGCCCCGGCAGTGTTCTCTCCGATTGTGCTCAGGTATCGTTTGTGGGCCTCGCCCATGCATTTTTGGACTGTTGGTGCACGGACATTGTTGTGTACATATCTGCACTACTTCTCGGATTGTATATATAATTATGAGTGATTTTGAAATATATATCTGTATATTTTTGCATGACATGTATATTGGCACATTACAATGTTTGACCGAATTTCGCATTGTCTTTGCATTCTTCTGGGGGGATTGTGGGTTGTTACTGTGATTTTTGTGACTGCATTGGTGTGTATGTTGTAATATGCGAGGGTGGGGGTGTTTGGTGGGTGTCCCCCTAACTTTTGCCTCCTCCCTCCCCGTGTCGTAGGTGCAGTACTCACCGGTATCTTCTGTGCCTATGTAGCTGTTGGTCGTAGAAGAGCAGAAAGACAAGGGCAGGTAGGATTTGCAATTCCGGCTCCATGGTGTCCTCGTTCCTCGTGGGATGTGTTCAGGTGAGTGTTTTCCCATAGCAAAAGCTGTTTCCGCCGTGTTTTTATCCACGGTGAATCTGCCCCGGAAAAGGTGGCGGATTGGCGGGTTGTAATACTGTGGGCGGTACATTGTCTCCCGCCTGTCTGTTGGCGGTAACCGCCGCGCTGCTTGTCTGTACCGCCGTGGCGGGCGGTGTGTTATAGTGGCTGTCTTAGTTAGCGGTTTCCGCCAGGGTCATAATTCCCTTTTTTTTGTTCGCCGGCCTGTTGGCGGTCTTACCGCAGCTTTAACACCGACCGCCAGGGTTGTAATGACCACCTAGGTCTTTCATAGTGAAAGACTGGGTTACATTATATTAAATTATAGTGCTTCATTTCTTTTTGGGAGTAGCTAGATGATTCAAGGAATCATTGAAAATAGTCATTTTAAAACCAACTTAATGATAAAGTCTGATTATATATTACTGTTTTGAAAATGACACTTTTAGAAAGTTGTCTTTTTCATGCCTAAGCCAAATGTGCCTTTCTACTAGTATCAGGGGGTAACCTGACTTTTAATGGCTTTTCTGTGGTGTTATGTGTATTGTTCCCAGACAGTGAGTATAGCTAGGAGTTTTTCTTCCTGGAGCAGGATGGTCTGGGAGATAGTGCCATCCCCTTCCAGAGCTCCAAAGAGTGTTTTCCTGTCACTGGCAAATTTATCTCACACATAGGTCTGCCTTTCTTTGCCTTCCTAGTAAGCTTGGTTCTAAGCCCAGTAGGGTTTAGGGGTGGGAAGCAGCCCTGCAATAGGCTGGAGTGCCCACAAGACAAGGCTTGCCCATTATCATAACCACACTTCTGGGCCCAGGGAGCACTGCCCAGGGGTAGAAAGGTTCTGTCTTGCTGGATTTAGATGGAGGGGGTACTGTGGGATCGTTTGCAGCGAAACACACAGGGAGTGCTGCAACAGTGGGCAGGGTCACCCCTGTGAACCTTAGCCCCATTGGTTGAGGAGCTGCCATGAATTCCCCCCACCCACAGGCTTGCACTAGGTATCAATATGGCACCCCCAGTACTCTCCTCAGATCACTTTAGGACTTTTGGAAGAACAGTAGAGGAATGGATCTCCTGTATGTGATCTGAGAAAAACATTTATCACAGAACCTTCTCTCCCTTGTGTACCACGGACAAAGAAGTGCACTCGAACATCATAAGGCTGACCTCCTGTGTGGGTTAAGGGGATGCAAAAAGCTCCAAAAGGCCTTCTCCATCATTCCCAGATGACAAGTTCCAACTGGACTTTTCCAGGGCCCTGCTGCTAGCCTCTGTTGGAAGCAGTGATTGAATGAGTCTTGACCCCCCAAGTACTGCCCCCAACGGGCCTGGACCCTTGATGCTAAAGTGCACTCCTCTTGAAGTTTCCTGAAACCTGGGACTGCGAAACTTTTTGGCAAATTTTTGCTCTGGGAAACAATGATCCAATCAGCCAAGTTGCAGGTTGTTCCCACCACGGTCTTCTCTGCAGCAGTAAATCCAGTTCAGTAACAGCTTGTGGAGAAGGTGACTGGCCACGTGGAGCCGTCTTTCGCTACATCATGCCGCCTGACCCTGCTGGAAGAATGCAAGTGGCAAAAATGTGATAGGCCCCAATTGTCAAATTTTGAAATGTTCATTGGGCTGGAAGACATTTCAAACCATTGTCAGGAACTGCGGCCAGTGTGGTATCTGCAAATGTATTGTAACTTTGGCGAATGGCTCCATGATGGAACCGTACGGCAAAGTTACAAATATTTTTTATTTTTAACAACAAAACCTCAAAGTAGAATTTTGTTTTTGTAAATAAAAAAAAAACAATATCCTCATTGTCTTGTAAGTTATCTCCTATGGTGGGGGGGGGGGCATTTTGCTGTTTTCACTGCCCCTTACTGCCAGGCTTTTTCCTAGCACTGATGGACAGTGAAAACTGACCTATATGTCTGCCCATGTAAATTAGGTGGGCGGACATATAGATCAACCTCTGACGGCACCCTGACAGAGTAGTCTGTGCTTTGTTTATACCACGGTCCGCCTGCATTTAAATCCAGCGGGCAGACCAATATATTGGCAGAAAGGTTACTCCATCACTGTTGCAACTAAGTACACTTTCTGTCACCTTATAAACCGGGACCGAAGTTTGAAGGTAGAAATCTTCAGCCAGCAAAAGCTTGAAAAGCATTTGACTAGTGAGGGACTTGATCTTACCCGCCAAAAGTCAAAAAGGCAACAGCTTCACAAAGATCTCTTTCAGTGGGTATCCAGAGATGTGGTGACTCTTCGGCCAATGCCTGCTGGCTTACCTGTTGAGGATTTTTGACTTCCATTCCAGAGACTAAGGGCCCGATTTAGAGTTTGGCGAATCGGGTTACTTCTTCACAATTGTGACGGATATCCGGTCCGCCTATTACAATCCCTCTATATTCTATGGGAATCATAATAGGGTGGAATGGGATATCCATCATATTTATGATGGAGTAACCCATCTGCCAAACTCTAATTCAGGCCCCAAGTAAAAAAGTAAAACTGGTACCTGTATCTGTTATATGCTCCATTGCAGTTGGCCTTTACTTTTGACTTTGCCCTGGTCAAATGCGACCAGGTTGGGACTTAATGCCTTTTTTGTGCTATTTTGAACCATAACGTTTAAAAAAATCATAACTTTGGTTCTACTCATTTGGATCTGTGTAATTTCATTTAGTATAATTTACTCTGTTCTTCTAAATTGGTTTGGGATTTTTCTTGTGTCCCTTTAAATGCTGTATAAATGCTCTACACATTAAGCACAGGTTTAATTAGCGAACTGAGTTGTTCACCCTGACAAAAATTGCTATTAGCATTTGAGGTGGGTTCTGACTCCCCAAATAATCCCCCAATCTTTTACAGATGGGTAGCTATACAAGAGTTTGAATGGTGTGTGTTAAGATTAGAGATGTGCTGTGAATGTGGCATAACGAGTGGTAGATACAGCTTAGGAAGTAGGTCTTGAATACCAGTGTTTTCACAATATGTTTATTTCTTTATTTGAATAATATTGGCATGAAGCGTAGATGCAAGTTGGGCACTTTGACTGTTAGTCGTCCTTAGCCATGTGTTCTAAAATCTGTTAGACCAGTGATTGGAATACATAACGAGAGATATGGCATCACCAGTAGCACTGTGTACAATCATCTGAATGCACGTGGCTCGGTGCTTATAAAAGACCAGATGTTGGTCCTTTCTGAACAGTAAACAAACTCCAGAGTTTAGCAGATATGAAAAGGTAGAGCATCCAATTCCAACTTGTTCAGTATTACACATTGACATTTTGATTCAAAAGTGCATGTTGGATGGAAGCTTTACCTGGAGCAATATGTATAATGTTTTCTTGTAGGTAAGACACTTTACCCAATATAGAGAACATGATGGATGATGCAGAGGGCCTTTGTGAAGATTTGTCTTGCAAGGTGCATAGTGCTGCAGCGATTATTTAGTTGCAGAAGCAGAAGACGTTTTGCTGCAATGTTTAAATTTTGGGAGAGCATGTGAAGCAGGTCAGGAGAAGTTGGAACCTAAGGTCATTAAATCTAAACCTGTTAATATGATCCAAACCATCTTTGTGACACCGAGGTCCTTCGAACTCTTGAACTTCTCCATTGGAAGCTATTACCACTTGCCATTAGGGAAGCCTTCCACACCAGAAGTTCAAAATTCCATTAAAATGTCACTTCCTGTTCTTTGAATTTCAAGTGATTTTCACAACATTCAGCACACAAACATTATAACTGTGGACATTATTGTCCACCCGCCTGTCAAGCTCTAGATATGTAATTGGGTTATCTGTCCTCAATGCCAATTGGCCTAGCATCAACATGAAAAACAACACTAATGTTGTAACCTAACCCATTGCTCAAATAGCTATGCAGCGTAGTTCAGTGTTGTATTTGTACAAAGCTTTTATTCAAAATGTTTCTTATAGTCCTGATGCTAAATATATAAATATCTACTAAGGGAGTAAATACAGAGTTACATTTGTTTATAAGGAAGGAGAACATCCAGTCCAATGCCTTGTGAGTTTTTATTCATGGCCATCACAAAGTAACAATAAAACGTGTTTTGCAGTAACATTGTTTTCAAGTGAATTTCTTGTTGGCACCTTTACCTACTCTATTATTATTTCCCAAGCACACAGGGGAATATTGGGCTGCCCTTTTTTGTTTTATAACCTCTATCAAAGGCTCTCAAGAACACCAGAAGTATCAAGGCAGCAGCTACATTCTTGACCACTTTCGATATGACATTGTTCAATGTGGAGAAGAAGCAATATCCTTATGAATGATTGTCTGACTAACAGCAATATTTGAGGGCCGATTAATGGCATACTGAGGGTATTCAGGATACACTGTCACTATCAAAGAAAATGCCCATCCAGGACACATTGCAATTATTAATAGTAAGTTTCTGACTTTGATCACTAGTAGTATGGCACTAGAATATCATCATCTAAAGATGATCTGACAAAACTAGTGTGTGCTAATCATTTTAAAACATCGCACCATTTGATTTATTAACAGAAAAGCTGCATGTAATGGTGCACTTTTGTAAACAATATTTAGACCTCAGTGTTTTTTTCAGACAATATTTAGGCAACAATATTGTGACATACAACCCTAATAATACAGGTAAGTCCACAACCTAGTGTCGGCATTTGTGGCAAAAAAAATCTGACTATGAAAGGCAAAATAGAGTGCCTTCTATGACCTTCTTTGTTAAATAGTGGTGAACTCCTGGCTATCACAGAAATAATACAGTCATCACAGTAGCCCATCCATGCCACACTATGGGCAATAATAGTGAAATTCTGCTATATCAGGGATAATACAGGCCCATGTTTGACTTGTTGCGGCCCATTCAATAAACATAGCCCTCACATAATGGTGAGTGACTACCTTTGAGTAATTGTGGCCATTCTTGTTATAATTCTTGCTGGCTGTGAGAGAAAGGCAGTGAAAGTCTCTACTGCGTGGTGGACATCCAAATGTTTTGGTAATGATAAATTGGCATGAAGGGCAGACTCTGCATATGTGTTACAGTATTCTTTGTGAGTTTGTGGTAAAAATAGTATACTAATGTTTGGGAACCAAATATGTATTGCCTAAAAAATGTATCTAACACAATAACAAGGTGATGAATGGAATGCTTGAATTAATCTCAGCCACTGGAAACTGCTCTGGCAGCTTCCCAATCCATCATTTTTCACCCATCATGCCACCTCAGTGTGGACCCAGACATATGTAAATCAGGCCTGACCCTGCTTCAATACTACTGGTCCAGCCCGTTCTGCCAAGCCAGGTCCTCAGAGAGCTGGAAATAAAGCAACCCAGGACCCTCTAATTGAAGGTGGACTCTCATGCTTTGATCAGTCGTGAAAATTTACCATGGTATTGTCTGCCCAACCTCTTCCGATGCTCACCAGTCACCTTTGCTCAGTTGTACGGGCTGTAAATGCAATATCTATCCATCAGTCACATAGTATCATATTAATGTTGCATGGAATCCTTAGGTATGTGCTTATTATGGCAAAGAAATAAGACAACATTGATGATTGAGCCTCAGCTGGTAGCTCATCAGAAGTGTCTGCTTAAGGGCACATTTTAGATGAATAGCTCTCAATCATTGCTAACAATTGTTAATAATTCAGTATGCTGAGTACATTTAGAAATTGCCAGGAAGAAGTAAGCTGCATGTTACGTATTCCTGACCTCTAGGTGAAAATATGCACGTGCAGATTTGCACCTAGGGGGACACATGAACATGTTTCTCGTAGTCATTGATTTTCTCATCAAGGTCCCACACAATCTCAATTGGGGGCTGCACAACACTTGTATCTGGCATTAAAAAGTTCCCCAGAGGCAATCTAACAAAGAGGAACAAGAATGATTAGTAAAAAGGGAAACAAATACTACAGTAAAATGAAGTCGAATTTAAATGTGTCGGGAACGTTTACTGCATTATTTTTACGATTAATGTATTTCTAATGAGATCTATCACTTTCCTGAGTTTTCCAGTCAGGAAACATGTCAACTTCATTACATTGAAGAGTCTCATGAGAAGATTAGATCCTTCCTTTAAAGTTAGGTTGGCTAGAGTTCAGTCGTTAACCAAACTTAGTTCACCAGCCTCATTTAGACAAACACATACAGGAAACAAAACAAACGACTTTTATGTACTGGGAGGAATCTACCCGTAAGTCAGATCTTTTTCTTTTTTAATTTAAAGAAACAATCATGAGATTTCTAACTTGATGATTCACCTGCCTTCAGAAGCTGCATCCGAGGGTTAAATGTACCGTTAGGTGGACTTACTGCAGACCTTTTGAATATTGATGGGGCCAGTAACTATGTCAGAGAATTTGGAAAACTTGCCAATCAACCCCTATAGGGTTGTGTATTTTTTTAGTACAACGGTTATTTCTTAAGAAGGGACATGTCAGAATGTTATGTTGTGTAATGTTATGTGTGTTTGTAGAGCACACTATCACCCAGGAGTGTAACCTGGTTATGAAAGCAGGATCAGTCTGGACCAAACTGTGGCCCGGTTTAGCAGAAAAACTATTTTTTCAGATTTTTCAGAATGCAAGAACTAACGAGGCACTTGTAATGTGCACGGGCATGTCATTCCAGGCTTTAGGAGCAGTTTGGTGTGGCATATGCAGGGAATGTGTGTGAGAAGGAGTTCAGCTGAGCAAAGTTACCTGGTAGGTCTGTGGAAACTGATGCAGTTGTTGAGGAATCCAGAGACCATATTATGGATGGCTTTGAATTTCTGCATGAGGAGTTTGAATAGTGCTAATTTATGGATAAGGAATCAGTGGGGTTAGTTAAGGTTAGGGAAATTCTGTTTGTCCTGGAGTCATCTAGTCATTTAATTGTTAATTTCAGTGTACATGGTGTTTCTGTATTGTTGTTTGCTGGTGAAGTTGAGCTAGAGAATGGTTCTGCGGGTTCTTGTGGGGAGCCATTCAAACTTCTTCTGTAGCACCTTTTGTATGTGGAAGCAGGAGGCGGTGACTGTTTTGACTTGGCCAGTCATGGTGAATTGGTTATTGATGTTTATCCCACGTTTCTGTACGTGGTGTGTAAGGGAGGGGTTGGGCCAAGTTCTGCCAGCCACCAAGTGGAGTCCCACAGTTAGGTGTTTCTGTCACAACTTCCACTTTGTCCTTGTTTAGCATGATTCTGTTACATTGGTCATGCTGGCAAATAAATGGTCTGGGGTTTGTCAGAGAGGAAGTGAATGAGCTTCATATTGTTGGCATATAGTAAGATGTTAATTTAGTAGGCACAGAGTATACTAGTAAGAAAGGTAGTGTAGGTGTTGAAAAGGTAATGGCTGAGTGAAGCTTGTCAGGGACTGCAGAGATGAGATTGAGGGCCTCTGACCAGAAGGGGACTAAGCGGACAAACTGATTGAAGCCTGGCAGGAAGGAGCATTTCCAGCCAGTGAAACGTGGGTCCTTAGATGCCACCTTTGCATAGTCATTGGATGAGAATGGGGTCGGAGATGGTGTTGAACGTCGTGGTTTGGTCCAGTAGGATGAGTGCTGTGATATTTTCTCTGTCCATAAACATACAGATGTCACATGTTGTGGTGAGGATGACTATTACCTGACAGTGGTTGGGCCTAAATCTGGTTAGAGTGGTGTCACGGAGACAGTTTTCATTGAGGTGGGTGTTTGTAGATCACCTTCTCCATGACTTTCACTGGGTAAGGTAACAAGAATATACATCTGTAGGTGCCTAAAATTGTAGGGTTTACTTTTGCCTGGGCAGGTGGCTGTGGTGTTGGAGGTCTTTAGGATCAGGTTAAGTGTTGTGCTGATGGGGTCCAGTCCTTTGAGGAAGATATAGTGAGGGCATGCGTCCAAGAGAGCTCCAGAATGGATGAACTGCATGGTGGCATTGTTACATCTGTGGTGATGACTAGCAAAACAGTCAGGGTGGTTTCTGGGGTGCTAGTTGAGACAGGCAAAAAGGCAGTGGGGTTCACTTCCGGTTTGAAGTTGTCATGGTTGATGGTGATCTTGATGCTGAAGAAAATGGATACTTTGGTGCAGAGGAACATGGAGGGGTGATGTTGGTGGCACTAGAAGCTGTGGAGGTCTAATCTTTCACAATGACAAACACTTCTGTTGTGCTGTGGGTGCTGCCTTCTACGGGGACTGTGTGTGAAAACAGCATGGATCTGTGTGGAGGTAGCATGCAGTGCTTACTTGTAGGTACTCTGTCTGTGTCGTCCTCGCTTAGTCTCCATACAGGCTTGAGTTATTTGCAGTGGTTTTTGCCACCTAGAGCTATTCCATGTACCAGCTGACTTGCGATCTGGGTTTCACTGATTTGTTGGATTTGAAGGGGGCAAAGGCATCTGCGTATGTGGTGATCCATGCGTTGAAGTTGAAAATGAAGTCAGGGAAGCTGTTCCTGTGTTGTGACTCATGCTCAATGTGTTTGGAAAATCTGGATGCTTCTGAGACCTTGCTCCAATCTCAACATAGGGATTTGGTGGTTGTATTTTTGTTTTTGAGCGGGAGGGGAATGCTGAAGCTAGGAAAGGTGTTCAGACCAGGTAACCAGTGTGTGCTTGTGATGTAAAGGCGAATATGGGGTCCAGTAGATATTTGGCGCATGGATGCCCGTTCTATTCACTGGGTGAGGTCATGGTTGGACAGGCTTTCGAGGAGAAAATTGTGGAGGGATGGGTGAGATCTTCCAAGTGCAAATTTACGACATTGAGGAGGATGAAGGTGTTCCAGTCAAGGACCAAGGGTGTGATGAGTCATCAGATGGTGTTGGCAAAATTGGTGCATGGTCCATGAGGGAGTAGATGGGGTGCCACTCCGGGCCTAGTTGATGTTGATGTGAAGTTTGAGGGTTGGGTGGTATTTGTTGCTGGTGGCAGTAACTTTAGAGATGGTGCAGCGGGTGGCTTTTTTGAAGATAATGGCAAATCCACTTTTGGGTTTGTGTCTTCAGTCCTCTCTGGCAATTGTGTAACCATTGGGTATTGCTGTGGCAATGTCAGAAGCATACACAGGAGTCATCCAGTTCTTGCTCAGAAACTGCAGGTCTGAAATACAGTTGGGAAGCAGGGCTCAAATCTTATTGTGTGTTTTTTAGAGAACATGTGTTAAATATAATGCCAGATAGGGCGGCGTGCATTGCAGTGAGTGTCAGGTGTGTGGTAGAAAGTGTGATAAGAGCCGAGGGGCAAATTTACAAGGAGCTTGCACTGCCATTGGTCTTTTATTTGATGCAGCAGTGGCACTCTGATAGCTCCATATTTAAAATGCGATGCATTTGGCCAATTGCATCAGTTTTTTGGGGTATGTGTCAAAAAAACCTGTGTGTGGTTCAGCTGGGTAACACAGATTTTATTGTATCCAGAGTGGATGTTACATTAGAAAAAGCCACTTACAACTGACGCAGTGGTATTTGTAAGATTTTCATCATTTGACAGTTCTGTCAATGCGCCACACAAAGCCTGCAATGACTCAGAATTCATAAGTCTCTAAAACTTGTGGCGTATGGACTGATGCAGTGCCTTTAAAATTAGTAAACTGCCCATTTGAAGTCACTTCACACCCTGGAATATGTCTGTTTTACATGCCCCCATTAGTTGTAGTAGGTCTACACAGGTGCCAATCATGTTGTAAAACCTCTTGCCCAACCTGGGACAATGGCACCCATGATTCCATCATCCAATTCAGCAAGGCTATGTGACGTTGTGCACTTTTTTGTGAGGCACTGGCCAGGATTGTCACTTCTCCATGGCCGAAGGGGTCCCCAAGTCCAGGCCTATGTACTCCAAAGGATAACAGGTAAGCACACACATAAGGTAGGTAAAACATGCCTTGCCACATCACATTCCAACATATATTTGTTGTCACTTACATTACACTGTCACTCACTATGTCACACATACATGGGTCACACCATACAGATACGTAGAGTATGCCAACTGTAATGTGACACATAGCCATACTGCATGCATGACATCTTCCATCCAGGACCAATGTAAAAATGTAGAACATAATATTTCACCACTTTACCGTCTTTTCCTTTTGTCTTCACACATTAGGCTCCTGGCTTCAATCTGTACTGACGCATTGCCTCAGAATTTTGACGCATTGTTGTAGTTGCATCACTTCTTACACCAACTTCAACAATGTGTCAGTTTTTGACTGGATGCATTACAGCATCCATCCTTCAGATGCTTCAGTATTTCTGACACATCCTGGGACACCATGCCATGGTGTGTCGTATTGAAACAATTATGCATACTAGACGTTGTATACTTTCTTGCTGGAGGACAAACATTTCTGATGCATCACTTCCCCAATATAGCGATGCGTCAGTTCTTGTAAATAAGGCCCTGAGTACTTTGGTGCAAGTATAGTGTGAAATGGGGAAGGGAGGGTGCATATGTTTTATTAAGAAGGTACATGAGAGCACTCCTTCAGTTTTGCAGGATGTGGTGTGGCTCCACTGCTGTTAGCAACATCTGGGGTTTAGCAGTGGAGGTCTGCATTGGGATAGAAGGAGGGGGACCAGAGGTCCTGGCAACGGGCACTGGAAGGGGCAGACGGACTTGCCTTTTAAGTGCCAGTAGGTGGGGCAGAGAGGCAAGAGAGCAGGAGAGCAGGGCAAGGTGGGAAAAGCTAAGGAGTGCAGCGGAAGGCACACAAGGAGAAGAGAGCAAAAAAACAAAGAAAACCAGTGGAAAAGGAACAAAATGGGCACACAGAAAAGTGGAAAAGAGAGAGTGAGATGAGTGGAGAGAAAAAGTGGAAAAATAGCACAATGAGAAAATAAAATGAGTGGAAAAGGAGTGAAATGGCACAGAGAAAGTGGAAAAGGGAGAGAGGTGAGTGAAGAGAAAGAGCATAATGAAAAAGAAAAAGAGAACAAAAAAGCGAGATGGACAGAGAACAAGAATGGAAAATGAGTAGAAGAGAGTCAAATGGGAACAGTGAAAGAGTGGAAAAAGGATGAGTAGGGGCACAGAGAAAGAGTGCAGTGCCTTTGACTTTGTATCCTTTATCAAACTGTGGGGCATAATTAAAGAACTGGGCATTGACAGACCCCTTGTTAACACCATTAGAGAAATGTACAGCGATTCAAAAGTGGTAGTGAGATTTGGGCAGAGGGGAGAGTGCTCTGAGATGTTTCGGGTAAGCAGGGGTAGCTAGCAAGGGTGTATCCTTACACCTTTCTACTTCTCCCATTATAATAACCTCTGGAGAGGGAGTTAGTGTTAAGGTGTGGGGACATGGCTCAGATTGGAAAGCATCTTATACCAGCTGTATTAAACACTGATGACGCTGTTGTTCTGGCTCATACACTGTTGCACTGTAGCGACTTCTAAATGCAGTCAGTTCCTTCTGGGGCTTTATATGAGGACCAACATCATTAAGTCCTTTGTAATGTCCTATGGATACAGGAAAAGTGGGTGCAGCACCACTTTTCATAAATCATCTCCAAAGTTTTTCTCAAAAAAAACTCAGCCAACCCTAACACTGTCCAGAGATTGCCGAATACCAATGTTGCTAGTCTTCATCCCACCTGATGCTTCTTTTCTCTGGAATCATACACTCGCTGTCTCTTTGTTTTACTCTTGAATAGTCTTTTACATCACTGTTTTCCACATTTGTCTATCTCCTTCTTTCATCATTTTGTGTGTTTTCCCTGTCTTGTTCTAGGTCAAAGTCTGATGAGGAAAGGTAGGTGCTGCTCCCCAAAAATGAGTGCTGGTGGGCTCCACCTGCAACCGCTGGCTCAAATTAAGCACTGCTTCTCAAATATAAAGCAGAAATTCAGGAATGATAACCACGGCAATGTTGACTTAATTACATTTTTAATTTAAAATGTAGTTAATAGTGATGTGCCATATTTCAAAATGAATTCTAGATCAAAAATACTGATATAAAATTAATGTACATTATCTTTTAACATAAATATTTCAATACTTTTTTTTAAGTTTGACTTTTGAAAATGTACCTGCACTTTATCCTAGGGGGATCTCTGCCCCTCCTGCAGAGGTCTCTGCCAAGTGTCCAGAACATCAGATATGGTCATAAAGTCACTACTAGTAGTAACCTTATGGTTGTTTATGACTTTTTTTAATGACTCCACCCATTGTTGCAGGGTGAAGGGGATATGTATGTCTACACTTTTGAATAATTTACTCTCGTAAACAGCAAATAGCCAAAAGTTGTAAAGTTACTCAAAAGTGTAAAAATAAACGTAGACAAGTAGATTTAGTTGTGTGTAGATTTTCCCTGGTGAATAGTCCCCACAGTGTGTGGTACCAGAATATTTTGTAACACTTAAATGAATGTAATAAAAGTCAAGATATTGACTGACATCAATATTGCATCCTACATATAGTTTACAAAACTATCAGCCCACTAGAGTTAATAAGAGAAATTCTTAACCCAATGGAAAAATATTTTGTACACAATATTTAGGACTCAGTACTTAAGACACGCTATAATTCTGTGCATGATATTCTGACATAAAAGTGGTGGATGCAGGGGTTCACAAATTTATTCAGCAAACCCTACAACCAGCAGCAAAAGCAGAATTGGATGACTATATGTAATATCAGTACCTATATGAACTAACATTAACACCAGTGCAAATATATGAATGCTCCAAGGTTCCCTGGTGTGACCTAGCCTAATGTGTTATGAAATGACACTTTAAAAAATAGAAATTTTAGAGGAACAGATAACGGTCATTAGGAATGACACGGAAACCTTCATCCCCCAGATAATCGGAGTTGTCCTTCAAACAATGGGAGCTGACCCCTCAGAGAAAGGCATTTTCAACCTTTTAGTGTTTTGAAAATGCAAAAGTAGTTACTAATTATTGATGGATTTGCTAAGAATTCTAAATTAAAGTGTCAACTTCGCTTAATTTGGTGGGTATTTAAAACCATTTTTTACTTGCACTGTCCTCTTAATACCGTGCCATTTGGGTTTTACCTTCACAAAGCATTCCAGTTTGCCAGCATGGGCTTCGTGTGGATAAAAGTATTCAATAATCTAGTGGGCCATTGTGTCATATTGCATTATATACATTGAGTAAAGTTCCCCTTACTCTTTCTCTTTGATTTGTGGATGTGACAAGTAACCAAGACTTTTCTGACCATGTAGAGGAAAGTGGTCTCAGAGCCATTGGTTCTCTTTTTTTCTTTACTCCTCTATTTGTGCATAAGCAGGTCCTGCAAGGAAGTGATTGATGCCTAACTAGATCCCTGCTTATCAGTACTGCAGAACGTCAGTACCCTTAGAGCCATGCACTCTCTCAAAACAATGCTGTACATGATTGTTTTGGCCACTTCGTAGTCCTTGACAGTCAGTTTTGCAATGGGAATGATATGGTGGGAAGTAGTATGGAACCAGTGCTTGGCTCAGGGGAGTGTTTGTGTTTTTACAGTGCCCACTGAAAATTGTTGATGTGACTGAGACCCTCCAACCACAGCTGTGCTTAATTTGTAAAATAATAAGCTCTTGTACCCAAAGTTTTTATCAGAAACCATGAGCTGGTGCTAACATTTTCAGGAGATTACTGAATACCAGGGCTGCTAGTCATCATTCCACCTGATGCTTATTTTCCCTGGCACCATACACTCCCTGTCCATTTATTTCACTCTTTCAGATTCCTTTTTATCCCTTTGTAACTGTTTTCCATCTTTCTCTTCACTCCCTTTTCTCCTTCCAAGTTTTCTCTCTCTTCCTCTGGGTCAAAGTGTGGTGGGTAAAAGTGAGTGCTGCTTCTTGAAAATGAGTGCTGGTGTGCCCCACCTGCAAACACCGGTTCATTTTAAGCACTCGGTTTCAGACACACAACATATGAATGATTAAAGAGGGAAATGTTGACTTGATTGTCCTTAACATGACTCTACCCTTACCATTGTTGTGGTTTGGGCAGTTAATATTTATGCATAACAGTAAACTATTGAGGAATCTTTTCTGTGCTGTATGTCTGCTAAGGTCACCAAGTTAAGTGTAGAAAAAAACATGTACATTCTAGTTATGAGCACCACGTGTGATTTAATGATCAGAAGCAGACTATCCTTCCACTGATTGGATTGTCAATGCTACTTGTGGAAAATGGATACCTTTACTTATTTTTCATGAAAAAACGTGTTGTTAGGTTGAAGCCTAATAAACAGTACAGCTGTCTGGTTTACTAACAACATCTTGGGGACATTCAGAAAGTTTCCCTGGAAATGTATTCCTCCCATTTCTTACCATTGGTTTTGTGGTTTGTAACTCACATTTGCTTGCTTTATTTGTTTTAGGCAGTCCAGTTTGAGTTTGTCTCTTCCCTTTTCTGTATTCTACCACCAGTACCGGACTTCTGTAAACAGGCCTTTAAACTGTGTTCTTGTTGTCACACTTGCTGTGCAGTCAAAGACAGAGGTCAAATGTCAGGCTCTGTCTTCCATGAAACTTGGTCTTTACTTTTTTTCCTTGACTTTTAAGTGAGTCTACTTATGTGGCAATCATGCTGGCAACTGGGGGTGTGCTGGAGAGAAGAATGTACAATGTTATTTTTTTCCTAGCACACAACATAATGTGAATGTCTGTAAATGAAGTGTGTAGATATTTCAGAATATGTTTGAATTAGGACAGGACAAGTTAAACAAATTTTTTGGTAATTCTGAACTATGATGCAAACAAATATTTTAATACGATCAAAACAAATCAATACAATAGGTGATGGAATTTCTACATATTATCGTTTGGGCAATGTAACTTTTATCAGTAAAACTGTATGTCTGTGCCAATGTAATGGTCATTTCAATTGCAGATTTGTTGTCTGTAACTGTAGTATACTACCACACCATGCATACTTCACTTTATCCTACTCCACTCTAATCTGCACCACTCCTCACCACTGTACTCTACTCTGTACCACTTCATGAAACTTCACACTGCATCACTGCACTCTACTCTGCACCACTCCACTGTATGCCTCCCTACTCTACACGGCTCTACCCTATACCAATGCACTCTGTCCCACTCTACTAAGCACCGCTGCCTCTTCGTCACTGCAATGTACACCACTCCACTCTGTGCCACTCTACTCTGGAACATTGCACTCAGTGCCACTGCACTCTACACCAGTGCACTCTACTCTGTACCATTCCATTGTATGCCAGTGTACTCTACTCTGCGCCACTCTAACCTACTCTGCACCACTGCATCACATGCCACTCTAATCATCTCAATGTGGCAATAATATACAATATCATCATTCACCATCTTTGAAAAGCATTTTTCATAATGTGTATGCTTAATTTACTTAGATGCAAACACACCTTCAAAGATATAGGTACTTGTTCAACCATACTTTTCAAAATAGTGCCTAATTAATACAATTCACAATATATTGAAATTCAACCATTGAACAAAGTCATTAAAACATATTTTTCAATGATTCAGCAGAGTTTACTGTGGAGTAAGTAATACCTAGCCAAAATGTTTTTTTTCAAAACAAATAGCCCTTGGGTATTGTTTATTGTTGGCATATTGAGTACCCCAACCTTCATTCCACTTAATTGGGTGAGCACCCCTCTTTTTTGTAATCTAATCTGCTCTGCACCATTCCACTCTATTGTGAAACAATCTAATCTCTGCCACTGCACTTGGCACCACTGCACGCAGTGCCACAATACTATATGCCACTGCTCTCTACTTTAAACACTGTGCTCTATGCCAATGCGCTCTACACCATTTTACTGAAAACCAATGCACTCTATGCCATTATAGTCTACTCTGAACCACTCTATGACACTGCACTTTAAGTCAACTGCCCTCACGCCCATGCATATGCAATCTGCACCACTCTACTATACACCACTGCACTCTAAAACAGTCTGCTCTGCCGTACTGCACTTTCTTCCACTGAACTGAATGCCACTGTACTCTATCCCACTCTATTCTACACCACTCTGTTCTACATCACTCTATGCCAATGCACTCTATGCAACTACACTACACAACACTGTGCACCACTCCACTCTAGGACAACTTCGTTCTACATCGTTTTACTCTACCCCACTACTCTCTACACTGATCTGCTTGCCATCACCCCATGCCAATGCACTCTATGCCACTATACTGCACTCTTCAACCCTGAACTCTCTGCCACTGCACTCTACTCTGCCCCACTCTACTCTTTGCCAATGCACTCTATGCACCCCCACTCTACTCTGCATCACTCCACTCTGTGCCACTTCACTCTACCCTGCATCACTCTACTCCACTCTGCACCACTCCACTCTGTGCCCTTTCACTCTACACTACTCTGCAACACTGTGCTGTCTGCATTGAACTTTACTCTGCACCACTCTACTTTATGCACTCTACACCACTCTACTCAAAACTAATGCACTCTATGCCACTACGTTCTAAGCCAACTACACTCAACACCAGTGTACTATATGTCACTGCTGTCTATGCCACTCTGTTCTGCACCCCTCTACTCTACAACATCGCACTCTATGACTATCCACTCTGCACCACTCTACTATGCACCACTGCACTCTACGACAGTCTGATCTGCAGCACTGAACTGTATTCCACTGCACTCTATGCAACCGCACATACTCTGCCCCACTCTCTCTAAGCCACTCTACTCCAATGCATTCTATGGCACTGCATTTTAGGCCACTCTACTCTGCATCACTCCACTCTATGCCAACTGCTCTGTATGCCATTGTGCTCTACACCACTTCTATCTATCCCACTCTGTTCTGCACCACTGTATGCCACTGCTCTCCATACCAGTGCACTCAATGCCACTCTACTATACACTACTGCTCTCTACAGCACTCTTCTCTGTAACACTGCACTCTCTACTACTGCACTCTCTGCCACTGTACTCTGTGCAACTGCACTCTACTCTGCCCCACTCTACTCTATGCCACTCTATAAGAACCCTGGTCAAGTAACAGCCACAGTCCCTTGCAGGGTGAACCACAGAAACTCACTAAATTGACCTGTGCTTAACCCTGGGTAGCTAGGCACAAAAAGCAGTCAAGCTAAGCTTAAAGGTAATGTGTTAAGCATTTATGCAGTGCGCAAACAGCAACACAGGGAAAACACAACACAATAAAAATACTAAACCAATTTAGAAATATAGACAACATTTTAATACATTATTCAACACCAATGCCTTCAAAATCCAATTAGTAGAACCAGAGTTATGTTTTTTTTTTTAAGTTTAAGGTTCAAAATAGCAAGTCCTCAGTTTTAGAAAATGGCCACCTGGTCACCTTTAGCACCACAACCAAGGGTCCAGAAGGAGAAGGAGACCTATGGGCAGTGCAAGTCTCACTCAGGGTGGGTCCAGGTACAGGTTTAAGATGGTGGAGGTCTGTTATGTCCATGTGGCTCAAAACCGGAGACCAGCTGAACTAGCCTTTGGAGTCACTTCTGGAGTCCTAGGTGTAGGTGGTGCGGCAGGGCTCGACAGCAGGGCTAGTCTCTGAAAGTCCCAAGCAAACTCTAGGCAGCAAAGCTGGCCTTCCAAGTACAGCAGCAGTCTGGCAAAGTGCACAGTGGGTCACAGCAGCAGGCAGACCTCTGAGATTCCTTCTGCAGGTCCAGTAGTGGACTTAGAAGCAGGTCTGGGAGCCCTCTTTTATACCCTGGAGTCCTACTCCTAGAAGTTGGGAGAAGTTTCCAGAAGTTTCCAGAAGAATTCCCTGCCTCCCATTCCCTGGCTCCTAGCTGGCTGCACTGACAATACAGGGTTGTTAAGCCTATTGTGTGGTGTCAGAGCCCAGCCTATTAATTTGAAAGTGGGGCTGTGCTTAGCTCCACCCCCATCACGTTAGTTAATGGACCACTCAGGCTCTTCTAACCCATATTGTGTCACTGTTTGGGGTGAATTGACATCTCCCTAACTGTCAGTTATACCCATTCTTGTGACCAATGGCAGGTTACAGCACAAAGGGCAGGAAAATGCCAACATTTTAAAAGTGGCAATTTCAAACTTGTAATATTAATCTGATATTTCCATTAAAAAAAGTATTATTACAAGTTCATAGGTACTAAACATGATATATCTACCACCCCTGGTTTAGGAATTACAACCTATTCATTTTAATTTGCAAACCCCAATGTTATCCTATGGGAGGGGTAGGACTCTCGGTAGTGAGAAAACAAATTTAGGAATTGTTTACTACTAGGACATGTAAAACTAAAAGGTACATGTCCTACCTTTTAATTTCACAGCACTCTGCCCCATGGGCTACCTCAGCCCTACCATAGTGGTGACTTATTTGTAACAAAAGGGAAGTTTAAGGTTTGGCAGGAGATTTTAAATGCCAAGTCAACATAACAGTGGTACACTGCCTTCAGGCTGAAATGGCAGGCCTGGGACAGGTTTTAAGGTGCTACTTCAGTGGCTGGCACAATATGTGCTACAAGCCGAATGATAGCATTTAATTTACAGGCCCTGGGTTTATGGTATACCACTCAGGGACTTACATGCAAATTGGCTCAACTGCACTGACTGACTTCCTGGTCAGCATTTGCTGCCTTCCCCAGCTCCTCTGGCTGCTGCTGCTCCTGCCTCTGCCTTTCCCTGTGATGAACTGAGAGCCTCCTGAATCTCAGTTTGAGGCCCTCCTCCACCCGCAGGCATGTTCCTGTGTCTCATTCCTGGTGGTCCAGTGGCAATCACAAGTAAGTATTTTCTCTCTGTCGCTCTTTCACTTTTGCTTTTTCTGCCTTTTCTCACTCATTTTTCCTTTTCTTTTCCATCTCTCCTTCTTTCCTCTGCCCTCTTTCACTCTTGCTTTTCTGCCTTTTTTCACTTGTTTTTCCTTTACTTTACCTTCTCCCCTCCTTTTCTCTGGCCCCCTGTGAAGCACCTTTCCCATCCTCCACCCTCAAGAAGGTGAGGATACCAACAACCTCCACTGCCCCATCAAAGGCATGCTCCTGAAACGTCCTCTTCCTCCACAAACATGCCACAAAACTCTGGGATTTGATCAACACCGCCCAACCAGACATCTCCTTCCTTACTGAGATCTAGACCAACCCCACCTCTGGACAAGACATCGCCATCACCATTCCCAGCGAAGATAGCATCTTAAGGAGAGTCCGGCCCTCCCACCTGGGCAGAGGACTCGCCAGCCTATACAAGTCCTCACTATGTGCCAAACTCGTCCCAGAAGAACAATGCACCTCTATGGAACATCTTCACTTCCTGGTCCACTCCAACTCCTCCATGCACGGCACCCTGGTGTACAAGCCACCCGGCCCGCTCAGCTTTCATAGACAACTTTGTAGACATCGCTACCCACAAGGCCCAGGCATCAGATGACTACCTCCTCCTCGGCGACCTGAATTTCCACCTCAAAGACCACGCCGATCCAAACACCACCGCTCTACTCGAATACCTTGCCACCCTCGGCCTCAGACAGATGGTCTCCGCACCCACACACATCGCAGGACACACAGTGGACCCCATCTCCAACTCAAGCAAACGGGTCACCATCAAGACCATCTTGACCCCAGACTTGACCGACCACTGCTGCATACACTTCACAATCATTTTACCCAGCAGCAGAACTGGCATCCCCAAGGCCCCCCATAGGAAATGGAATGAAATCACCAATGAGCAACTTACCTCATCTCTCGCCAAATCTCTCCCTCAGATGAAGCTAACACAGCATCGGGCAATCTCAATGCATGGATCACCTCCGGCTGACATCAGCCAAACACGTACCTAAGAAAGCCAGCTGGTTCACCACAGAACTCCAAGAATCAAAGCACACCTACAGACATTTAGAGAAAAACTGGAGGAACAGCCAAACCGGCGAAGACCCCGCCTCCTTCAGAGCTGCAACCGCCATCCAGCGGCGAAAAATCAAGAACACAAGGAAGGATGCACTCAGGGAGCAGTAATGCTGGCCCTCACCTCTACTCTGCAAGACTGCACTCTCCACCAGTGAACTCAACACCTCTTTTCTCTGCATCCCTACACTCTATGCCACTACACTTTACAGCACTTCACTCTATGCCACTCTAATCGATTCTGCACCACTGCACTCCAGGCCACTGCACTCTACACCACTCTACTCTTTTCCACTGCACTTTATGGTACAATACTCTACACCACTCTACTCCAACCTGCACCACACCACTCTACACCACTTCACTCTAATCTGAAACAATCTACACCAATGCACTCTACACCACTGTGATAGACACCACCCCAATCTGCACCACTCTATAGCATTGCCACTGCAATGTCACTGCAATCTACACCACTGCAATCTAATCTGCATCACTCTACTCTATACCACTGCCCTCCATGCCACTCTACTCTATGTCACTGCACTCTACACCAATGCAGTCTACATCGCTTTACTCAAAACCAATTCACTCTATGCTTGCCTCTGCACACTATGCCAATCTACTCTGCACCACTGTAGTTTATGCTTCTTCACTCTAGGCCACTCCACTCCACTCTGTGACACTCCACTCTAACACACTACACTCTGATGCTCTATTCTATTAAACTCAACTCCACTGTACTTCACTCTATGCCACTCCACTCTACAACACTCTTTTCTACTTAATGCCACTCTACAACACTAAGCTCTGTACAACTCCCTCTATGCCACTCCTTGTCATTTTACTCCACTCTATTTTTATTACATTATTCCACTGTCTACCACTTCACTACTCCTTTCTATGCCACCCCACTCTGTGACACTCAGTGCCACTCCACTGTACACCATTCAACTCTGCAGCACTCTATTTCACTCCATGCCATCCTGCTCTCCTACACTACTCCACTCTATGCCACTCCACTCTACGAAAATCTACTCTGCTCTTTGCCACTTTACTCTTCAGCACTCTACTCCACTCTAAGGTACACACCAATCGCCACTCAACTATGTTGTACACTACTCCAGGACACTCTATGACACTCCACTCTACTCCATTCTGGCACTCTACTCCACTCTACACCAGTCAACTCTACTTCACTCTACACCCTTCCACTCTATGAAATCTTACTCCTTCCACAACACTCAACAACACTCTACCCAACTCCACTCTATGTCAGTCTTTGATACTTCACTTCACTCCAAGCCACTCAGCTCTACTCTGTGTAACTCTACACCATTCCACAACTCTCTTCACCACTCCGTAAGGCTCCACTCTACTTCACTTAATGACACTGTACTCCACGCCACTCTCCTTTAACTCACTAACTTTTAACCATGCAGAACAGCAGGCACTCTAGTGTTCAACATGGTTAAAAGCTACTGGCAAAGCCAATAGCTCTTGCATAGGCGAGACCTATAGGATTTGCCAATGCTTGTCTCCCATTACACCCATTATATACTAATGCATTTTCCCATAGACGTAGAATGGAAAACGTACATCAGGCCCTTAACTCTCTCTTACTGCATAGCGTCCTTAGGAAAAGCATATTCATCTTACTGGGCTTGTATATGTATTTATACCACAGATGCTAATACGAAACCAATGTAAGCAACCGATTCCTAACACTAAAGACAGCAACATTTGGACCATGTGGAACACAGCAACACTACATTTTATCACGTTTTACAGACTTGTAGCTATCTAAGTTATCTATAGGTGAGGGACGAATGAGGCATACACATAGATTTATGATCCCTGCATACAGAAAACCTGCACAGCGTCTATGACCAGCTTCAGAATTCGAGCAGAAATAATGGCTTTCTGCATTTGTCTTTCCTTGATAGATATAAACTCATTGGCTGCAGGTAAACAGGAAAAATACCTGCGTGAATTTTGACATTTTGACTTTTTGAGCAGACCAATGTTTCTATCAGGGCGAGTCAGAGATCCCTCGTTATAACTGGATGCCTGTGAGGCTTCCCAGTAAATAGAAGCAACATTCCCTAAAAGGTGTCCTTTCTCATTTGCCGTCCCTCTTAGGATCAGGTTTGTGAAGTTGACAGTACCATATAAGAGTTCTCGGGGTATTATTGATTTGAGGATACTAGCTGTGCATTGTTTTAGTTCTTTTAAAAAACGTGAATAAACCTTTGCTAGAGGATAGTGTCATTGTTCTTTCTATGAAAATATGTACATGTACGTCATGACTGGCCCTTGTGTGAGGTACAATGAAGTCAATCAATTGGCTCATTTAGGGGAAGTGTAAGGACAAATATACTGCATCAGCATCCCATATTGCCACATCATGGCATAAGACAACCATGTCTTATTATTAGCAGTGAACGACGTCTGGCTATTGTGTCCCAAACATATACACAAATGAGCAGCAAGGACATCAATAGTCGGATTTGGCTCCCTGTGTTCGTAAGAGACCATTCGATTTGTGGAAAGAGAGTAAAACGAGGAGTTGAGGGAGGGGATGAGTAACTGGACGAAGTATTGTTTGTGTGTATGATGAAGATGTGCTGAATGGTGGAGGATGGGGACTCGCACTGATGGTTTGAAGGAGAAAAGTGCTGCCGTTTATGTCCTGCTGCACATGATCAAAATAAACTGTTCATTTTTCACTTTTTTTGACAATGGAGACAAAATTGGTTGACACTTACTTATAACCCCTTCCCAATATTTTCCTGTGTTCATGTTTTTTTCTATCACAACTGCTAACATTAGGCATTTGTATGCATAGTGCATTCAGTTGCTTTGGTTTTCTGCACCCCCACAACCCCCTGCTCTTTTTGCTTACTGCCCCTTCAAAAAGAGACAAGAGAATGTTTCTTTTTTGTCATGCAGAATAGAAAGAGAACCAATCTAGCATACAGCATCCAGTTTAGGACATCCTCATTCCTCACTCCTCATCCCTACTTCTCATCCCTGCTTCTAATCCATGATCCCTACTTCTCATCCATCATCCTTACTTCTCTTCCATCATCCCTACTTCTCATCCATCATGCATCATCCCTACTTCTCATCCATCACCCCTACTTCTTTTCCATCATCCCTATTTCTCATCCCTGCATCTCATCCCTCCTTCTCATCCGTCATCCCTACTTCTCATCCCTGTTCTCATCCATCACCCCTACTTCTCATCCATCATACATCATCCCTACTTCTCATAAATCATCCCTGCTTCTAATCCATCATACACCATCCCTACTTCTCATCCTTCATCCCTGTTTCTCTTCCATGATCCCTACTTCTCCTCCATCATCCTTACTTCTCATCCATCATAAATCATCCCTTCTTCTCACCCATCATCCCTGCTTCTCATCCCTCATTCCTTCTTCTCATCCCTACTTCTCTTCCATCATCCCTACTTCTCTACCATCATTCCTACTTCTCATCTCTCATCCCTGCTTCTCATCCCAAATTCTCATCCATCTTTCATAATTCCTACTTCTCATGCTCAGCCATCATCCCAACTCTTCATTCAGATGTAAACATTTTGTTTGTTACAAATAAAAATGAAACCAGAAAAGATTTGGATGAATTGGATTGCACTGTCACCTTAGTTGATTTTAAACATTCTTTCTACATATGAAACTGAAACCAGAAAGGTTTTCAGTTGAACTTTAGAATACCTCTATAACCCTTTCTCCAAGAGCTGATTGATGGCCCAAGCTGTGTGCTCCTTGTATTTCCCAAAATAGGAGAGCTTTCTGCAGAGGCCTGTGTAAACAGAAAAACACTTAGTTAAATAAAATGAAATATTGTGCAGCCTTGAATTCACTGGAAACAAACACACAGTTGCATTTCCTCTCCTCCCTCTTAGCCCACCAGGCTGCTTTTCAGTGAAATAGAAGCAGCTCTCTCTCATAACTCTGATTGGCTGCTCCCAACCAATCAGTGTGAAGGTGTATTTCACAAAACTGAAAATGTGTTGGTATGACTAAGAAGTAGGGATGATGGATAAGGAGTAGGGATGATGGCTGAGGCATGAGAAGTACGAATGATGGACGATGGATGAGACGTAGGGATGAGAAGCAGGGATGAGAAGTAGGGATGATGATAGAAGGGGATGATGGAAGAGAAGCAGGGATGATGGATGATGGATGAGAAGTAGGGACAATGGATGAGAATTAGGGATGATGAAAGAAAAGCAGGGATGATGGATAAGAAGTAGGGATGATGGATGAGAAGTAGGGATGATGAAAGAGAAGCAGGGATGATGGATGAGAATTAGGGATGATATATGATAGATGAGAAGCAGGGATGATGGACGAGAAGTAGGGATGATGTATGATGGATGAGAAGTAGGGATGATGGATGAGAAGCAGGGATGAGATGCATGGATGAGAAGTAGGGATGCTGGAAGAGAAGTAGGGATGATGGATGAGAAGTAGGGATGATGGAAGAGATGTAGGGATGATGGAAGAGAAGTAGGGATGAGAAGCAGGGATGAGGAGTAGGGATGATGGAAGAGAAGCAGGGATGATGGATGAGAAGCAGGGATGATGGAAGAGAAGTAGGGATGATGGATGAGAAGTAGGGATGATGTATGATGGATGAGAAGCAGGGATGGTGGATTTGGAAGCAGGGATGATGGAAGAGAAGCAGGGATAATGGATAAGAAGTAGGGATGATGGATGAGAAGTAGGAATGATGTATGATGGATGAGAAGTAGGGATGATGGATGAGAAGTAGGGATCATGGAAAAGAAGCAGGGATGATGGATGAGACGTAGGGATGATTTATGACGGATGAGAAGCATGGATGAGACACAGGGATGAGAAGTAGGGATGATGGATAAGAAGTAGGGATGATGGATGACAAGTAGGGATGATATTTGATGGATGAGTAGTAGGGATGATGGATGAGAAGTAAGGATGATGGATGAGAGGCAGGGATGAGAAGTAGGGATGAGGAGTGAGGAATGAGGATGTCCTAAAATGGATGCTGTACTAGCAAATAGTACAGAGGTGTGGAAGGAAGTGCAGCTTTCGGCACTCAATCTATTGCCATGTCAATTGGTCATCCATATTTAGGCAGTATGGTAGATAGTTAAATTTTGGGCAGATGAGTCATAAAAATACATAATCCACTGACGTAAATGCTGTTGCTACTCCTTACAGATGGCTCATGAAAGTTAGTGCACCACAATCCTAATTCTGATTAATATCTGGTTTAAGGGCGAAAGCGGTTCTTTTAGAAGAGACGACAGAATTTTTTGAAATATTAATGGGGTATTGAATGGGATGGGCATATGACCGTCTGTTGCAGAGTAAGACTAGTATCAGAATGGAGATGACAAAAGCGTGTAAGTAAACCCAATATTTGTAGCTGATTCGAAAATCCTTGAACTCTGTCCCATAGACACCTGAGCTATGCAGACATTAAGTTAACCTGTACATGTAGAGTTTAGATGGTCACTTTCTCTAATGGTGGAGGTACTGTCCATGAGGGTCGACCACATATTCCTTTTTTTCCCATAAGGATTCTTTGAATCGTACCACCCCCACCCCTATAGCCGGTTTTGGCTCTGTTTCAGGATGCCCAGTTGTAATGCAAACTTACGAGGTTACTAAAGACATGGGCCCTCGTTCTGACTTTGGCGGGCGGCGGTCGCTGCCCGCCAAAATCAGGCCGCCGAAAGACCACGGCGGCCATTCTGGCTTTCCCGCTGGGCCGGCGGGAAAGGCCCTGCAACAATGAAGCCGGCTCCGAATGGAGCCGGCGGAGTTGCACGGGTGCGACGGGTGCAGTTGCACCCGTCACGATTTTCACTGTCTGCAATGCAGACAGTGAAAATCTTTATGGGGCCCTGTTAGGGGGCCCCTGCACTGCCCATGCCAGTGGCATGGGCAGTGCAGGGGCCCCAGGGGCCCCCAGGGGCTCCATGACACCCGTTCCCGCCATCCTGTTCCTGGCGGTAAAAACCGCCAGAAACAGGGTGGCGGGAAGGGGGTCGGAATCGCCGCCATGGAGATTCAGCCCATGCAGGGGAAATCCGGCGGGAAATTGGCGGATTCCCTTTTCTGACCGCGGCTTTACCGCCGCGGTCAGAATGGGCTGGGAAGCACCGCCAGCCTGTTGGTGGTGCTTCTGTGGTCCCCGGCCCTGGCGGTCTTGGACCGCCAGGGTCGGAATGACCCCCATGGTTGCTTCTCATGAAGACTTAGGGGGTCATTCCAACCCTGGCGGTCGGTGTTAAAGCGGCGGCCAACCCGCAAATAGGCAGGAGGCCAAAAAAATTGAATTCTGACCCTGGCGGGAACCGCCAACACAGACCGCCACTTTAACACTCCGACCGCCACGGCGGGACAAACAAACAGCGCGGCGTTCACCGCCAACAGACAGGCGGCAGACAATGTACCGCCCACCCTATCACAACTCACCAATCCGCCACCTTTTCCGGGGCGGGAGCCCCGCCGATAAAAACACAGCGGAAACAGACTACGAACGGGAAAACGCTCACCCTACACACTCCATGAGGAATCTGGACAGCATGGAACCAGAACTACACATCCTACCAGCAATTGTCTACCTGCTCCTCTACCAGGAGCACGAACGCCGGCGCAGAAGACAACGGTGAGTACTGCACCTACGACACAGGGGAGGGGAGAGGAGAAAAGAATACGGGCAAACACATGCGCGACCCCCCCCCCCCCAACTACCTACACACCAATGCAGAGCAACAACTCAGAGTGACACCCCCCAAACCCCCCGGAAGAATGCAAAGACAAAATAATATGTTATTGGAATTCAAATATATTGCAAGGCTAAGTAAATAAGTAAGTCGAACATCCCATAACTATATACACATATGTAAATTGTCCCGTCAAAATTGACTTTCTGTCATTGTACGTGGGCCAATGGTCCTCAACACATGGGCAAAGCCCACACATGAGACCCGAATCCATTGGAGAGAACACTGCAGGGGCATCAGATAGGAAAACTACAGGCACCTCAGGGGGAAGGGAAGGGGGGGCACCTCAGCCACATGAGTCCACGACGCCAGATCCACGAGGGGCCTCCATGGCCACTGTTCAATCCTGGGAAGTGCAAAGCCACAGTCTCTCAAGTCCAGACAGTGGGTGGCTTGCCCACTATTCAATCCTGGGAAGTGCAAAGCCACAGTCTCACAAGTCCCTACAGTGGGTGGCTTGCCCACTGTGCAATCCTGGGGAGTGCAAAGCCACAGTCTCACAAGTCCCTACAGTGGGTGGCTTGCCCACTGTGCCATCCTGGGGAGTGCAAAGACACAGTCTCACAAGTACCTACAGTGGGTGGCTTGCCCACTGTGCCATCCTGGGGAGTGCAAAGCCACAGTCTCTCAAGTCTCTACAGTGGGTGGCTTGCCCACTGTGCCATCCTGGGGAGTGCAAAGCCACAGTCTCTCAAGTCTCTACAGTGGGTGGCTTGCCCACTGTGCCATCCTGGGGAGTGCAAAGCCACAGTCTCTCAAGTCTCTACAGTGGGTGGCTTGCCCACTGTGCCATCCTGGGGAGTGCAAAGCCACAGTCTCTCAAGTGGATGACAGACTCCAGCGGTACTGGAGGAGTCTTGGTGCCCAGAGTGTATCGTGCAGCCCTTTCTGACACTGATCCGGGCCTGCCCCTTCTGCCAATGTGTCAGCGGTGCTTGAGTTGAAGGGCCCAGCGGAGCGGTGCTTGAGAGGAAGGGCCCAGTGGAGCGGTGCTTGAGAGGAAGGGGCCAGCGGAGCGGTGCTAAAGTTGAAGGGCCCAGCGGAGCGGTGCCGAGACGGTGGTGCCCAGCGGAGCGGTGCTTGAGAGGAAGGGCCCAGCGAAGCGGTGCTAGAGTTGAAGGGCCCAGCGGAGCGGTGCAGAGACGGCGGTGCCCAGTGGAGCGGTGCTTGAGAGGAAGGGCCCAGCAGAGCGGTGCTAGAGTTGAAGGGCCCAGCGGAGTGGTGCTTGAGAGGAAGTGCCCAGCGGAGCGGTGCTTGAGATGAAGGGCCCAGCGGAGCGGTGCTTGAGAGGAAGGGCCCAGCGGAGCGGTGCTTGAGTTGAAGGGCCCAGCGGAGCGGTGCTTGAGAGGAAGGGCCCAGCGGAGCAGTGCTAGAGTTGAAGGGCCCAGCGGAGCGGTGTAGAGACGGCGGTGCCCAGCGGAGCGGTGCTTGAGTTGAAGGGCCCAGCGGAGCGGTGCTTGAGAGGAAGTGCCCAGCGGAGCGGTGCTTGAGTTGAAGGGCCCAGCGGAGCGGTGCTTGAGAGGAAGGGCCCAGCGGAGCGGTGCTTGAGTTGAAGGGCCCAGCGGAGCGGTGCTTGAGAGTAAGGGCCCAACGGAGTGGTGCTAGAGTTGAAGGGCACAGCGGAGCGATGCAGAGACGGCGGTGCCCAGCGGAGTGGTGCTTGAGTTGAAGGGCCCAGCGGAGCGGTGCTTGAGAGGAAGGGCCCAGCGGAGCGGTGCTTGAGTTGAAGGGCCCAGCGGAGCGGTGCTTGAGAGGAAGGGCCCAGCGGAGCGGTGCTTGAGTTGAAGGGCCCAGCGGAGCCGTGCAGAGACGGCAGTGCCCAGCGGAGCGGTGCTTGAGAGGAAGGGCCCAGCGGAGCGGTGTTAGAGAGGAAGGGCCCAGCGGAGCAGTGCTTGAGAGGAAGTGCCCAGCGGAGCGGTGCTTGAGTTGAAGGGCCCAGCAGAGCGGTGCTTGAGAGGAAGGGCCCAGCGGAGCGGTGCTTGAGTTGAAGGGCCCAGAGGAGCGGTGCTTGAGAGGAAGGGCCCAGCGGAGCGGTGCAAGAGTTGAAGGGCCCAGCGGAGCGGTGCAGAGACGGCGGTGCCCAGCGGAGCGGTGCTTGAGTTGAAGGGCCCAGCGGAGCGGTGCTTGAGAGGAAGGGCCCAGCGGAGCGGTGCTTGAGTTGAAGGGCCCAGCGGAGCAGTGCTTGAGAGGAAGTGCCCAGCGGAGCGGTCTTTGAGAGGAAGGGCCCAGCGGAGCGGTGCTTGTCTTGAAGGGCCCTGTTCAGCGGTGCTTGTCTTGAAGGGCCCTGTTCAGCGGTTTTTGAGACGGCGTGCCCTGTTCAGCGGTGCTTGTCTTGAAGGGCCCTGTTCAGCTGTTCTTGAGACGGCGGTGCCCTGTTCAGCGGTGCTTGTCTTGACGGGCCCTGTTCAGCGGTTCTTGAGACGGCGGTGCCCTGTTCAGCGGTGCTTGTTTTGAAGGGCCATGTTCAGTGATGCTTGTCTTGAAGGGCCCTGTTCAGCGGTGCTTGTCTTGAAGGGCCCTGTATAGCGGTGCTTGAGACGGCGGTGCCCTGTTCAGCGGTGCTTGTCTTGAAGGGCCCTGTTCAGCGGTTCTTCACATGTGTCTCCATGGCACCAGATCCGGCCAATATATGGTGTTCACTCGCCATCCGACTTCTCGCTTGCGGGGCCCTCCTGTGCTGGTGTCCCGTGCCCGTGGGTGTACTCCTTCACCCCGGAATGGGGCTGGTGGGGCCCTCCTGGGCAGCTCGCCTGCTGCCGGACTTGTCGGCCGTGCTGCCCTTGCCATCCTTGCCTGATCCTCTGTGGCCCTTGCCTCCCTTTGGAGATGTGCCAGGTGGCACCCCACTTCCTGACGGTGCCAGGGTGGTGCCTGTGGAGGCTGCCGTCTCTGTCCTCTCGCGCCGGCCCTTGCCTTTTTTGGATTTTTTCCCAGGGGGTGGGCTGGCTGTCCCTTTGCTGCTGGCCGATGCAGCTGCTCTCGAAGGTGGTGGACTCCAATATCCCTGGACTATGGTCCTTGTAGGTCCAGGGGTTGTGGTGGCTGAGGTGCAGATTGGACTTTTACGAGATGGAGGGGGTGGGTCAGGTGATGGAAAGAGGCTAATTTTGGAGAGGAAAAACTTTTTAGGAGCAATGGGAATGGTAGGTGCAGTGGGTATGGGAGTGGAGGAAGAGGATGTGGTTGTAGGAGAGTCAATTGTGCTGTCTTTGGGTGCAGTTGCTTGTGACGGAGGCTGTCGTGAGGTGGATGGCTGTTGGGTGGGTGGCTGCCTGCGTTTGTGTGGTTTGGAAGAGGAGGTGACAGACACACTGGGAGAGGACACAGGGGACGTGTAAATGGCAGTGGGGGTGGTGACTGCACGTGTGCGGAGGGTTCTGGTGGGTGTGCTGGTGATGGACGTAGTGGCTGATGAAGTGGTGCATGCAAGTGTGAGTGGAGACGTCACAGGGAGGGAGGAGGGAGATGAGGAGGAGGGGGACACAGAGGAGGCAGTGGCTGTTGGCATGTCTGCATGTGGATGTTGCTTGTGGGAATGCTTGTGGGATGTGTGGTGCTTATGTTTGGATGAGCTGACCTTGGGTGTTGAGGTGTGTGCAGGCTGGTCTGTAGGTGTGTCTGGGATAGGCAGAGGAACAGGGGAGTGGGACTGGGTGGAGGGAATTGGAGGAGGGAGGCAGGAGACAGGGACAATGGCTGCCGTCAGTGCTGAGGCCAGAGCGTTGAACGATCGCTGATGGGCAGCCTGACCCGAATGAATGCCCTCCAGGTATGCATTGCTCCGAATCACCTCCCTTTCCACCCCCTGGATGGCATTCAAAAGGGTAGACTGCCCAACAATGAGCGTCCGGAGGAGGTCAATGACCTCCTCACTGAGGGCAGCAGGGGTAACTGGGGCAGGGCCTGAGGTGCCTGGGGCGAAGGAGATGCCCGCCTTGGTGTGGGAGCAGGCACGGGGCAAACGCTGAGGGGCTGCTTGGAGGGCGGAGCTGGTGCGCTGGGTGGCGGCTGTACCTGTTGTTGCGGTGGGCACGGATGTTGCCGCCACCACAAGGGAGCTCCCTTCCGAGGACGTGTTGGTGTCGCTGATGTCTCCATGTGTCCCCGTTGTGGAGCCCCCCTCGCCCTCCGTCTCACTGGTGAAATCAGAGTCCGTTGCAGGGCCCTCCGGGGCCATGTGAGATGCAGCTCCCTCGTACTCCAATGCCACTTCTCCTCCACCAGATGATGCTAATGCACACATGAACAGGAAGAGCAGACCAAAAAAAGGGGGGGGGGGAAATAAAGACATGTTGAGTGCATGCATTGGCAACACAGTTGGCGGAGAGGACAGACACAGAAGCCCCCTGCACTACGCCGCGCACTTGGGGTACACTACTCAATCAGTGAGACTTGGCCTACAAGCCAATGGACGACATCTGCACACATAGGTGACACAAGGCCATGGATAGCTGTACTTGGCACCCTACAGAGGTGGAGGGCGGGGGCACAGGGCCATGCCTTACGTAGGGGACTAGCCTACAGAAATCGCCCTGGCCTAGGGATACCCACATCCCTCCTCCCCCACCCAGACACCTCCACTGCGCGCTAAGATAGCAGAATGTGCTTGTACTCACCCCCTTGTGTCTGCTGTGATGTCCTCACGCGCCCATCCAAATCTCGTTAGGCCACCGCCAGGATCCGAGACATCAGGGGGGTCAATTGACGAGTGGCACCCCTCCTACGTTGGGAGGCCATTCCCAGCAGAGCCTCCGCGGTCTTTCTGCTCCCGCGGCGGATGTCCTCCCACCTCTTGCAGCAGTGGGTGCCCCGTCTGTTGTGGACCCCCAGGGTCCGGACGTCCTTGGCGATGGCATGCCAAATGTCGACTTTCTGATGGGCGCTGACCTATGTGACACGTACAGGGAGAGAAAATAAAATATCATCATTTTCTGCATGCCCGATGTGAGTGTCCCCCCATCCCCACCCTTGCCATGTGGCACATGCTCTCATCTGTCGTTTGATGCATGCCTCATACGCTCCCCTTCGCACCATCGTTCATTCACCCCACTCAACCCAGGCATTGCCCACAAAGCATGGCCCCAGTGTACTAACCTGTTGGTCTGTAGGACCGTAGAGTAGCGCATACTGGGGGAGGACCCCATCCACGAGTTTCTCCAATTCTTCAGAAGTGAAGGCAGGGGCCCTTTCCCCAGTCGCAGCAGCCATTGTCTCTTCCAGACCGAGGTCACAGCAGCACTTGCAGTATAGGTCCTCTTCTGTGGATGCTCAGGTCTCGAGTGATTAAGCTGATAGAAAATGGCGGTCACGCCCGTGGCGGTGCGTACCGCGGCGGTGCGTACCGCGACCGCCGGCGCACTTCATCATTGGCTCCTGAAACCCATAGGGTTCTATGTTAACCAATGCAGATTTGCACCGCGGTCTTCGACCGCCTACTGCCACGGTGTGCCACGCCAGCGCATTGACCTCACATCCCATTGTCACACTTCACAGGTCAGGCAGCCGCCATTTCAAGGGCCCACATGGCTTAATTTCTACTGCGTCACACAGGCCTAGGCCTTGCATTGCCACTCATACAAGCCATTCAATGCATAGCGAATCGTGTACTGTGCAAGCTGTGGGAACGTACCTGTGGTTTGCTTGACTCTGTGCTCCATGTTGTCCTTCCTAGGCACCGTCCGCTGGGACTTGCGAGGAGATGGAGGAATGTTTCCGTGTACAGACCGCTGGTGGACCTGTCGACAATGGAAGAAAGACATGTCATACTGACATACAGACTTGACTGAGCCACTATACAGGAACTGTGTGCCCAGATGGAGCCAGACCTGATGTCACCCATTCGCCAACCCACAGGGATTCCCCCTCTGGTGCAGGTTCTGTCAGTACTCCATTTTTTGGCAAGTGGATCATTCCAAACAACAGTGGCCATTTCATCAGGGATGTCTCAGCCTATGTTTTCTAAGGTTTTGTCCAGAGTGTTGCCTGCCCTGATGAAATACATGCGGAGCTACATTGTTTTCCCTGAGGTGGGCGATTTGGCTACAGTGAAGGGTGATTTCTATGCCCTTGGACATATTCCCAACATCATTGGTGCCATTGATGGGACTCATGTGGCTTTGGTTCCCCCCAGTGAAAGTGAACAGGTGTACAGGAACAGAAAAAGTTATCATTCGATGAATGTCCAGGTGGTCTGTTTGGCTGACCAGTACATCTCACATGTAAATGCCAAGTTCCCTGGGTCAGTGCATGACGCATACATCATGCGAAATAGCAGCATCCCTTATGTGATGGAACAGCTACAGAGACACCGTGTGTGGCTAATTGGTGACTCTGGTTACCCCAACCTGTCGTGGCTACTGACCCCAGTGAGGAATCCCCGGACCAGGGCAGAGGAACGGTACAATGAGGCCCATGGGCGGACTAGGAGGGTGATCGAGCGGACCTTCGGCCTCCTGAAGGCCAGGTTTAGGTGCATGCATATGACAGGTGGATCCCTAATGTACTCACCGAAGAAGGTGTGCCAGATCATCGTGGCCTGCTGTATGCTTCACAACCTGGCTTTGCGACGCCAGGTGCCTTTCCTGCAGGAGGATGGTCCAGAGGGTGGTGTTGTGGCAGCTGTGGAGCCTGTGGAGAGTGGAGAGGAGGAAGACGACGGGGACGACACAGACAACAGGGACACAGTGATACAACAGTATTTTCAATAACACACAGGTACGAATCAACACCGCCATTTTACATGTACTTACAGTCTCCTGCCTCTCTACTGTCTGAGTTTCCCCCCAGTTTATGTTAACTGAGTTGTGACTTTCCCTTCCGTTTTCAGAGATGTGGGCCCCACTGCGTGACCTCTGCTTTGTTTGCCCATGGACTACAGCTGTGTGACAGTGGTATGTTGTCATCACAATATAACTGAACATTTTGGCACCGTTATGTCTAATACATTTGTTCAAAATACAAGCAGACTCCAGATAATTTTAGTGTAATAAGTGATTTTATTTAAGTGCTAAATTTAGGGACATGGTTGAAAATCGGTGATGGGTGATGGTGGAGTAATGTCCATGGCAGAGTCCAGATTTTCAGTCTCACAGGTGCATTGTCCATATGCCTGTGGAAGGATGGAGCAGGGGCAGTTTAAGGTTGGACAGGGTGACAATGTGGGACAGTGGGATGACATCAGGGGGTATCCTTTGCTGGCGGGGGTCTTGTCATCCTACTCTGTCTTCTTCCGAGATCTCAGGCCCCGCTTGCGGGGTGGTTCTTCTTCTGCAGGAGGTGGGGTTCTGGTGGCCTGTTGTTGTGTGGGGGCCTCCTGTCCACTAGCGCCGGCGGAGGTGGTAGCCTGTTCTTGGTCCATGCTAGTGACAGGGGCCCTTTGTGGTGCCACATGGTCCCGCAATGTGGTGACAATCTGGTTAAGAGCCACGACGATGGTCCCCATTGCGGAACTAATGGTTCGGAGTTCTTCCCTGAACCCCATGTACTGTTCCTCCTGCAGTACCTGGATCTCCTGGAACCTGGCCAGTACCGTAGCCATCGTCTCCTGGGAGTGGTGGTATGCTCCCATGATGGAGGAGAGGGCCTTGTGGAGAGTGGGTTCCCTGGGCCTGTCCCCCCCGTCGCACAGCAGCCCTCCCAGTTCCCCTGTTTCCCTGGGCCTCTGTACCCTGGACCGTGTGCCCACTACCACTGCCCCCAGGTCCCTGTTGTTGTTGGGGTGGTGGGTCAACCTGGGTGCCCTGTAGTGGTGGCCACACCGCTGATTCACGTGTCCTGGAGACAGAGGCATGGGCCCGCTGGGTGGGAGCTGTGCTGGTGTTTCCAGAGGGGAGTAGGTCTGCTGTGGCCTGTGGCTGTGTGAGGGGAACCGACTGTCCCGAGGTCCCCGATGGGCCGGGCTGGTCATCTGGGTCCAGGGAGACAGAGCTGCTGTCATCACTGGGGGCCTCTTCTAGGGGTGGGATGGACATTTCTGGACCCTCCTGGGCGGTGTGGTGGCGTTCGGGTCCTGCTTGGGTATAAGAGTTTGGTTATTGCTTCTGTGTGTGCCATAGTGTGCAATGGGTGGGTGGCCGTGTACCCCAGTGCTGGCATTCCCTTGTGGGGGCTGTTGTGATGGTGGCTTGTGGGGGAGATGGGTATGTGCAGTGGGCATGCTTTGGTGATTGGTGTCCATGCTTTGTGGACGCATGCAGGGCTAGGTTTTGGGATGGGTGGGTTGTGATGGTGAGCCATTTGCAAGGAGTTGGTGTGATGGGGTGGGGGTGAGGGTGGGGGTATGATTTGGCATGCAGGTGGGGTGGGGGGAATGAAGTAGTGAATATTTGACTTACCAGAGTCCATTCCTCCAGCTACTCCTGCGAGGCCCTCAAGATGCAGGATGTGCAAGACTTGCTCCTCCCATGCTGTAAATTCTGGGGGAGTAGGTCGGGGTCCGCCGCCAGTCTTCTGCACCGCGATGTTGTGCCTTGATACCATGGAACGCACCTTCCCCCATAGGTCGTTCCACCGCTTCCTGATATCGTCCCGATTTCGTGGATGCTGTCCCACAGCGTTGACCCTGTCCACTATTCTTTGCCATAGCTCCATCTTCCTGGCAATGGTGGTGTGCTGCACCTGTGTCCCGAAGAGCTGGGGCTCTACCCGAACTATTTCCTCCACCATGACCCTGAGTTCTGCGTCAGAAAACCTGGGGTGTCTTTGGGGTGCCATGGGGTGGTGTGGATGAGGTGTGGGGTGGTGTATGTGTTGTAGAGTGTGGTGAGTGTGGTGGTGTGTGGTGTTTTGTGCGTGGATATTGTGTGGGTGATGTTGTGATTTGCCTCTGTGTGATGGTTTACTCTATTCTGTGCTGTCTCTCTCTGGCCTTCAGTCGCAATTGTGGTCGTAAGGGTTTGTGGGTGATGTGGGTGTGTTTTTTATATTGTATTGGGTGTGTGGGAGTGTTGTGTGTATGTGTCTGAGTTGTGTGTATTTTCAATTGTCCAATGTGGCTGTGTTTTGTAAAGGTGTGTGTATTTTGAGCGCGGCGGTGTGTACCGCCAATGGAATACCGCGGTTGAAAGACCGCTGCGGGGATTTGTGGGTCGGAATGGCATGGGCGTATTTCTGTTGGCGTGACGGTGGAGGTTTGGTCATCGCCAGTTTTTCGCTGGCTGTTGGTATGGCGGACTTTTGTTGATGTCGGGTTTTTGGCGGTTTGCCAGTTGCGGGTCAGAATGACCGTGGCGGTTTACCGTGACCGCGGCGGTGTTATGGTGGTCTTCTGACCGGTGGTGAGCGCCTTTTACCGCCGAGGTCAGAATGACCCCCTAAATCTGTAGCCATTTCATGCACTTTGCTCTATCCTGTGTTTTCTGCTCCTTAAAAGGTTTAAGGTTTTTGGATCCAAGGTATTCTAATTAGGGTGTAAGGTTGACTCTATAAATGCCCGAAACTAACTAACTTACTGCGGTGTTGGTATGTGATCAATGGTTTGTGACCACAATAGCAGCACCAAGCCGCAGATATATGTGACTGCGATGGGAGGGAACCCCTATTTTACACCCATTTTATGCTACAGTTTAATTGGGATTCAAAATGAGTCTCTGTGGTCCTCTAGGCCACTCTCTATGAAGACAGGTTCTCCTTTGAGGATCAGTTACAACCTGAGCTTGCTGGTCAATAATTGATAGATGGCGTGCAGCTGCAAAATTGATACAGTTTATCAAATAGGAGGAGGGTCACCATTTCCAAGCCGCCTCCATTTGGATTCATAATAGGTCTCAAAACCCTAACCTTTTGACTAGTGAACGGGATTTGATATATTTTAAAAAGGTGTTTTGCACTCATGAACACTGTTTTTCTGAGAATACAACGATTTCTGGTAAAAAAACAGTCTTGTAAGTAAGATATTCTATCTGGCTATGCCATATATTTTTGTCCAGTTACTCTTTCACAATACTACCACTAAAATAAGTAAATGAAATCATCTAAGCTCTCGATCTTCACTTTCACACACTTTGTAATATTTTGTGAGACATTTTATACAATGCATTTAAAAAAATGCAGAGGTAAAACTTTGAAAGCTGTATGTATGTATGTATATAGGTATGTATGTATGGGGTATTTGAATAGCTCAAACCTAGCCAAAGGCAATAGTGCACAGTTTGGGGTTGAAGGCTGTCATGCAGGGTTCAAGGCTATCACTCAAAGACCGTAGGAACTGTATACAGTATACAGTGTAGATAGAATATGAGGTGTAGGTGATAATACAGTAAGTACAGATGATACAGCTGCAGATGTGGTACTGTTTAGTTTCTTGTTAAAGCTAGTAGTGTATGCTGTGACGGTAGTACAGAGTGTTTGCATAGAGAGTGCAGTGAGAAGGTACTGGTATAGAGTGTAGATGATGCAGTTAGAGGTGGAGAAAGATGATTGGAATTAGGCCAAATGCACAAAACTTACACTTCACAAATTTGCACTATATCCACATTTGCCGGAGTGCAAAGTTTATCTTCACAACCAGAATTTTATTTTGAAATTTACACATGAAAACATTTTGTTGCGGAAAAATCTCCTTCAACCTATAACCTATGCATGATTATAAACTGCAAATCTTTTTTCAAAGTTGAAAAAATAATTCAGAAAGTTGGCATAAATTAACTAACACATCTTTGATCACCGTTGATACGGAGTGCAGGTTGTGGTGTATGGTGAAAGCTGTAGGTTTGTAGGGTATAAAGTGATTCTTATGGTTTAGAGTACAGTTTGTGATACAGTGAGTACACTGTGGTGAAGAATATAGATGGTTTATGGATAATGTGGGTCTGCAGGCGGTAGGTTAGAATGTGTTGTGCAGATGCTTGTGTGTTTTTCTAGGGTATTGTTTGATTGGTGTGGTCATAGGTAATGCTGTAGGTGGAGCGTGTAGATATTGGTGTACTTGTAGATGGTCGTGTAAGTGTAGTCAACCTAATAGGCTGACTTCCAAAGACCTCCTCCACCACTATCTCTAGATCTCCGCAAATCACACAAGGCAATAATAACCTTGCATCCAAAACCGATAAGTGCACCATACTTCTCTCCATTTGCAGTGTGGTAAGATTCACACCAATCGCCTGTAAAACTGAAAAGAGTGGCAATTAATTAGTTTTGAAATTGTTAGATTTTCTGTCACCTTCTCAAATTTCCCTATCAAGTGTAAGTTCTTGACTTATTTTAATTTCGCTAATCTGTTTATTATGATTTCTTTCTCAATGTGCCTAAATTTTGCTAGGTGGCCACTGGGGAGCAGACACTGATGCAGTGAACCAATGCGTGCTCCTCTGATGCCTCCCCAAATCAATTTTTTTAAGCACCACTGCTCCTTTAAGAGATGCAGGCTGTTCCTATGTTTTTTTTTTTATTATTTTTTTTTATTTTCAGTTTGGGAATGCAAACACAGCAACAGTAGTGTGATGTTGTTTATAGGCCACGATCCCTGCATTCATAACCAGAGGGGATGGCAAAAAGTGACCTTCCTAATTAATAATAATCTGACAGCTCGATTTGTGACCCTCAACGAATGGGCACTAATGGAAGAAAAACATTGGCCCAGCTTTAAGAGGGCCTAGCGCCTCCTTGTGCCACATCATCGTCATGTTTTTATGTTAATGTGGCGCAACAAGGCCAAAATCGCCTGGCCATATTTACAAAGTGGCGCAATACATACATTGTGCCACTTTGTAACCCCTTGCTCCACATTATGTGTGAGCCAAGCGTAATTTACGCAAGGGAGTCATTCACCCATTACGGGAACCGCAAAAATGGTGCAGTGGAATCTAAGAGATTCCACTGCACCATTTCATGCAGCTACTGTTAATGCCTGCACAGAGCAGGCGTTAAAAGGGGGTGCACCATTGTTTCAATGGGACCCTATGTACTGTGCAGGATTAGCACCAACATTTGTGTGCTAATCCTACACAGGTCATCAATAGCGTCAAATATTTCAGTGCTATTGCCCCTACTCTGTGCCATGGTGTGCTTACATTAAATACGGTGCACACATGGTGGCGGTAGGGGGCGCTAAGGGACGTAAGAAAAGTGCCACTGCATCCAATGCAGCGCCACTTTTCTTAAATCAGGCCGAGTAAGTCATTGGCACATTTCATTGCATCTACAGGCAAATAGCTGGATAGAAGAAGATCTTTCTTGGTTCACATTTGTTTAAAATGTTTTGTGCTGGCATATTTTGAAGCATTGATTTTTGAGACGATCATTTCTGAGACCATGATGGTATTAGCCAACAGAGCATTGAAAAGGCTTATTCTATTTAATATGTCTGTTGCTGAAGGGCATAATTGTTTTCAAAGAACAAAGTATCAGCTGTGGATTTTCTCTGCACGCGAACGATTTAAATTATTTAGCAATCTAAGTGGCAGAAAACGAAGCCCATGCCTGGTCTTTGAAATAAATTAATCAGGAAACAAATCGCATTACTTCATCAAATCTTCTAATTCAAGGTTGTTAATTGAAGCTCTGAATTCAATCTTCAGCTGCTGGATTAATTGTAGAATCTCTGATCGCGTTCTCCTAAATCCTCCTCCTGAAACATATAAGCAGTGGGGAGGGAAGGCGTCCTACCACATGGTTTGCAATCTGATTGCTTTCAGACTGAATAGGATTTGCCTCCGCTGTTCAGCAGTATTTAAAACTTGATTATGTCAACTGCCTTTTCTTCAGGATTTCAGCCTTAAACAGCAAACATATTCCTGGGTTCAATCAGCAGCAGCCGGGGATCCCAAGCTCCTGGGTAATATGTCAGTGCATAACTATGTTTTATAAGAAGCTAGCCAAGGAAGTGTTAATTTATTTTTGCAGGGGTGTGGTTTACGGTATTGGGCAAAGCGCATTTAATAAAGAGTTCCTTTATTTCCATTCACATCTTTCTCTTAAAACATGTGTATGGTAAAGTAACCTGTCTGAAATTATATTAGTGAGTTTACTGGTCTCCAGAGTGGAACAAAACATCATTTAAGAACGTGTTGCTTGATTACTTGAAATATTAGTTCATCAAGGGTTAGTTTTCTGTTTTCCCTGCAAAACCCTCTTTTACACCACAATTCACTAACTATACACGTCAGCTCCCAGAACTCATCTACCTCTCCTATGACTCGTTGTTTTTCTTGGAGCACCTACACAAAAGGGTTCTAAATGACACCACCAATAGCCCACCAGGATCATGAAAACATCGTGCAATTAACAATCCTCAAAAAAAGGCAAGAGACAAATATCCTGCCAACAAAATGATTGTGGGCTGATGCACGGGATAGTGTTGCTTGTTGCTGTGTTTAAGACCACAGATTTAGCAGAACTGTGGTCATCCCAGTGGGAAATATCAATTGATTGAAGGGAACTGAAGACACATAAAATGCCCCTATATTACTATGTGCTTGAATTTGCCAAGCCACCGAGTGACCCATCCACAAAGAGGTTTTGGTCATAAATCATTTATGGCCAATTAGTTCTGGATTTACACCACCTAAGTATTCACAAAAGCATACCTTGCACTAGTAAATCCATTGAATTCCACTGAATTGTACGCCATAACTGTATACAATTACTCAGGACTAATTTGCATGCATGGGGTGGATAGTTGGAATTACAAGAGGTGGATAATTTGGTTGTTTCGTCAACACTCAAAGGCACACCAGTATGTGAGTATTCAAAACTACTTTCCAACCCTTTCCTACCCTTCTGTGATACCAAGTGTAGAAGACGTTCAGCCAGCACAAATTTATAAGTGATTTTCTTAATGTGCTTGTGGTATAAAGAAGATTAGGGAATCCCATGTTATCCCATATGTTTCCAACACTATGTTTTACAATGTTTGTATGTGTCTATTCTCACCATGGATTTTAAGAGGAGGGGGCTCGAGAAAATGATGAAGAAGCATTCCTTTGGGAGCTGCCACTACCCTTTTAAGAACCACTAGACTCTGTCAACAGACATGGAGAGTGTTAAATTTACTAGGTTTTTGAATGTTATAGTGTTTAGTTTTAAGTGCAGTTTTTGTTCTACCATCTCCAGAGAGATATTCTAGAATCTTGCTGGAAGGCAGTTTCAGAGGACTTGTTTGTGTGCAGTCCTATTGTCCCGTGCTGCTATCAAATAAAGGAGTATTTTTCTAAAAATTGAATGGAGCATTGAATTTAGCAAATGGCAGTGAGGTACCAAGATGTAACTGGTCCACTTCATGCAGCACAGGAGTGATACCGTCTTTGTTGGACCCAAGGAAGAATTCTACAATTTCAATCTATAAGTGCATTCAGCATGATGGACTTTTTAAGAGGGTTTTTACCACTTTTCAAACAAAGATTTCGGACCCCGCATGGTGTTACTGTGATTTTTTTAAGATTTTCAACATTTATAGCAAGGATGAACGGCTGAGTGTGCACGAGCCTCCTCAGAACGAAAAGGCACATGCACATGCAGATGTAACTATGGAAATGCAAAAGCCCTTCTGTTGTATTGGGAAAAGCTTGAGGGGCATTTCCAAGGTGATCTACCTGTCTTAATACAGTGTATCATGCATAAGTCCCTACATCATCAAGCATGGTTACGCACTTTTGCATTCTGGCCGCACTGCGTCTGGTTGTCTCTTACCTCCAAGACGCTCGCTGGGAACTTAGCACTGCTTTGTGCACTGACTTCACGGCAGACTTTCCCAGAGTGTGTGGTAAGCGGCATGCTTGGGGCTTCATTCGGTGTCAATTGCAGTCACTTAACAGTATAACATGTACAACATATTGCTAACTTTGATACCACATCACATACATAAGTTTGGTGGGACATTTCATAAACAGCTATGTTTTGGAGTTCTTAATTTGTTTTTCTTGGCAAAAATAAATGTATTTCCCAACATGCAGTTTGATCCTTCTTCAAAGTTTCTGTAAGGTAAGGGAGAACCACCTGTTGCTTGGGTGGGATGGAAGGAAGAATTTATAGTATACACAAAAGTTATGGAGAAAATGAGATCACTCTGAGTCACAACCCCTTTGGTTGTGATCCTGTCAATAATTTACTAGGGTTCTATTTAAGACTGTTGTGTTTGAACCTAGGTGGGAAATTCCTTACTTATAGAATAGGTGGTCTCACACACTTAATAGTGTCATGCTTCATCATAGACCACCTACCCCTGTAGGACAGTGCCTCCAGGATGGGCTCAACCTCACGATGAAATACACCTAGAGGGAGTTCTTAGATAAAGTTTTCAGGATAATATTGGGATCCAGTTAAGTTAAAAATACCTAGCGGACAACCACTGTTAATCCACCTTTGATAGTGGTGTCCGTTGGTAAGGTTAAGAAATAAATCAACGGTATATGTGAGTATAATGACTCACCTCATCTTAAGACAAAGCCAACATGTTTCTGGCCTCATAACAAGCCTAACCTGGTCTGGGGCCTTCTTCAGGGCCAAGGATCCCTAATTATGCTTCAGTGAACTGATTACTGTTCTATCCCACTACCAGAAATGAATACTTTACATCCAAATACTCAAGACCTACTTGAGTGGCAGTAATAGATTATGGATACCTATTTAAGGAACGGAACAAAAAAATGAAAAAAAATGCTTCACAGGAAAATGCTCTGTTACTAGTAAGCAATGCAAACCAAATTGGTGAACATTCCTTGTGGTAGAACACTGCAAACCACTGCAAACACAGGTGCCAAGGTACATGCTAATTGAACACAACATGAAAGTCCTTATTACTATAAATATAGTGCCATACTTTAATAATCACTACATCCATTCTTACCCTAAACTATAGGGAATTGGGCCTCTGGTCTGGGGCAAGAATGATGCCCCTTGTAGTTACACACTACAGAAGGAATAAAATGCTCAGAAAATGGGCCTCGGTTCATGCTATGTCTAATTCACGTCATGTCCAATCATTTAAAGGAATGTGCGCCTTGCTCCATATTGCATGTTTGTATCACCCTAGAGGACATTGTATGTGACTGGAGGATGTTTCAGGGAGATTTTCCTGCATATATTGTCTGCTATTTTAACTGCAGTATGTCAAGGATTAACACCTCGGGGAGGGAGAGAGAGAATTATGCAGGCGCTGCCACCCACCGCCCCTTCAACTTACCTTGCCACTGGGAATGTACTCAACTTTCAGGAATATTACAAATGGTCTCTGCAGGCAGGAAGAAGATCATCACATCTCATGCACTGTTTGTGTAGACTCAATAATGAGGTAAACCAAATAATCTCTGCAGGCAGGGCAGAGAACTACAATGCATACTGCTCACATAAACCCATGTATAGATATTGTTACCAATAACAATCTAACAAGATCATCACAACTCGTGCTCTGTTTGTGTAGACTCAATAATGAGGTAATCCAAATAAACTCTGCAGGCACGGCAGAGGACTGCAAAGCGCACTGCCCCAGGGACCTATGTATAGATATCGTTACTGGTAACAATCTGCCTACTGTTAAAAAATAATAAAGTCTGCATAAACAGGAGATCCTGTCTTGTGATTGTCCCCTGTGCCCTCTGCACTTACTTCGTCATAGGATACATCATGTTTTTGCACCTACTTTGGCCTACTCCCAGCCACTTGCCTGAGAGTACGGAGGGGAGTGTACTCCTCTATAAGTGTCCACATGCATGCTGGCAACGTGTAGAATGGGCACACACGGGCTGCATTGTCAGGATGCTACAATTCGTGGGGGCTCATGGCAAGTGTAGTCCCTTGAGTGTTCATTACCATTCAGCTGAAGTTCCTTACACCAGGAACGTCAGCCTCCTCCCCACAGTTGTCATCCACAATTCGGTACTGCAACATAAACAATGTTGTAGACCCTAAGTACATGGATTAGTGGGGAAAATAATTTATAACCTTTCTCAAAGCCTTAGATGGGGAAAGTATGGCAGCAGAAAGGAAAAATAACATTATTTTACACTGTTTGGGTTCAGCAGAACAGATAGTCTTCAGAACATTACCAAAAATGGAGGGCCAGGGTGACAGCAATGTTTATAAATAAGCTATGGTGAGGATGGTGAATCGTTTTCAGCCCTCACCTAGTGTTGTGCTCAACAGGTTTACATTCTACACTTGAGAACAAGAGAATGGTGAAATCTCTGATGAGGTCCTCATGGGATTATGAGCTTGAGGTGGGCTATACTAAGGAACCCTTCAATGTCTCCCTGCCCTCCAAGGTATGGAAATAATAAATGACTATCAGTCTGTATATATTTATTGCCACGTTTCTTTATTCCATCTTATTCTTTACTCTCCTGAAGGTATATTTTCAATTTGTTCCAGATAACCTCTTTTCTCTTCTCTTCAGTAGTCTTTTCCCATTTCTTTCTCTCCTTTTCTTCTTCTTTTTCCCAGTCAATGTTTATTCTTCTTTCTGTAATGGTCTCTCTTATCTTCCCCTTTTTCCTCCTATAATGTTCTCTTGTTGGATTTTCCTTTTTTAGGTACAGCTCAGGATTCAGTGACTCTCGCTCCAGAGCATGAGAAGACAACAAAAAAAGAGAATATAGGAACAGGAGGTAAGTTTTCAATATATTTCTTTACTCATTCTTATTGGGTTAGGGTAAGTGAGGTTGAGTGACTGATTGTGGATTATTTTTCTAATGTCTTTTCTACCCTTTTATTCCCTGTGAATGAGTGCAAGTAACGAGTATTTATTTATATGTTTCACCTAGGTTTCTGCTATATTTCCTGACCGTCACCCTTTTCCTAGTGTTCTTTCCTCTACAGAAAGTGAACGAGCCCCGTATCCGGGCATGTACCTGATCTAGTCTGGCTGGGTATCGGGTTCCACGTCGAGAGTCTGTTGCCATTTTCCTTCCTTTTTTCAGTCGAGGTGCTGTCTGCGGTGTCCTGGACTTTCGTCCCCGGTGTATTATCTCTGGCGGCCGCTTCGAAATAGACATGGTCCTCCTCATCTTCTCGCTTCCATTCTCCGGCTCTCTCCTCTCATCTCCTCTGTCGTCTTCCTCCTCAATCCTTCCCCACACTTCCTGCTTCTGAGTTTGAAGAGCGTCACATCGTAATAATGCAACGCTTTTGGAAGTGCCCCCAGGGTACTTCTCCTTCGTCCCCTGTTGTGTATGAGGTGCCCCGATATTGGGAGCCCTGGTACAGAGCTCTATCCACAAACTGTAATTTTGGACCCATTACTGACAAAATGATTACAGACCAAACCATTGTACATGTTAAAAACTAAAAAGTTCAAGAATAGTTGTGGGTAGTGGGTGATACAAATTTACATGATGTTATCAGTAATGACAAAGCCTTAGAGCAGCCAGAGAAGTGGATGAAGTCTTTGAGCAAGGAGAGTAAAAATTCTCCTGAGGATGTATGCAGTGTGAGTGGTGGTAATTCATGTTGAGGTGGTCAGTCCCACAAGAGAAATGGCAAGAATATTCAATGATTTAGGTGTGGAAGCACTAACCATATTGCATCATTGTCACAGTACCCAGCAGTGTGTAAGGAGTGCAACAAATGTGGAACATTTAGATTTTTTGCACAAGTGTGTAGAGATTTCCAGAAAGGGAGTAATAGTACCACTGTTAAGGGAAAGGTGTTGTGCGTGAGTGATGAGTTTGATCACAATGGGGAAGGTAGAGGCAACATGGGCATAGTGTTATCTATTAAGGATTTGGAGGATGTTTGGAGAAGGAGGGGGCAATGGGGCCACCCAAATTTGTTGTTCGGATATTGGATGTAGAGATGGAATGAATGGCAAATTCTGGTTCACCATGGACTATTATTATTATCGTATTCTGTACAACAGTTTGGAGACAAAGGCCCTTATTACAAGCCCGGCGGTCAGTGATAAATTGGCAGTAATACTGCTAACAGGCCGGCGGTAACCAAAATGGAATTATGACCATGCAGAAACCACTCAGACAGACAGCCACTTTAACACACCGACCGCCACGGCAGTAGCAACAAGCACCATGACGGTGACCGCCAACAGCCAGCCGGACGACAATGTACTGCCCACACTATTATGACACACCTGTCCGCCAGCTTTTACGGGGCGGTAAGAACAACATCAAAAGCACGGCGGAAACAGAACACAGAAGTCAAAGGACTCACCTCTGGAGACTCAGGGAACAACCACGACGCCATGGAGCCCGAGTTGCACATTTTTCCCATGCTTGTCTGCCTTTTCCTGCATTACGAACATCAATGCTGGTGGAGGCGACCACAGTGAGTACTGCTGCCTGGCACACAAGGGAGGTGGGAGGAGAAAGAGAGTGACACACACACCCAACACCCCCACCCCCAACGCCATACACACAAGCAGATGAAGTAACACAACATATTGACCCCGTTCCCCTCAGGAATAATGCAAGGACAAAATCATTGGAAGAAAGTGAGTGTAATACGATTAAAGAACATGAATAAGTGCATCAATTTACAAACGTATATACATATTTACAAATGGAGGGACACTGCCCAGTCCTCAATGTCCGTGGGCCACAGGACCACAACACATAGGCAAAGGCCCCACGTCACTCCTGCAACAACAGAGAGAGAACACTGCGGGGGCATCATGTCAAAAATACACAGGCACCTCAGGGGGACGGGGAATGGGGGGGCACCTCAGCCAGAAGATGGTACAACACCACTGGTCCTGGAGGGGGCTACATGCCCTGTGCTTGGTCCTGGGGAGTGCAAGGCAACAGTCTCTCAAGTGGGTGGTTTGCCCACTGCTTGGTCCTTGGGAGTGCAAGGCCACAGTCTCTCAAGTGGGTGGTTTGCCCACTGCTTGGTCCTGGGGAGTGTAAGGCCACAGTCTCTCTAGTGGGTGGTTTGCTCACTGCTTGGTCCTGGGGAGTGCAAGGCCACAGTCTCTCAAGTGGGTGGTTTGCCCACTGCTTGGTCCTGGGAGTGCAAGGCCACAGTCTCTCAAGTGGATGGTTTGCCCACTGCTTGGTCCTGGAGAGTGCAAGGCTACAGTCTCTCAAGTGGGTGGTTTGCCCACTGCTTGGTCCTGGGGAGTGCAACGCCACAGTCTTTCTAGTGGATGGCTTCTCCACTGGTTCTGGAGGGGACCTTGTGCCCAGTGTGCTTCATCCTGGGAAGGATGGGGTGGGCGGATGGTTTCTTCCATTGGTTCTGGAGGGGACCTCGAGCCCAGTGTGCTTCATCCTGGGAAGGATGGGGTGAGAGGACGACTTCTTCCACTGGTTCTGGAGTGGGCCTTGTGCCTAGTGTGCTTCATCCTGGGACGGATGGGGTGAGTGGATGGCTTGTTCCACTGGTTCTGGAGGGGGCATTGTGCCCTGCGATGCAGATCTTGGAGAGTGCAAGGTCACAGTCTCTCACCTGGGTGTCACACCTACAGGATTTGCAGGGTCCAGGTCGCACTACAGCCCATGGAGGCAGGACTACAAACTGCCAGCAGGTGGTGAAGGTTGCTCTGTGGTGGCAGTGGCGGGGCTGGTGTCGAGGCAAGCAGTGGTGGGGGTAGGCTCCAGCCCTTCCCTTGCAGCCTCGGATGGCTGCCCACTGGGGCTGCTGCTTCTGGCAGTGGTGCTGGTGGCGGTACTGGCAGTGGTGGGGGAGGCTCCAGCCCATACCCTGCAGCCTCAGACGGCTGCCCACTGGGGCTGCTGCTGCTGGCAGTGGTACTGGTGGTGGTGCTGGCAGTGGTAGGGGGAGGCTCCAACCCATCCCCTGCAGCCTCAGACGGCCGCCCACTGGGGCTGCTGCTGCTGGCAGCGGTGCTGGTGGTGGTGCTGGTGGCAGTGCTGTTGGCAGTGCTGGTGGCAGTGCTGGTGTCGGGGCTGGCAGTGGTGGGGGTAGGCTACAGCCCTTCTACTGCAGCCTCAGACTGCTACCCACTGGGGCTGCTGGTGGCGGTGTTGTGTCGGGGCTGGTAGTGGTGGGGGTAGGCTCCAGCCCTTCTCCTGCAACCTCAGACTGCTGCTCACTGGGGCTGCTGCTGCTGGCAGTTGTGCTGGTGGGGGTGCTGGCAGTGGTGGGGGGAGGCTCCAGCCCATCCCCTGCGGCCTCGGATGACTGAACCGCCATGGTTGGTGGTGGGGGCTCTGAATGAGTCCCAGCACCAGGCCTTGTGTCCTTCCTGCCTGCAGGTGCAGGCCCCTTGCCCTTCCCTTTCGCAGCATCCGGGATCCTCTCCCACCTGCAGTAGCTGTTGGCACTACTATGGCTGTGGACTGGGTGGCTAAAGTGCTCACCTGCGTTCTGACCACCCTGGCCCGACGTAAAGGACAGGGGGGAGGGGTAGGGAAGAGGTCAACGGGGGAGAGGAAAAGCTTCTTAGGGACATTGGGACAGGAAGAGGGTGAAGGTTTGGGAGTGGAGGAAGAGGAAGTGGTTGTAGGAGGTGTGTGTCTGCTGTGTTTGCGTGTAGGTGCATGGGCTGGATGCTGTTGTGAGGTAGATGGCTGTTAGTTGCCTGAGTGCTTACGTTGGTGTACTTTTGGAGGAGGAGTCACAGACTCAGTGGGAGAGGACACAGGGGACATATGCATGGATGTGGGGGTGGTGACTGCCAGTGAGGGGTGTGTAGTGATAGGCGTGCTGGTGATGGAGGTAGTGGATGAGGATGTAGTGCATGCAGGTGTGAGTGGATATGTTACTGGGAGGGAGGTGGAGGATGAGGAGGACGGGACCACAGTGGAGGCAGTGGATGTTAGTGTGTCTGCATCTGGATGGTTTTTGTGTGAGTGCTTGTGGGATGATGTGTGGTGATTATGTTTGCCTGAGCCACTCCTGTGTGTTGTCATGGCTGCATGCTGGTCTGCCTGTGTGCTTGGGATAGGTTGGGGCTGAGGGGAATGGGACTGGGTAGAGTAAGTTGGAGGGGGAGGCTAGAAACAGGGACAATGGCTGCCATCAGAGAGGAGGCCAGAGCCTGAATTGATCTCTGTTGGGCCGCTATGCCAGAGTGAATGTCTTCCAGGAATGCATTTGTTTGTTGCAAATGGCCTGCCAGCCTCTGGATGTCATTCACAATGGGTGACTTCCCAACAAAGATGGATCGCAAGAGGTCAACAGCCTCCTCACTCAGGGCAGCAGGGCTAACTGGGGCAGGGTCTGAGGTGCCTGGGGCAAAGGAGATGCCCACCCTCCTGGGTGAGCGGGCATGGGAAACATGCTGAGGGGCTTCTGGGAGGGTGGTACTGCTATGGGGTGGTGGCTTCACTTGTAGCTGGGGTGTCCACAGAGGTGTCTGCCACCATCAGGGAGCTTCCATCTGAGGATATATCACTGTCAGAACTGTCCGCTCCTGTCTCCGCTGTGGAGTTTCCCTCGCCCTCCGTCACACTGGAGCCCTCACCGTCGGTGGATTCAGCTTCCATGGCCATGAGGGATGCAGCTCCCTCCGTCGCTAGTGCCTCTGCTCCTCCGCCAGAAGATGCTAATGCACAGAAGGGCAGGGTGACAAAACAAAAGGGGGGGAAGAGACAAAGGATACACTTGGTCAATGGCTGCTCCAACACCACCGTTGGAGTACATGACACACACACACACACGCACACACACACACACACACACACACACAGGGAACAGCCCTATGCAGTAGGCAATGCACTAACAGTCACAATGCTAGTCACCAGACCATGGACAGGAATACCTATCGCCAATAGCAGCATACCTGAGACCCACAGACCCCTGCCCAGTAGTGGATGCCTACTAGCTTGGTTGGAAGTGGTTCACATCATACCCTGCCCAACATGGGACCTACCATGCAATGTCCAGCCTGGCCTGGAGCACCCACAGGCCCATATCCCCCACGCATAGACCACCCCACCATGTGCAAATAGTATATTGGGAAACTGTACTCACCCCCTTGTGGCAGCTGTGATGCCCTCAAGCGCCTATCCAGCTCCGGATAGGCCACAGCCAGTATGCAGGCCATCAGGAGGGTCAGGGTAAGACGAGCACCCCTTCCACGCTGGGAGGCCATCCCCAGCTGGGACTCTGACATATTTCTTGCCCAGCGTCTCAGGTACTCCAACCGTTTGCAACAGTGGGAACTTGACATGCCTCAGACCCCCAGGGTCTGCACCTCCTTGGCGATGGCCAAAAATACACATGTAAAAAGGTATCAGTCAGACTGTCTGGCCTGTTAGACTCATGTCCCACCATAGCCCTCACATCTTCTTACACACAGACATTACCCACCATACATGAAGCATGCTGCCCAGGACCCTTCCACCAACCCCCCCCTACACGAGGCCCTCACACATAGCACTCCATCCATTCATGCATTGTGCTCACAGTGTACTCACCTGTTGGTCTGGAGGTCCATACAGCATTCGGTATTGAGGTAGTACCCCATCCACCAGTCTCTCCAACTGCGCAGAGGTGAAGGCAGGGGCCCTTTCCCCAGTGACACGAGCTGTGGTCGGTTCCAGACACAGATCACAGTAGCACTTGCAGTGTAGGTCCTCTCCTGTTGAAGGTCAGGTAGCAAGTGAGTAAACAGATAGAAAATGGTGGTCACGTCCGTGGTGGTGCATACCGTCACCACCGGCGTACATCATCATTTGCCACTGTAACCCATAGGGCCCAATGAAAACCAATGAGGAGTTGCACAGCGGTACTCGACCGCCTCCAGCAACGGCGCACAATGTCAGTGGAATCACCTCATTTCCACACGTTCATCCACACAGGACAGGTGGATGCCATTTCAGGGGGGGGCAGCCCATGGCACCTAACTGCGTCACAGTACACATATGCACCATTTGGGCCGATACAACAATATAATGTTAGAGTCACAACATGTAATGTAGTGTAGTGTTTGGAAATGTGGAATACTGACCAGCTGCTCACCATTTTGCCCCCTAGATTACAACCGCTGCGGATGAGTAGCAGATGGAGACATCCCCCAGTGTACGGGCCCCTGGTGGACTTGACAACTATGGAGGACAGGCACATCATACTCACCTATAGACTTCACAGGGCCACATTCACAGAGCTGTGTGCCCAATTGGAGCCTGACTTGATATCTTCCATCTGTCACCCTACCGGGATCCCCCCTCTTGTGAAAGTCCTATCTGTGCTCCATTTCTTGGCAACTGGCTCCTTCCAAGTGACAGTGGGCTTGGCAGCAGGAATGTCACAGCCAGTGTTCTCAATAGTGCTGACCAGAGTGTTGTCTGCCCTAATGAAGCACATGCGCAGCTACATCGTATTCCCCCAGGTGGAGGGTTTGGCCACAGTGAAAGCTCACTTCCATGCAATGGGACATATCCCCAACATTATTGGGGCTATTGATGGTACACATATTGCATTTGTGCCCCCCCCGCAGAAATGAACAGGCGTTCAGGAATAGAAAGAGCTTTCACTCGATGAATGTGCAGATAGTGTGCCTGGTGGACCAGTACATCTCCCATGTCAATGCAAAGTATCCTGGGTCTGTACATGATGCCTTTATCCTGCGGAATAGAAGCATCCCATATGTGATGGCTCAACTCCAGAGGCACAGGGTGCGGCTAATAAGTGAGCCCTGGTTCCCACCCAGTGGATGTTGGTGTATGAGTATGGTGTGGGCCCTAAGGGTGAGTGTGTGGCTAACAGTTGTCCCTTGATATTTGCAGGTGACGCTGGTTACCCCAACCTCTCATGACTACTGACCCCAGTGAGGAATTCCAAGACAAGGGCAGAGGAACGTCACAATGAGGCACATGGGCAGACAAGAAGGATTATTGAGAGGACCTTTGGCCTCCTGAAAGCCAGGTTTCGTTGCCTCAATCTAACTGGTGGATCCCTGTACTACACACTCAAGAAGGTCTACAACATCATCGTGGCATGCTGCATGTTGCATAACCTTGCCTTGAGATGCCATGTGCCTTTTCTGCAGGAGGATGAGGCTGGAGATGGCCGTGTGGCAGCAGTGGACCCTGTGGACAGGGAAGATGAGGAGGCAGAGGATGAGGATGAGGACAACAGAACAGCAATAATACGACAATACTTCCAGTGACACACAGGTAAGACACTGTATCTTCACTTTACATTGACAGTTTTGTGTTTGACATTGTACATGGCAGGCAGATTCTCCCAATTCTATGGCCACTTACTGTACCCTTTGGCATCTCTATTTTCAGATACCTTTGCCCCACTCTGGCTCCTGGTGTGTTGACTGCAGCCTACTACAGGTCATTACTATGTATAGATTCCTGTACAGTTGTATTGAAGTGTTTAAAGCTTGTTAAACAAATACATAGTTCAATCATTTGCCAGACTCCATACGTTTTTTAAATGGTGTTTATTTACGTGGAGATCAACTGTTCTGTTGAGATTCTTTTCAGTAACGGCGGGAGGAGTTAGTGGTGAGGTGGTGAGTGACCGGCTTCTGAAAGGAAAAATGGATGCAGCAATGGTCGGTCCATAGGAGTTCGGTGGTGTGGCTGAAGGAGACGTGGTTGCTGGCTGAGAAGATGGGGTCGAGTGTGTGTCCTGCAGTGTGGGTGGGTGACGTGACTAGTTGCTTGAGGCCGAGGTTGGTGAGGTTGTTGATTAGGTTGGTGGTGTTGATATCGTTGTTGTTTTCTAGGGGGAAGTTCAGGTCGCCGAGGAGGATGTAGTTCATTGTGGTGAGGGCTTGGGAGCTGATGGTGTCCGTGATGTCGTTGCAGAACTGTGGTCTTGGGCCTGGGGGTCTATAGATCAGAGTTTCTCTGAGGGTGTTGTTGGCGTTGATGTGGATTTTGAATTGGAGATGCTCGGCGGATTTGATGGTGTCGTGGTAGCTGGTGGAGACTCTTATGGTGTTTTTGTGGACTATGGTGATTCCTCCTCCTGGTTTGTTGCTGCGTCTCTTCTGGTGATCTTGTTGTTTTCTGGTATGGCTATGGCTATGTCTGGTTCCGAGGCCGAATTCATTCAAGTTTCGGTGAGGAATGCGACGTCTGGCGAGGATGTGGTCAGTAGGTCCCAGAGTTTGATTGCGTGTTTGTGGACGGAGCGAGTGTTAAGCAGGATGCATCTTAGGCGGTTGTCTGAGGCTTTGAATTGGAGATTGGAGGTTAGGTTGCAGGTGAAATTGTAGGCTTTGCAGGAGAAGGCTCCTGGTGCGCGTCGGTGTGGACTGAAAGCAGATAGAGGAGCGTCCTGGATTGATGGCGTGGAGGTCGTCGGCAGTGTAGTGGTGATTGGTGGTACGGGGGCCGTGATGGCCAGGGGGTCTGGCGCTGGGCGTGGTCTTGGCACGGACGGTCACTGCGGCTGGCATAAGAGGGGAGGTGGGAGGGAGTGGCAGCTGGGAGGAGGGAGGGAACGTCCAATGGGAGTGCAGGGGGGCGAGGCAACAAGGCTCTAAGGCGCAAAGAGGTAAACAGAGAGTTGAGGTGGAGGGAGGGGGGCAGGGACGTGGGGACGCAGCTGCGAGTCCATCGCACCCCACCTCTGCGCAATCATCAACAGCTCCTTTGAGACAGCCACCTTCCCGGAGAAATGGAAACACACTGACATCAACGCCCTGTTGAAGAAACCCAAAGCATATCCAGATGACCCCATTAACTACCGACCTATCTCCCTCCTCCCCTTCCCAGTGAAGGTCATTGAAAAAATTGTGAACAGCCAACTTTCCCGCTACCTGGAAGACAGCAAAGCGCTCAATACCTCCCAATCTGGATTTCGCAAGAACCACAGCACGGAGACCACACTCATTGCTGCCACAGATTACATCAGGACCATGCTCGACAAAGGTGAAACCGTAGCACTCATCCTCTTGGACCTTTCCTCAGCTTTAGACACCGTCTGCCACCACACCTTTGGAATACGTCTCCACAACACCGGAATCCACGACAAGGCCCTCAATTGGATCTCCTCCTTCCTCTCCGGCAGAACCCAGAGAGTCCGCCTTGCGCCCTACCTGTCTGAATCCTCCAAAACCGTCTGCGGCGTCCCTCAAGGATCCTCCCCCAGCCCAACACTTTTCAACGTTTACATCGCTCCCCCCACCAACATCGCACGATCCCACCACATCAACATAGTATCCTATGCAGATGACACCCAGCTGATCATCTCCCTCACGAAAGGCCAAACAACAGCAAGAAACAACCTCCACAAGGGACTTCACACTATTGCCGACTGGATGGATTCAAGCCGCCTCAAGCTAAACACAGACAAAACAGAGGTCCTCATCCTCGGCAGCAACCTCTCTGTCTGGAACGACTCCTGGTGGCCTACCTCCCTCGGAGCAGCCCCCACCACCCAAGTACGGAACCTGGGCATCATCCTTTACTCAGCACTCAGCATGACTCAGCAGGTCAACCCAGTCTCCTCTTCCTGCTACAACACCCTTCGCATGCTCCGCGAAATCTTCAAGTGGATTCCTGTTGAAACCAGAAAAACAGTCAACCACGCCCTAGTCAGCAGCCGACTGGACTTCAGCAACGCGCTTTCTGCAGGAACCATGGCTAAACTACAAAAGAAAATGCAATGTATCCAAAACGCCTCAGCCCGACTCATCCTTGACGTCCCACGCCTCTGCCCACCTCAGAGAGCTACACTGGCTACCCGTATCGAAGAGGATTAACTTCAAGCTACTCACCCACGCACACAAAGTCCTCCACAACACAGATCCGGCCTACCTCAACAACAGACTCACCTTCCACACCCCCACCCGCCAGCTCCGCTCAGCCAGCCTCGCCCTCGCCTCCGTCCCCTCCATTCACCGCACCACCAACGGAGGAAGATCCTTCTCTTACCTCACCGCCAAGACCTGGAACTCCCTACCGCTCCAACTATGCCAGACCCATGACCTCCTGGCCTTCAGAAAATGCCTCAAGACTTGGCTATTCGACTGAAGTGCCAATAAGTAGAGGGGTATGTGCAATGGGCTGGGGTGATGGTGGAGGAAAGTCCATGATAGAGTGCAGTCTATTTGTATCACAGGTGCATTGTCCAAGGCAGCTTAGGAAGGGGAGCAAAGGGAGTTCAAGGTGGACAGGGTGACAGTGTGGGATACAAGAGTGACAATCAGGAGAGTCTTATTTCCTGGCAGGGGTCTTGGCAATATTCTCTGGCTTCTTCCTGGATCACAGGGACCGTTTGTGGGGTGGTTCTCCTTCTGCAGTGGGAGGGGTGCTGGTGGCCTGTTGGTCCTGTGGCAGGACCTCCTGTCCACTAGCAGCAGCGGAGTTGGAGGGCTGTTCATCGGTGTGGCTGGTGTCAGAGGCCCAGTGGTGTGCCACTGCCTCCCTCATGGTGTTAGCCATGACTGCAGGCACCCCTGCAATGGTGACCAGGGTGGTTTTGATGTCCTTCAGGTCCTCCCTGATCCCCAGGCACTGTCCCTCCTGCAGCTGCTGGGTCTCCTGCAACTTGTCCATTATCTGTCCCATTGTCTCCTGGGAACGGTGGTATGCTCCCAGGATCCCTGCAAGTGCCTCCTGGAGAGTCGGTTCCCTGGGCCTGTCCTCCCCCTGTCACACTGCAGTCCTCCCAGCTTCCCTGTTGTCCTGTGGATCTGTCCCCTGAACCGTGTGCTCACTGCCACTGACCCCAGGTCCCTAATTGTCCTGTGTTTGTGGGGTGTCCTGGGGACCCTGTAGTGATGGACACACTGCTGATTGTCATGCCCTTGGGACAGAGGTATGGGCCCGCTGGGTGGGTGCTGTGCGGGTGTTTCCTGAAGAGGGAGGTCCTGTGGTGGTATGAGAATGTGCCTGGGTAACCAACTGTCCGGAGGTCCCTGATTGGCCAGGTTGATCATCCAGATCCAGGTGTCCAGAGCTGCTGTCATCACTGTGGTCTTCTTCTGTGGGGGGACTAGATGTTGCTGGCACCTCCTCTCTGGTGACGTTGGGTGGGGGACTTGTGAGGATGTAAATGCAGTGTTATTGTTTCTGCGTGTGACATCTTGTGCATGGGTGTGTTGCCCTCCATGGTTGTGATTGCCCTGGCAGCTTTGACTTGTGTGAGTAGTCTTTTGATGGGCTAGGTGATTGTCTCTATTGTGCATGCTCTAGTGATGGGTGTCCATGCAGGTCTGTAATGGGGGGCCGTGCATTGGTGTTACATTCAGGGCTCGGTATTGGGATTGGTGGGTTGTGATGGTGGGGTGTATGTGAGATGGTGGAGTGATGGGGTGAGGGTATGGGTTTGTGGTGGCATGCAGGTAGGGGGGGTGATAGTAGTAGCGATTTGACATACCAGAGTCCAGTGCTCCTGCTACTCCTGCCATGCCCTCACGATGCATGATTGCCAAGACTTGCTCCTCCCATGTTGTTAGTTGTGGGGGAGTAGGTGGGGGTCCTCTGTACTGCTATTTGGTATCTTGCTACCACGGAACACACCATCCCCCGTAGGTCGTTTCACCTTTTCCTGCTATCATCCCTTGTTCTGGGGTGCTGTCCAATGGCGTTGACCCTGTCCACAACGAGGAAGCTCAATCTTCCTAGTGATGGATGTCTGCTGCACCTGTGATCCGAATAGCTGTGGCTAGATGATTTCCGCCACCATGGCCCTTAGCTCCTCCTCTGAGAACCTGGGGTGTCTTTGTTGTGCCATGGGTGTAGTGTGAATGGTGTGTGTGAGGGTGTGTGGGGTGATGTGTTGGGGTGTGTGCTGTAAGGTGCGTAGATGGTGTATGGGTGATGGTGTTATGTGGTCCTGGTTCTGTGGGTGCTCTTGGTCTATCTCTCTCAGTTGGCAATTTTGCTTAATCATAAATGGTTGTGGGTAGTGTGTGTGTGTTTTATAGGGGTGTGGGTGTGGTGTGTGTATGTATGTCAGGTGTGTGCAATTTGAATTGTCCACTGTAGTGTTGTTTTGTATGTGTGTGTGTATTTCGAGCGCGGCGGTATGTACCACCAATGGTTTACTGTGGTTGAATGTCTGCCGCGGTGATTCGTGGGTCATAATGCTGTGGGCGTAGTTCTGTTGGCGTAACCGTGTGGGTTTTGGTACTGCCAGTTTATCACTGACCTTTGGGCTGGAGGACTTGTGTGTGGCTGTGTAGTAACGGATTGCTACGTGTGTGTCATAATATGGGTAGCTGTAATCCGCCGCACCGGTGGTATGTTGGCACAGTCAGCATGGCGGTAAGCAGAACTTACAGCCAATGTCATAATGAGGGTCAAAGTGTTTTTGGACAGCCTGAAAGAGTCACATATTACTGCAGGAATTTTAGATGGTTCCAGGATAGACATTGACAGGTGCAAAGAAATAGAAATTTAATTCAAAGGTGTGGTGTCTCAGATAAAGCCATATGTGGCTGCTAAGGGCGTCAACATACTGGGTTAGAGAGATCAATGGAAATTGGGAATTATTCTTAATCATAAATGTAAGGAACCTGTTCTGAGTAGAGATAGTGTGATTCAGCAGTTCCCCAGAGTATTTTCTGAGAGGTTAGGAAAATTGACTGGATTTAGACATAAAATCACGGTGAAGGAGAGTTCCATTCCAGTGAAACATAAGCACTGTGGTGTGCTGGTGAATGTGAGAGAGGAGTTTGAAGATATTGGAGGGTATGGTTAACAAGGGAATAATAGAAGAAGTGGAGTCATCAGAGTGGATTTCCCCCATTGAGTTGGCTCACAATGCTGACAAAAGTCTGGGATTATATGTAGACTTGAGAGCCTTACTGCTAATTTGGTGGTACATTGTCATCCACCGCCAAATAATAATGCAGTGGTGTGTATGCTGGAGGGAGTCAAGGTGTTCACTACATTGAATCTCTGTTCAGCATACCATTAAATTTAGTTAACTGAGGAATCGAAGCACTTTACTACGTTCTTTACACCTCAAGGTTCATTTTAGTTCATAACGATGCCCTTTGGCTAAGCCTCAGCAGCAACCGTTTTTCATATTTTTAAATACTTGGTCAAATTTGTGAAATGTTTCCAGGATGACATCCTTGTATTCTCCAGAAAAGAGAAAGAATACATGGACCATGTTGTAGAGGTGTGTAGATGCTTAGAGTTTCATGGTCTGACACGTGAGGAGGAGAAGTGCAAGTTTTTCTGTGACTAAGTGGAGTACATAGGGCACACATTGTCTGGGAATGGTGTGGTACCAAAAAAGTAATTGGTGGATGCTATCATTAGGGCTCCTGCTCTTGATAATAAGGAAGTTGTTATCATTTGCAAGTCTACACTAATATTACAGCAAATTTCTACATGATTTTAATAACAAAATGGAACCTCTCAGGGAACTAACGTGAAAAAAAACTGAGTTCATATGGATTGGGAAACAACAAGCAGCATTTCAACAAATCAAAGAGGAGATTGCACGAGCACCTACACTCAAACCATTTTGCTTGAACAAAGTTTGCTTTATAACTGTAGATGACAGTTTGAATGGTGCTGGAGGAGTATTGTGTCAAAATTGTGGAAGAGATGAATGGTGTGTAGCATTTGCATCCAGTATGCTTAGTGAGACAGAGAGGAGATATGAAGTAATTGAAAAGGAGCTATTGTCATGTGTGTGGGCAGTTGAGCACTTCCACAACTATGTGTGGGGAAGTAGGTTCATCCTGATGACTGACCATAAGCTATTGGTGGGGATGTTGTCACCTCGTGGGGGGTGGAATGCCACTGCACTCAAAGCTATACTCAGGTCCAGGTTACAGTAATATAACTTTAGTGTTGAGTATGTGCCAGGGAAATATAATTTCACATAAGATTGTCTGTCCAGATTACCATGCCCGGGTGGCAGAAGTACTGAGGAGCAAAATGAAATTACAATGATGGAAGGGTGGCCTAAGGAGAAATGTGTGTCTCCTGAAGTAAGACCTTTCTTTAAAGTGTCTGAGAATTGGGAATTGGAGGGGAATTTAATTTTCAAAGGGAGGAAAATGTGTTCCTCCAGGCACCATGGAAAAGTGAGAATTTGAAACTGGCACAGGACGGGCACCAGGGGATATCTTACATGAAAAGGCTCATCAGGGCTAATTTTGGTGGCCCCTCATGGATAAAATGGTGGACAGCATGGTGAGGAGTGTACTGTGTGTGTGAACAGTGCAAAAATGTTCAAGGTGTTCCCTGCCATTCTTAAATCCATATCATGTCCGAAGTCACCTTGGGAGAAGGTGACTTTTGATATCTCAGGTCCATCTAACATTTTGCCCCAGGAGTCCAGATATGCCTTTCTTTTACTTGACTATCACGCAAAGTGGCCAACAGTCAAATTAATTGGATATGCCACCTCTCTGGTGGTAACTGAGTTCTTTAGAGAAGTTTTGGCTCAGGAAGGCTGCCTAGAAGTGTTGGTTACTGATAATGGAGTGCAGCTTAAGACACGTGGGATGGGAGATTTTGATCAAACGTGGCATCAAGAATGTCACCACAGCATAACATGAGCCACAGGAAAATGGCCAGGTTGAATGCTTCAGCAATTGAAATTTGAGAGAAGAATGAGAAATGCAGAAAAGACTTTAGCGGAGGCTAAATGAGATTGGGATCAGAAGATATGAAGAACAGAGACTTTGCAAGGGATTAGTTGTTTCCAGGAATTACGCAGGAGGATAAGAAGGAAAGAAAGAAAGCGACTAGGAAGACTAATAGAAGTCCGTCCGAAAGTAAGGGAGCTAGAAAGTCTTCAAGAGTAGAGGAAGAATCGGACGATGGTGAGTTCCTTACTCAGTTATTGAGATATTGACCACCACCATGTAGAGGACGCAAGAGTGGTCCGGGTACTAGTGCTGATCCGACAGCCCCGACACAGGTTAATGGGACAGCGAGTCTGGTGCAGGTTAATGCTAACCAGACACAGAATGCAGCGCAAAGTGGTCCTAATGTGCCAACTACTCCTGTAGTGCAGACTCAGATGCAGCCACTACAGGTACAGAGAATATATCCTGATGTGCCCATTTTAGAAACAACTGCAAATTTAGTGATGCCCACGGAGCAGGTGGCTCCGAGACCAATACTGGTCCAGACTGCGCTGACTGCGGTTTTGTTGCCTCAAGTGCAGCCACAGGTAATGCTGAGATTTACACCAGGGACACAGACTTGACTCCGATGATGAATCAGAATATGGGAGTTACTTTCCCACAGAGTGGAGGTGCTAGAGCAGCCCCAGATGCAATATCGCTACCGATTACTGTTGGTCCAGCTGTACCATTATTTGCACAAAAGAAACTGACTGTGAGAGAACAGGGAGCATTGGCTCAGAGTCTAATGATGGGAGGACATACTGAACAAGCTCAGGTAGTCTCTCCTGTGGATCCAGATCATTGTTAGATTTTAGTCCACTTGTTGCACTTCCAGATGCGGTGACAGGATCAAATGTAATCCAGAGCCTGGAATTATTTACATTGCAGAATTCGCAGTTGCGCAGCAGGTGCCCCCTGTCCAAGTGAGTAACATTTTGTTACAGGGACTAACAGCTCAGCAATTGACTGAATGGTTAGACAAGCTGAATACCCCAGAGAATGTCCCTAAAGGAGAGGAATATTTGAATTGTGCTAGACTAAGCATGGAGAAGGGTGAACTCATTGAGGGAACAATGGGGGTGAGTAGGTTAGAATCCTACACAGAGGCAGAATTCAGATATTTGTGCCCAAAGATTACAAGAGAAGTGAGCAGGGTGCATCAGAGATTAGCAGATTTAGCAGAGAAATACGGCATAGAGATTGAGAAGACAAACATTTGAAAAGGAGCTACAGACTAGACTTCGATGCAAAAGATTTAGGACACATGAGATCTGCCGGAATGAAGGCACACCTTAAAGAATTACTGCAGAGTGCTCAGACCTGGGGAGCATTAGACAAATGGGAAGGCAGATGGTTAAAGAAAAGAGACAAGAGAACAAGGGATTCTTTGGAGCTGACTGAGAATGTGCAGCCGGATAAGGATCCAGTAAAGACTTTACCAATGAGGGAGATTCCAGGGGGAAATTTTGTTCATGTCCCTTGGAGCAGAAGTGACATTCTATCATTTACAAATGGTTATCCAAAATTGAGAGAAAAACCAGTAGAGTGGAATCAGCAGTCACACAGGTTTGTGAAACTTGCAAAGTCTTTGTGGGAAAACTTGAACAAATTACTGGAGATAGTGGTTCCAACTAACTTGTGGGTCGAGTGTAAGAAGAGAGTAGACCTCAGGAACTTCAGGCCTATCTCCCTGCTCCCCTTCCCGGCAAAAGTCAACGAGAAGGCTGTCAACAGACAACTAACCCTCTTCCTCAAGGAGAGCTGCACCCTGGTCCCTTCGCAATCCAGATTCCGCAGCAACCACAGTACTGACACTGCCTTCATCACCACCACTGACAACATCAGAACCATACTGGACAACGGCGAAATCGCTGCCCTAATCCTCCTGGACCTCTCGGCTGCAATCGACACTGTCTTTCACCACGCAGTACGACTCAGCCATGCAGGAATCCATGACACAGCCCTGGACTGGGTCACCTCCTTTCTCACCGAAAGAATCCAGAGACTCTGCCTTCCCCCATTCCACTCGGAGGCCACCAAAGTCTTCTGCAGTGTACCCCAGGGTTCGTCCCTCAGCCGGAACCTCTTCAACGTCTACCTGGCCCTGCGCGCTAACACCGCCCGATCCCACAACCTTAGTATCATCTCATACGCCGACAACACCCAGCTGATCCTCTCCATCACCGAGGACTCTGCCAACACCAACCTTCACAAAGGCATGAAGGCTATTGCCAATTGGATGAAGAACAGCTGCCTCAAACTCAATCCCGACAAGATGGAAGTCCTCATCTTCGGCTCCACCCCCTTCGCATGGGATGACTCCTGGTGCCCTGCCACTCTCGGAGACACTCCGACCACGAAAGCAGCCTAGGATTCATCTTGGATTGCTCATTATCCATGAACCAACAAGTCAACGCCATCGCCTCCTCCTGCTTCAACACCCTCTGAAGGCTCCAAAAGATCTACAAATGGATCCCCACTGAAACCAGAACAGTCATTCAAGCCCTTGTAAGGAGCAAACTGGACTACAGCAATGCCCTCTACGCAGGAACCATGGCCAAACTCCAGAGGAGGCTGCAACACATCCAGAATGCCTCCACACGCCTCATCCTGGACATCCCCCGCCACTGACACATCACAGGCCATCTGAGAGTCCTGCACTGGCTCCCAGTCAACAAGAGAATCACCTTCAAACTCCTCACACACACTCACAAAGCACTGCACAAGACCGGACCAGAATACCTCAACAGACGGCTCTCCTTCTACACCCTGACCTGCATCTCCGATCAGCTGACCTCACCCTTGCAACCGCCCCATGTGTCCGTAGAACTACAACCGGCGGCAGATCATTCTCACACCTCACCTTACCTTCAGGGAACTTCTTGAAGTTCAAGCAGTAGCAGCACCTCCCGTCTTCTCCCCCCCACCTCAGCGCCTTGAGATCCTCACAGGTGAGTAGTGAGCTTTACAAATTCCTGATTGTTTGATTGATTGATTAGACTGGCCAATGAGTGAACCAGAGAGAGATGTGAATATAGGTGTACCATCTCCTGAGGTAATGAAATATTACTATAAGGTGACTGAGTTTCTGAAATCAAGGATTTCACCCAAGAATATTGATTGGCAGAGAATTGAAAGGACAGCGCAGGAGGCAAAAGATTCGATATATGCGTACTATGAGAGATCGTTGCAGTCATTCAAGCATTACAGTGGTACAGAAACAATTGAGGCGAAAAACATGCTACATTTTGTGTTCAGATTTGTGAAAGGATTGAGACCTGAAATTAGCCAGATGATTAGGAATCATTTGACTTGCTGGCAATCGAAGCCAATTGAGTAGGTGTTGCAGTATGCAAAATACTGCAGTGATAAGATTGAGTTGAAGCAGAAGTTGAAAGAGAAGGCTTTGGTGATGCAGATTAAAGCAGCTGAAACAGGTGTGCAAGGAAATTTTGTGCAGCAGATGCCACACCAGCAGGAGAATGTCATGTCTCAGCGCCAGATGAGAGGTAGAGGTCATGGAGGCAATATGAATCGTGGTCTGGATTTGAATACTGTAATGGTTCAGAATGATGTGCAGGGAATGAAGAAGCTATTGCTGTGTCACATTTGCGGAGCCGTGGGACATTGGAAACGGGAGTGCCCGATGATGGTGCAGGAAGGTGTTGTTCAGCAAAATAATGACATCAATTCATTTCAGAATGTGAGAGGACCAAGAATAAGGGGTCCTAATCCAAATTGTCAGAATAATGTGAATCAAATGAAAGATTTTCAGCCCATGCAACAGGTGCAAATGCCCCGTGCACAGGTGTCACAGTTGCAGAAGCAGGTTCCCATGGTACCTAGTGTCAACACTAGAGCAGTGCGCGCTCTATGGGCGACTAGAATTCAAAAACCCAGCACTCTCAAAACAACGTAATTCATGCATTGTGCTGATATGTTTTTGTTTCACCTTTTTCATTGCAGAGTTCAATCCTGAAGACTTATTTTTAATGTGTTTACAAATACTGTTCATTTGCAATGTATTGCTGCAGGTTTTCAGAGAGTGTCAGGGTGTGGTCCCTTTCCAGGACCTTCTAGAAGCTTCCCCTACAGCACTCCTGGGTGTGGTTGTGGGCTGGGCCAAGACTCTATAAAAGGGAGCCAGCCCAGCTCCACGTGCTCACTATTCAGAGGTCCCTGTGCAGAGCAGCAGCAACTTCCTGAGCGCCTGTCCCGGTGGCCTATTTTGATCTTCCAGGCCTCTGCCCTTCATTCTTCACTGGTGATCCTTGTTCGGGTCGGTAAGACGGAGGTTGGGCTGGGCCCCCGACTCCGTTATCGAGGACAGTTGAATTCATGGGCCTAATTCTTTCATGATTAACAGATTACTTTGCGCGTGTGAAATGTGTGCTTGAGCGTTTGTGGCATTTGCATGCTGTTACTAGAATCAGCAAGATGCGCGATTCTCTCCTCGTGTTTAATTCATGCTATTCATTGCGCGCTACCATTTCTTGACATTTACATGGTGGCCTACGAATCGTCAAGTCGCGCAATTCGTTTAATGGCTTGGTATTCATTGCACTCTACCATTTCTTGGCATTTACATGGTGGCGCTCGAATCGGCAAGACACACAATTCTCTCCTCATTTTTAATTCATGTTATTCATTGCGCGCTATCATTTCTTGACATTTACATGGTGGCTTACGAATCGGCAAGTCGCTCGATTCATTTAATGGTTATTTAACCCTGGTATTCATTGCACGCTATCATTTCTTGGCATTTACATGGTGGCACTCGAATTGGCAAGACGCGCAATTCTCTCCTCGTGTTTAATTCATGTTATTCATTCCACGCTGCCATTTCTTGGCATTTTCATGGTGGTATTTGAATCGGCAAGACGGGCGATTCTTTCCCCATGCTTAATTCATGTTGTTCATTGTACGCCACCCTTCTAAGACATTTACTTGGTAGTATTCGATTTGACAAGTTGTGTGATGTATTTCTTGAATCCATATTGTGTTATTCATGGTGCACAATCCTTCCATGGGGTTTACTATCTATGTGAAAATCTGCAATGTGTGCAATTCATGTTCCAACATTTCAAGAGAACACAAAAGGCCAGAGCTTTTAGATGCAATATTGTATGGTCCTAGTATGTATTCTCAAAAAGGATTCTTATGACTGGTTTAGAACTTATTCAGAATGTTTTCATGATTCTCATGCAAAGGAAAGTACTTGAATTTGAAAGTTTAATTTAACCTATCTTGATTCCCTTACAGGTATCAGGCCATCTTAAAGCCTTATCATTTTAAGTCTAATTCTTAGGTTGTTCATGTTTTCAGAATGACAATGCTTAGAGTCATAGGGGGTCATTTTGACTCCCGCCAGCGGCGGTAACCGCACGCCCGGCGGGAGCCGCCGAATGACCGCACCGCGGTCATTCTGAGTTTCCCGCTGGGCTGGCGGGCGACCGCCAGAAGGCCGCCCGCCAGCCCAGCGGGAAACCCCCTTCCACAAGGATGCCGGCTCCGAATGGAGCCGGCGGAGTGGAAGGGGTGCGACGGGTGCAGTTGCACCCGTCGTGATTTTCAGTGTCTGCCACGCAGACACTGAAAATCTATGTGGGGCCCTGTTAGGGGGCCCCTGCAGTGCCCATGCCAATGGCATGGGCACTGAGGGGACCCCAGGGGCCCCACGACACCCGTTCCCGCCAGCCAGGTTCTGGCGGTGAAAACCGCCAGAACCAGGCTGGCGGGAAGGGGGTCGGAATCCCCATGGCGGTGCTGCTTGCAGCGCCGCCGTGGAGGATTCCCTGGGGCAGCGTGAAACCGGCGGGACACTGCCGGTTTCCCGTTTCTGACCGCGGCTGTACTGCCGCGGTCAGAATGCCCATGGAAGCACCGCCAGCCTGTTGGCAGTGCTTCCACGGTCGTTGGCCCTGGCGGTCCATGACCGCCAGGGTCAGAATGACCCCCATAGTCTAGTATTGATTTCATGAGATGTAATTTTTGATGTTGAGTGTTTTAACCTTTTTTCTTCCTACAGGTCTCCTTCCCAGCTGTTCCCTTCCTAATCCCCTCTGCCCCTCTTGAACTCTATTAGCCTCTGTGATTTTATCTATCAGAGTCTTGGAGCTGTTCAGTGGTGGACGTGTTGGGAACGTGCGCAGACCCCGAGGATCTGGTGACTCTGACACCTAGACAGCAAATGCAAATACCATAAGCCCTGATGGAGTAGCAACAGATGATGCTCTCTCAACAGGTTACAGGTTAAAGGGAAGACAGACGTAGTAACACAGTGCATCAATTCCTGTTACATAGTGAGGATGGAATAAATGGTGAATGGACAGTTCAGATGAGGAGCCATGTGTGCTTGCGACTTCTTAAGAAGTAGATCAGAGAGGACCCTATGTGAGGGGAAAGGTTATGGGTCACAGAGTTTCATTCTTGGTGGACACAGGAAATACACGCTCTACAGTGAGAAGTGCAGAGGTTCTGAATTTGCCCATTTCCGGAAGGACAGTTCAGGTTGTGGAAGGCGCAAATCAGTATTTGACAAACCCAATTACAGGTCCAGTTCAAGTCGAGATTGGCAATTTTCAGGGATTGCATAAGTTTGTAGTCTGCGATTCAAGTCCGGTATCCCTTTTGGGAAGAGACTTGCTGTGTAAAACAAAATGTTTGATTACTTGCGCAAATGATGGAATTGAGATTCAGAGGAATAGTGATGATGAAGAAGACCAAGCCCCAGAAACAGAGTGTGAAACTACAAATGAGGAGTATCCTTTGATTGAGTTTTTCTTGATGTTCACTGTGTAACAGCTCCATCCTGATTTGCAGGGAACAGTGCAAGAGAAGGTGTGGGATATGACAGGAAAAGAAGTGGGTCTGATTAAAGGATTGGAGCCAAAGTTACCATAAAACCGAATGCAGTTTCTCTCCAACTTACACAGTACCACATGCCACAAGATGTTCTGATGAAAGTGGCTCAGATAAATGCAGATTTTGTGAAGCAGGGAGTTCTGAAGGAAGTGCTGAGCAGTCCATGTAACTCACCGACAATGAGTTTGAAGAAGCCCTGTGGGAAGGTTCGGATTGTTCAGGATTTGAGAAAAATAAATGAGATTGTGGTCAATTGTTGTCCCGTAGTGCCAAATCAAGCTGTGATACTATTTCAGATTCCATGTGATGCAGAGTGCTTCACAGTCATTGACTTGTCACAAGCTTTCTTGTCTGTGCCCCTTCATGAGGATAGCAAATTTCTCTTTTGTTTCAAATTCCTGGATCAAGTCTATGACTGGGGCAGGATTCCTCAAGGGTATTCAGAGTCACCTTCCCTATTCAATCGGATCTTGAAAAAGAATTTGGAGTTGTTGGAATTACCTTTCCGATCGTCTTTGGTGCAGTACATTGATGACTTGCTGATTGCGTCCAAGACAAGGGACGATGCAAGTATAATACGATTGCCCTGTTGAACCATTTGGGAAAGAATGGCCATAAAGTGTCTCCACTGAAATTGCAGTACTGTCAGAAAGTAGTGAAGTATTTGGGTCATCAGATTGAGAAAGGGTTGAGGAAGATATCCTGAGAAAGGATTACAACGAGATTGCTGATAAGTCCCCCAACCACCCAGAGAGATGTAAGGATGTTTCTGGGAATTGTGGTTTATTGTCGCCAATGGATCCCAAATTTTTCAGTCATTTCAAATCATTGCAGAAGCTGACTCATAAGGAAGTCACTGATCCCATTGTGGGGATGGCAAAGTACTATCATGGTCAAGCACATATTGGGAGGGATGCCATGGTTAGTCTGTTCAAACATGATTGGTTCAATCCAAAGTTTAGACAAGTTGTTGAAGCAGTTTGCCATTGTTGTGTCATTTGCCACCAGTTAAATGAGGGGAAAGGGACAGTGGTTAATTTGAGCCACATTGGAAGAGCAGGAGGTCCATTCACCAGAATGCAAATGGATTTTACTGAGATGCCTGTATGTGGATGTTTGAGATATGTGGTGGTGATTGTTTGCATCTTTAGTCACTGGATTGAAGCATACCCTACACGAAGAAATGATAGTCTCACAGTAGTGAAACTACTGCTTAAGGAACTGATACAGCGTTTCAGGTTTCCGATCTCTTTAGAATCAGAAAGGTGAAGTCGCTTCAATAATGAAGTAATTACATTCTTGTGTGCAGCATTGAACATTGAGCAGAAGCTGCATTATAGTTACGGCCCTGAAGTATCAGGACTAGTGGAACAGATGAATGGTACCTTGAAGTCAAGAGTTGCAAAGATGTGTGCAGCTACGAATTTGAAACGGCCCGATGCATTGCCTTTAGTGTTAATGTCAATGAGAAACACAACTGACAGGAAGACATGATTGTCGCCCCATGAGATCCTTATGGGCAGAGCAATGAGGTTACCAGCGGTGCCAGCAAATGCACTTGTCAACATTACAGATGATATGGTGTTGGATTACTGCTGATGTAGTCAGCTCTTTTTCTCAGCAGGTGGAGGCCACCACACTGCTACTGATCCACGACCCAGGGCACAACCTGAGAGCTGGGGACTGGGTTGTCGTCTGCAAGCACGAGAGAAAGACGTGTTTGGAGCCTCGTTGGAAGGGACCTTACCAAGTGGTCCTGATAACTACTACAGCTGTGAAGTGTGCTGGGATCCTGAACTGGATTCACGCCAGTCATACTAAGAAAGTGGCATGTCCACTGGATCATGAATAAGCTTTGTTGAGAGTACCAACAACAGTGAGACAAATCCCACGTCCGGAAGAAGGCCAAAGAGGAACTGAGTCCAGATCTGAGCTTGTTGAGGACGGTTCACTCACTCCTGTGAGAGACGAGGGAAGAGACCTCCAGGAGAGTGTCAAAGAACCTATCTCAACTGAAGCAGTAGGAGAGCCTAGTCAGAGGAGGGCTTTCCCAGAAGTAGATGATCTTGAGAGACAAACAGAGTAATTGCCAGACCCAGAAGGGGAAGAAGTTGAGGTGGATCAAAGTCAAAGTGATCTGACTCCTCCTGAACCGGTTGCAGGTCCATCAAGAGAAAACACCACAGAACAGGGAAAAGGTTCAAGTTCAATCTTGAAGAGAATACTGACAAAGGGTCTACTGAAAGGAGATAAGTGTCCGGAATTGCAAATGAAAAAAGGGAAAGAGGTGGTTGTCGAACCAACAATAGAGGAAGAAGTAGACACCACAAGGAAAGAGGATCTAAGTGAAGGAGAGCTGAATGGTGATCGAAAACTGAAGAGAAAGAGAATACCAAGTGGAATATACGCAGGTCCTGAATGGGCATATGCAACTACAAACAAATGGCAGCAAGAGTTTTTGTCTTTTTGTATTGATACAGAAGTTCTGGGTCAGTATTTTGAAGTGACCTGAAGGAAACTAAAGAACTGAACTGTTGAAACAATCTCAGAGAACATTTTTGAGAAAGAGACTGTTGAAAGTAACCGGAAGAGACATTGATAACTTGATTTGACTTTTGAAACCTGATTTTGACAAAGCTGCTAACCGATTTTGACAAGGAAAAGGGTTCCTGGAAGTGAAATTGAACTGCTGAAAGAAGAATTTCTATTTTTGATTTTTGCTGCAAGTTTTTCTAAATTCTGCGTTCTTGGCTGACTTTAATAAACAAGGCAGAGGTGGTAGGTGCTGTAAATTTATGAGCAATGGTTTGGCAGTTATGTGTGAGATATCGTTTGTGGTATTGATTGTGGGTATGTCTGTTTTTGATATGAGAGGAGCCAGTCATACTTCTGCTTTTGAGACAACTACTACACTAACTGTATTAGAAAGGTTTAAGTTATATGAGAATTATTTGCATGAGGATACTAATGCTGAAGGAGAGCTTTCTTCTAACGTTTTCTATCGCTTAATGAGTGAGTATGTTGAGACAGTGGATGCAAAGAATTGTTTTGTGTGTACGTAGATTCCTTTATCAGTTGAGGAAGGAGTCACATATCATAGTTTACCCCTAACGTAGGGGATAAGTTGTAGTCTGTTACAAACAAGATTTAATAACCAAGAGTACATCCAATACTTCTATTCGAATCATGATCTTGTGTTTTCGTTTGTTCCTATAATTAGGTATTTGAATAAAATAGGTAAGGATAATGACATAGTATTAGTTAGAGGATTCTTTGAACCTACATTAACGTTTGGCACAGCTTATGTACATTGCAACACCCTGACATGCTTGCTTTCACCTTTAGAAAAGAGCTTTTTAGATCACACACATGATAAGAGAAAAGCGTTAAAGGAGAAATTAGAAAAAGGCTTAGGGAAAAAGACTTACAAGAATGATTATGCTTATAGTGCAATTAAAACACAAGGGAAATTAGCTTTAGATGCGCAAAACATAGGGAAGCTTTGTATACATAGGTCTAAATCGCGCAATGACACTTTATTTGTGGGTACGAGTGCATGTAGCTATGTGTTTTTGTTTCAGAGTAAATGGACTTTTATTTTGAATGGGCAGGACCCTGCAATTCCAGGGATATATTTTTTTTGTGGACTTAATGCTTATTACCATCTTCCAAGGGGATGGTATGGGACAAGTTATTTGGGGATTGTTTTCCCAAAGATTTATCAAATGGAGGATTTTTTTAAAGTTTCCGAAAGTGACTGAATTACATCACAAGAGACAGAGGAGAGAGTCCTCTTCTGCGATAGTGGAGCGGTGATTCCTTCAGTGGGTGTGATTCTGAATTCAATTATGATTCTAAAGTTGTCTACTATTTTGGATAACATGTTGACAAATTTATCAGGGGCCATACTCCTGATAGATACTGAATTAGCTGCTGATAGAGCTATGACTCTTCAAAATCGTCTTGCTTTAGAAAATATTTTAGCGAAGGATGGCATAGTCTGTAGAGTGATTAATTCTAGGCATTGTTGTTCATATATCCATGACAATAGTAAAGAGATAATAAACATACTTATTAATCTGACTAATGCAAGTGCTGATTTGAAAGAATTGAAAATATCAGGTGTTTGAGAAAAGGTTCGCAGAGGGTTTGCTTTAGTGGGAATTTGGCTCAGCAACATTTGAAATGGGATCCTATTGAAAATATTACAGGGAATATTAATTGTTGTGGTTTGTCTAATTGGGATATGGGGATTATGCAAATTATGTAACAGAATTTAATTGAAAAAGTCAAAGAATAATCAGAGGAGGGAAGAAAAGAAAAGGGAAACATTTCACAGGGAAAATGCAATGGGAAGACAAAATTATGAAGAAATTGAATTGTAAAAGTTTGTGGGAGTTAATTAGTGTGATGACATATTTAGTCTTCAGAAAAGGGATTGCTAACGCAGGTGTTTTAATTAGAAATTATTAATGAGTGTTTATGTATTCTGAATAATGAGCTTACGTAGAAAATGAAATAACTTTGAAAAATAATGCACTCATTTGAAAATGTGACCTTAAAGAATAGCCACCAATGTTAATCAAATGTACTAATTAATGATTAATATTTATGAAGTATTCGAATATGTATTAGACTAATGCAGTAATATGTCATATTAAGGGTTATGAAATATGCTTTAGCTTCATTAATTGTAGGCCTTAACTTAGCGAGCACCTTGGCCTATTTTGCCAGGCCTCATGCAGAAACTGTATTTCTTACCGATTGATAAAAATGCTGACCAAGTAAATTAAACTGTGAAATGTCCATTGTCTTGCTAAATGTGCTTAACGGAAGCCTTTTCGTGAGAACCGACTGCAAGGAGATGATGTTCCTGCTAGTGTAAAATCTTTGGTGTAATATGTGTGAGATGGACTTTCCCAGGACAAGAACAATGAAGATACTGACTGGAGTGGAAGCTTCAACAATATTGTTACTTGATGAGCCGGATGATGAGAAAATCGTAAAGCAGACCAATCAACTGTATGTGAATGGTGAAAGATTAGAATTCATAGATTTGACATAGAAATATTATTGGACAAAGTATGAACATACGATTAACTGACCAATAGGGAATTAGGGGATAGTTTAGGTTACTTTGACATAACAACGTGACAGAGAACAGGCTTACACAGAGATTTTAGGGAGACCTTAGCAGATTGACAGACAGATTGGAGTAGAGAGACATTCATACCGACATTGAGCTCATATTCTCTGACTGAGAGCCTGATGTTTTGCTGATCAACTGATGACCTGAGAACAAAGACTGATTCTTCCTTGCTGACCCATATTGAGGATAGGTATAAATTGAAATGTGGTTGCTATGCATATTTTTGCTTTATTCATTCTAGGTACCAACTGCGCTGTTTTGATAGAATCATAGTTAGATCTTTTTTCAAATTTGTGTTACTAAAATGTTTTGCATGAAGCCCAACATGTTGCTGCTAATCTGATGTTAGTTAAGGGCCCTCATAAATGACTGACGATCATACAGACTAAGGCCCTCATTCCAACCCCGGCGGTCATGGACCGCCAGGGTGGAGGGACACGGAAGCACCGCCAACAGGCTGGCGGTTCTTCCAGGGCCATTCCGCCGCGGTCAGAAAAGGGGATCCGGCGGTTTCCCGCCGGATTTCCCCTGGCCCGTAGAATCCTGCGCCGCCATGGGGATTCCGACCCCCTTCCCGCCAGCCTGTTTCTGGCGGTTTACACCACCAGAAACAGGATGGCGGGAACGGGTGTCGTGGGGCCCCTGGGAGCCCCTGCACTGCCCATGCCACTAACAGGGCCCCATAAAGATTTTCACTGTCTGCTTTGCAGACAGTGAAAATCGCGACGGGTGCAACTGCACCCGTCGCACCCCTGCAACTCCGCCGGCTCCATTCAGAGCCGGCTTCATTGTTACAGGGTCTTTCCCGCTGGGCCGGCGGGCGCCCTTTTGGCGGTCGCCCGCCGGCCCAGCGGGAAATTCGAAATGTCCCCTGCGGTCTTTTGACCGCGGAGCGGTCTTTCGACTGGGTTACTTTGGCCAAAGTCAGAATGACCCCCTAAATGTTTGACAAATTACTTTTTTGAATTTCATGTATGTTAAAACTTTGTTGCAGCTGACTCTGCCATTGATTTGCACTATAACTTTGGAATGTGTCGTAATTATAGCTTTGATAAGATTGTGTTTCTTACGCCGCTTTGGACAACGTGCTAACAAAAGGAAAATATCCTGTATAGAAGTTATGTACATGTTGGAGGAAAAAGAAAATTACAGGAGTGAACAGTATGGATCATGGTAAAGTAGCCTCAAGGGTGAAGGAGAAACAAGAGAAAATGAAACAGAGGTATGATGACAAATGGAAAGTGATAAAGAATGCTTTTGTAGTGGGAGACTGGGTGAGGATACTCAGACTGGAGTTTAATATGAAGGAACGTTCCCAATTTGGTCCAGCTTTGAAGGTAGTGAAAGTTAACCAGGACAGACTGGTCACTCAAGATGGCAGGGTGTTGAATATGAGAAGGGTGTTCAAATGCAGAGGTGTAAAAGAATCTGAGAAAGGAAATCCTGGTGTGATTAGACTGGGAAAGTCAGGATCATGTTGAGGAGCGTGAATGAAAATGTTCCTGTAGAAAGAGATAACCGAAAAGCTGTGTTGGGAACAAATGGTTGGACAATCTTTTGAGGATAAATCAGTGGCATCACAGGTAAAAAAAGATTCACAACCAGTTGTCCGCCAGTAAAGTATGATGATTATTCTAAGTTGTTTTTTTCAGGTTCAAGTTTGTTGTTTTAACGTGAAAGATGCGTGTTACATTTACTTAGCCTTTGAATGTAATACTGTTTACTTTTATGTGCAGTTCCTGTTCTACTGTCTCTAGAGAAATATTCTAGAATATTTCCGGAAGACAGTTTCCAGAGGACCTGTTTGTGTGCAGTCCTGCTGTACTGTGCTGCTATCAAATAAAGAAACCCAGCGTTGGACTCAACAGAGAGCCATAGGAATATTTACCAGCATCTGGCACAGAAACACTCCGGGGCAACCTAGAATAGAGACTATCATTCAAGAAACAGAAAGAGAAAAAAGACATGGAGAAGGAATTGCATGGAGCAAGAGGTGAGAGAATAGGACGTGCAACGTCGAAGTTGAAAGAAAAAGAGCTAGCATAAAAGGAGCAGGGAAAGGATGTCAAAAGAAACAAGAAACAAGCATTTGCAATACAATAGGTCTTGCATTTTCTCAAGTTAGAGCTATTGGCACTGTAAATGCATCGCTGAACTTTTTCCGCCACTTAAGTTGGTCAACCCTGGAACATCATTTGGTCCTCTGCCTCATAATTCCCTAATGCCCTGCACATAACTAAAGCACTTCCACTATCTTCTTCCTCTACCTGCTGCAAAAAATGAAAATATTGCCATTATTTATATTTATATTATTATTTTCAATTTCAAGGTGGTCCTATTACCCTAGGACCACTAGAGTAGAAAGCAAAACGGTTTGCTTACGAGTTCTGCGAAAATTGTAGTATCTTGACTGTATTGCTTCAAACAGCCCATAGAGGCCATCACAAGGTACGCTTGTGAAACGGAAAATGAAATTTAAGTTACCGCCTTTCTGCTTTTACTCCTGCAGACAATCAAGTTCTCCGTACCCACGCACTCCATGTTGCTTTTCCCCGATCTTCCTTTTTGCTAACAAAAACACCTTTGTGCTACTTTTTTTTACAATCCATTTTGGAATGGTAAATAAAAAAGAAAATCTACTAGTGTCAGTTGATAGGTGTGTTCGCCCACAACATTATGCAGCCATGTCACAGAGCATTTTTTATTCACTTTAGCCATGCATCACAGAATTGGAGATATTGTACAGTATCTCTAAAGTCACTGGCAAAGCTGTTAGGTTCAAATGTAAAACAAGAATTTCCACAATGACAAATGTTTGCCTAGAACTAGAATTGGTTAAAGGTGAGTTAAGTGCTTACTACTGACAAGTGGTGCGATATGCAGTTTATAATTTTTTATCTTGGCAGAACTGATTTGCCTCTATATCGTACCTACATTTTCAAACTGAGTGCTACCGAATTGGACATTGTAACATGTTTCATACATTTCCTGGACAGAACAAAACTCTGTTATGAAGGGTATTTACAAAAGTAATAATGATTGTAAGCAAAGATAGCACGCATGACATGGGGCACTTGGCAAGTACAGAATAAAGGGACACTTAGCAAGTACAAAATTAATAAAGTGCTGACAAATAATGAACTTTCTCCCTGTTAATAAAAAGCTGCCAGTAAGAGATGTAAATTGTTTAACGTGACACCGTGCAAAGAGGAAATCCTTTGTCATAGTGCAATATTATCAACGAAGTAAGTCCAGTATGAAACAGTATCCATGAACTAATGTGATTGAGAACCACAAAAACATATTGGGTTAGACTTCGAACACTAGGCGTCCATTTTGCAGGATGATAGCATTTCAGTGAATTTGCATTCAGTGAAAGCAATTATCAGGACAATTAATTTAACAACATAAAATGTAACCTGGTTGCATTTTTTAAAAATTATTATTAATTAAAATGGTCACGATCTGATATTCGGAAATATTCCTTCAACAGTGTGAGGTCGCATGGTCAGGCTGCACAGGGAATACTAATTTACCTGAGCAACTGGCCAGCATTTCTGGATGCCCGTACTAGCATAGTAGAAAGTTGTGTAAATGATGCGGTGTCTGAAAATGTAATACGAGAATGCACAATGCTATTTGAATAGAACAAAAAGTTAGAATTGTTTATTAAAAGCAGACTATGGAGAAAAAAAAACTAAGTGCAGCCTTTAAATTGTTAACTGTATGAACGAGTTAGAGGTATTAGCTTTGTAAACACTTGACCGGACTTTTCTTCCCACATAAATTGTAAATGAAAAGCACTACAGTTTCACCGAAGCAAGCCGATTCAAAGCGCTATGCGCTGCTGTGCTCGACCTAACAAGCAGAAAACGCCCCAAAACAGACCAAAAGCAAGTAAACAATAGTGCAATAAGGGGTGCTGCAAACTGGGCCTGCCAAGGTCCCGTAGAGGTCAGGGTGTCGTGCACTTACCAGTTACTGTGGAAGGCAGCAGCCCGGTTCCAATTACTATTTTCGGGCCAGACTAGTAGCAGTAGCAGGCAGAGGCCCAGGCTGCAGCTTGTTGTCCCGGTTGCAGCCTTGCCCACAGACCCCAGACCCCGGCACCAGCAGCAGGAAGCCCCCAGTGACATCAATATAAACAAGCCACGGCGAAGGAAAACAGACGGCCATGTCATCACGTCATCGCGCATGATGTGAGCCGCCACCTTCAATTGGAGAAATATAGTTTAAATTTTCTATCGGTAGCGATTTTCTCTACACATATGCAGCGTATAGGGAAATCAATAACGAGGGTGAGCTGGCCCTGGAAAGGCCCCCCACTGCTGTTGATTTCATGTTTGGAGAGGGAGCTGGTGGGGAAGAATGACTGAACACGCACCCACTGTGTAAGACGAACAAGCAAATGGTAAAAAAAAGTCCCCTACTGTAAAGATAAACAGGGCATAGCGCAATTAGACAGTACTTTGTGCTGCTTCTAAAGTGAAAAAAGCAGGACAAATAGGCAGAACTGACCAATAGCAAGCAAGGAGTTTTGAAGGACACTGGAACCAACAAATGAAATAGCTGTTACCACAGTATAAGTATACTTAAGAGTATACAACACGTTGAACGCTACACTCGCCCTAAAAAGATATTCAGCGTGGAGGAACAGAAAGGCTCCAGCAGGCCAGGAGGTTAGGTAGAAATGGAAAACTGGAGAAAAGAGGAAATTACAACATGGTCTGAGAATCACAAAAGTATTCAGTTCAGTGGTAGCCCAGTGAATGGGCCACACAAGGCAAATAATAGGGGAAAGTGTGTGGGGGTGAACAGATAGTTTGGGCTAAACCCATACTAAAGATAATGGAAGTAAGAGAGCTACAAAAGAAAAAAAGAAAGAAATAGTAGTTTAGTAAAGACAAGACCACACATAGAGAGAGAGAGAATATTATCATAATAAAAAAACATTGTAAAGCAGATAGAGGAAGGATAATTAATGAGAGAATATTCCAACTAACTGAGAGGGAGAAAAGAGAAAAAGCAGTGAATTCGGACAAGAGAGTGGAAGACATCCTGGATGTCAAAGGTGGGAGAAGACCTCATATTTGTCTGAAGCACTTCAAGTTAGTATAATCACAGAACGCCAGCAGAATGGATGACAGCCATGTTCCAAACCACCACTCATGAGCGTGTAATCTACAATTTACAGGACCAAGCGGCTCTATTCACGGAAGTTTGGAGACCCTTCCTGACAGGACCATGAGGCAGCTGGGGGAAGGTCGGTGGACAGCAGCCGACACTCCAGGACCCCCCTCCTTCTTTCTGCCCCCCCTATCCCCTATCATTTTCATCTATCCTCCAGATCACCCGTTTTGGGAAATGCCCACCTCCCCGGTCCGTTCATCTACACACCAGATGACTTGCTCCCTTCCATCCTACCTTGTCAGTTTTTGAACACTTAATGCACTTAGAAAGATTTCGACCCCTGACACACCCAAATCTATATCTACACAGACATTCCCCTGCTTATTTTCCTTCTGCCTTTTCTCCCCTCACACATATGAATCAATACCCCATATTAAAATTATCTAAACATGCACACCATTTCATACAACAATATCCAATAACTTATAACAGACAGGAAATAACCAGAACATTTACTTAATTACCTCGAAATACTGACTCCTGGGCTCCCCCATCTACTTCTCCCTTTCCCCCCACCTTCTTTCCTACCCTACCCCACTCTCCCCTATCCCCCTTCCCCATGGTTTTTCTTCCCCTTTTCCCCCACACTTCCTCCTCATCCACTCCCCCCTCTTTTAGTCATCACCCTCTCACCTATTAATCAGTATATTCAGCAGATTGTACGCATCCATATATCCATAGTGCAATTATTTGATGTGAAGTGGAATGTTGAAAATATGCTTATGTAAATTCTGTATCATCTTATGATCTTCCTTAATAAAAACTTTAATAAAAAAAATAAAAAAAATGAATTTTCAAAAAGTATTCCACTTTATTACGATGTATCATACATTGATTCATCATTATTTATACATACAAAACCACATTTTAAAATGCAAAAAGAGGATTTTTTTCTTGAATGTAGTTAATAAAAGGCATTGTAATTTGTTGATCTATTAGATCCAACCCTAAAAAACAGCAATAAACAGAACATATACAAGTTGGCAATCTGTATGTAATGAATTCAAAGATCAGACATTAGATGCTGAGCAAAAAAAACATGTTTTTTTTTCTATTTCACGTCCGAGCAGAATGCACAGCCAACATGGGTTTCATCCACTGGACTTTCTCGGGGCTGCAAAAACACAAATTAAAAATGCCAGCAAACAATCATTAGTATTAAAAATTTCTAATGGATTAAAAGACAAAAAGAGAAGAAAAATGGAGAATACACCCCATTATCAACACCACCCTAAGTCATAGGTATCATAATGACCTAAGTAGGGAAAGTACATTGTGCATAAAATGAAAAAGAGCAGATATCCAAAGTCACTTATAACCAAACCAAGAGACACCAGTAAAAAGCCATAGCAGCAGATATATTCAAGATATGGTAAGTTTGTGAATCAGCTTCTACTCCAAAGGAAAAGTATCAGTTAAAGGTAGTCTTTCCCATGCACAAAAAAGAAAACAGGTCTTAATTCGTAAGGGATCAGAAAAACAGAATAGTTGATAACAAATCACCTTTTTAAGTACAAGGTAGAAAAACCATCCAAAGGCTGGAATTGGAGTGATCAGAATATGATGTACAAACTAATCTGTAAAAAAGATGTTTTTTATGAATAAAACAGTGTTCAGGCATACGGCCAAACAAGTCCCAGCTGTAATTAGCAACAAACAATAACTTACAAATACTTTGGGTAGTTGTTCCTTATTCACTATAATTACACCATACAAGGAACAATGGTTTTCAATTTAGAATTCTACACAATAAACCAGAAATGCTATTGTAAACATAAGGTCAAAGTTAGGTGATGATGACGTCTGCACAAAAATATGAAAAAATGAAAATGGAGAAAGAATTCAATTGCTAAGTAAAACAATAAACACTCAGCACCTATCAGCACTTACCTTATAGATCATCCACAAATCGATCAAATAAGCCACAGAACCCAGCTAGAGACTGAGGAATACCTTCTAGGTAATGGAGAGAGCTTGTCAGGAGGAAATAGTGGTGCTGCGTCTGAAGAACCAGACACATGAGACACTGTATAGCCACAACTGGCACCCGCTGCACAAACTGTGAGTTAACCTGATGACTGCAAGAGGAGGAAATACAATGTAAGAAATACCTGGAAAATGTAGGCCTAACAATTGTAAATGGGAATAGCAAGAATGATAATCCACCCACTATAACATTTGAGAGTGGTAGAATCTGTTCAATCGTCGATTATACGCTGATAGACAATTCTGCGATACCTCTAGCGCATAACTTCCAAATGAAATGCAGAATTGAGAGTGACCACTTCCTTCAAACATTGGAATTAACATGTAAATTTGAGCAGGTGCCTAATAGCACCACCCTCCATGTTTAATTACAAAAGAATAAAATGGCGTCAGCAATGCATAGCGGATGTGATGACCGAGCTGTATTGTAGGGCATGGTCCTTGGAGGTGAGAACAAGCTTAGTGGCCATGCAAGAAATGGAGCCTCCCTTCAAAAGTGATTGGAATGAGGAATGGGCAGAGTTAATCCTCTTTTTTACCAGTCCTATTTTTTTCCCTGTTACTACAAACTCAACAAATCAGCCTGATGTACACAACAAAAAGAGGGGTTGAGAATGACAGCCCTGGTTTAATAAGGCCCAGCGCATTCAGAAAGCACAAATAGCTGGACAGTCCAGGAAACTGGTAAAAGAAGCTATCCGGGGGGCAGGCCCCGGATAAACTTACCTTAAAGGCCATGAAAAAAAAGTATCTGAATAATAATTGCTGGAGTGAAAAAAAAGATTCATGGTCCAAGTTACTCTGGGAAAGCAAAATGCCAAAAAGGAAGACCTTCTCGGAACTGGTGAATGAGATGGAGCTTGGTAAAGGTAGAAGCCAAAATATTAGAATTGACTCAAGCTCCTGGGAGAGCCACATTCAGAATCTGTATGGCCCTGCAGATAGTGGAAAAATGATAGATCAATCCATGACCCAGTTGCTCAGGGTACTGCCGCACCCAGGAATTAAGACAACCCCAAGATATGAAGTAGTGGGGAAGCTTACGACAATTGCGGCGAGAGCAGACGACGACCAAGTCTGGGCGTCGGAACAAATAGCCAGACAGATTAAGAAAATGAAGCCTGAAGGGGCTGCTGGTCCAAATGGGCTCCTAAATGCAATTTTTAATGGTGATCCAGAATACTGGGCGTATTACTTTACGCTACTGTTTAATACCATCATCTTTAGGAAAGTAGCCTTTTTCTTGGTATGGTTACCCTCTTTTTCTGCCTGATGTCAGTGTGTTTGACTGTGTTCACATTTTTTGGCACAAAATTGGTGCAAACTTATAAAATACAATTGTATTTTGTAAGTTTGTGCCACTTTTGCCTCAAAAAATGATGCAAATGCAGCACAAAAAAGTATAAATCAAGGCCTAAGTGTGACTACAGTGGTATTGCATGAGCTTTGCATGTCTCCTAGATAAGCCTTGGCTGCTCATACACAGCTACCTCTAGAGAGCCTGGCTTCTAGACATTGACTACACTACACTAATAAGGTATATCTGGACCTGGTATAAGGTGTAAGTACCATAGGTATCCACCACACACCAGGCCAGCCTCCTACACTCCTGGGCCAAACAGATCCCAGAATCTTGGAAAGGCAGTATGGTGTGCACAATTTATAAGACTAGAAACCCAGGGCTGCTGTCAAACTACAGGCTAGTTGCCTTAATCGACGTGGGAGCAAAATTGTACGCATCCTGTCTGTTACAGCACCTCCAAAATTGGGCAGATGAAAAAAATCTAACAGGGTTTAGGGCAGCGATGGGAATATCAACAAACCTAATATCCCTTTCCCTTATCGTGTAAAAGGCCATCTACAGGGAATCAAGCCTCTATGCTTGCTTTATAGACTTGGTCTGTCTTCGACCGGGTCCCTAGGGAAAGTTGAGTGCTTACAATATGCCGACAATATCTTTTTATTGAGTCATACTCCTTTGAGCCTGCAACAGAGCATGACAGCCCTATAAATCTTTTTGGATCATCAAGGCCTAAAAATAAATCTGGATAAAACAAAATGGATGTGGCTCCTCAGTAGAAACTATAAATCCTTTGCTTGGTTCTTGTGGGGCGGAGTGGAGGTGGTCGAGTCATACAACTATCTAGGAGTTCATCTTGAACCTCGATTGAAATTGAAGCGTCAGTTGCTTGCAATCCAGGCAAAAGACCATTCATTAACATACAGCTTCAAACTGCTCAAGAAGAAACTAGACTTATCTCACCTTCTTGAAGTCTTGTCAGCTCAGTTGCTCCCAGCCATCTCTTATGGCACTGAAGTTTTGCGGGGCTGGGCGATCCCTTTATTAAATAAAAGGCAAATTAAAGTATGCAAGGCCATTTTCAACATTCCAAAAAGTGCCTCCCCAGCCCAGGTCAAGCTGGAGTTTGGCCTAAAAAAACAGGTTCTTCAGCACAAGGGGGACTTCCTTAAAGCATCTTGGAGGCTATATGCTACAGAGAATACCTCCATAAACCACTGCTGCTGGCAAGAAGTGAAGGCTCAACAAAATAGCAACAGAAATGGAACCTGAGGTCACTACTTAAATCAGGCCATCCAGGTTTTGGGCATAGAAGAAGCCTGGAAGTGCAGTATGGGGAAGGCTGCATTTAACAAATCCGTAAACATCTCTGTCCGCACTGTATCGCTCTTAACAGACAAGGACTCTTTGGCTAAAAGATCGCATGCCTGGGCTGTCCTGGTATCTTATTTGACACTGCCCCCCAAGGATATCTATCTGAACACTTTTTTACCCATGTAACACAGCAGTTCTTGTTACATCGAATGGGGTTCTTCAACACCAAAGACGCACACCCTTCCTGAACAAAACAGTTTCCCGATCAAAGTTGCTGATTATGTGGCCATAACCAAGAAACTCTATTGCATACCCTTTGTACCTGTCTGGTCCTGGGTCTTGAAAGAAGAACCCTGTTAAGACAGCATTTTCTACATCAAAATGTTTGTTCCTGTAAATCGGCTGTAATTAGTAGGCTAAAGGGTGAGTAGATTCCATCTTGCTGCAGGGAAGTGAAGTATTTACAGCTGTTTCACAAGAAGTTGGCCAAGGTTGACTCTGGGCAATTGTTTGAGTAGAAGTAACCAGGAAGTAGAGGGCCTTGGCTGGACATTGATCTCAGTCTCTTCTTCTTTATGCACCTTGAGATTAACATGCCGAGACATTTGTCAGGTTTGAGCCAGTAAAGGTTTTAAGTATTTAATGTCTTCTTTGATGAAATCAGACTTTTAAAGATATTCATTGTAAAATTAGACTTTTAAAACCACTCTTAGTACTGTAAATGATTGTTTTGCACTAGGTCTGACTTTGAAGGTGTTTTTGTCCTTGTAATCCATTCATACTATATCATCATCTGTATCGTTCTTGGGTCTCCAATTTCTCTTGATATAACTTTGCTGTTTTATTGTATCTCAAAGTCTTTTGTCTTATGAATTATGTGGTTGGTTTTATCGTCCCTGAGCAGGCGTTTTAGCATGTCTTATATTGCAATGGTTTTTATTAATCGAACAATAACGATTATCATATCATATCATAATGTGCAACTAGGTTAGTGATAATGCATGTAGAATTTACATATAATGGCATTGTGCCATAACTGTGCTATAGAAATTAAACTTCAGTTCAGATTTAAGAACAATTTGTGCTGGGTTTACTTCACAAAAGTGGTGTTGATCGTGATTTACTTTCCAGTGCAAAATTTGATTTGTGCTGGAATTAGCCATAAAGTAACACAAATTAGCTCTAGCACTACTATGTCCCAAGGGTGTATCCCCTGGACAGTATATGGACATTCCCATGCTACTACCTAAGGGTTTTGATGCAAAATCCTGTCTACTGAAATGGTAGACAGGGCCTTGCACCAAAATATATCACCTGTTCAAGGTATACATTAAAAGTGACAAATTCTACTTTTTTTTCCAAACCTTTCTGATGTTGTGTGAGCACTGCACTGTACAGTATACAACCAAAAAGAGAAATGTTTTAACATTTATTTTTGCATCGTATTTTGTAACAGAAGAGTGCCATTTGAGTATAAAACCTGTGCTGGACTTCATGCAGACACCATTGCAATATGGTGCACATGTGTGTGTATGGCGCTAGGCAGTCTGATTGTGCACCAGCATGAGAGAAGAAAGCAGCAGCACCATATTTAAGAAAATGTGACACTATCCTAATATAATGGTAAATCAATCCCTTCATATCCTGCAATTCACTACAGGTGCTCAGGATGTGAAATGTGAGTGAATCCATGACAGCAAGCACCCATCACGTTTCTCAATACTCTTAATGAAACACTCTTTATGATGCCACCTGTGATGACGTTTGTCCTCTAGTAGCTTGCTATCACTAGAAGGTGTGAAGTACACACGACCGACACATGGGTAGGTATGGCTTAGCTGTTTCGCCTAGGAACGGCTGCAGCTCATAGTTCTAGGAACCGTCACCTTCTCAACCTGGGCTCAGCATGCAACTCAACCTCAGTTTGTTCTAGTATTGTCACAGTGCCTGAATATACTATTCTTTCTCTTCCACATCTGCTAAGCTTCCAGCATCCACATACTGCTTGACATTGCATACAGTGTTGCTATTGTGCAAGTCTGCAAGTGTAATTTGCTACTTTTGCATCTAATTAGAATTTGCAACTGATTAGTAAATAGGTTTTGGGATCCTGTAATGGATATTCACATTTTTGAAATTGCTGTTTATATTAGCATGTTTAGGAATCATATGTTTGTAACACTGTGCCAATTTTGCAAATCAATGCTAGCAGATTTTGCAAACCAGTTTGCTACTGGTTTGTGAAGTGCAAATAGCCTTAACATATACTTTGCTACCGGATAGGCACACAGTGGGTTATTCTAACTTTGGAGGAGTGTTAATCCGTCCCAAAAGTGACGGTAAAGTGACGGATATACCACCAGCCGTATTACGAGTTCCATAGGATATAATGGACTCGTAATACGGCTGGTGGTAAATCCGTCACTTTTCCGTCACTTTTGGGACGGATTAACACCTCCTCCAAAGTTAGAATAACCCCCACAGTTCCTTATAATTCAGTTTTGAATGTAACAAAAAAACTAGAAACAAAAGCCCTGAGAAAATAAATGGATTTAGTACTAGCATTAATTATCACAGTAAAAAAGAGATTTACTCAGGCCAGAAAGCCAGGTTCAGGGATTTGTTTTTCACTGTTTCCATACAATTGTTGAAAAAAATTCAAAAAACATCCCTCACAACAGATTCCACATTTTGATGCAAATTCTGTGCAAAACTAGCTCCATATTTATACTTTGGTGACAGACCTGTCTAGCGCCAAAGTTATGGAGTTAAAGTCATTTTTTGGACGTGGAATCCTACCTTGCGTCAATGAGGTGCACTGTAGGCCTTCTTGTTCAAAAACTGACTCTATGGCCTTAATGCCATATTTATCCCCCAGGGCTAAAATCACGCAACGGGGAGGGGAGGAGGGGTCAGCTTTGCACCATTATTTAACGCCTGGGTCAGGACAGGCGTTAGGAGTCCTGTGGGCTTATTTCCATGGTGGAACACCATGGAATAAGCCCACAGGTGCCCTCCCCAGGCCCCAGGGACACCCCGACACACACCAGAGGGACTGTGGAGGATGGGGGACCCCACCTCAAGTAAGTACAGGTAAGTACATGTAAATGTATATATTTTTTTAAGTGCCATTGGGGCCCTGAAATGGGACTCCCTACATGGCATTGGGTGCAGTGGCCATGCCAAGGGGACCCTGGTCCCCTGTGCTGGCCATTGGGGTGGTGGGCATGACTCCTGTCTTTTCTAAGACAGGTGTCATGTGGTATGGGTGGTTTTGCATCAGAAAATGACGCTAGGCTGGTTAGAGTCACTGTTTTTTACTATAACCTGCCTAACACCATTTTTTTTACGCCATTATTGTTTGCCTACAGGGGAGTGCCTCAGAAGAAGATAGGGTTCAATCGCTTTGAACTTCTGTTCAGTTACCCTGTTAGAGGGCCTCACAGATTTGTGAATGGAGGGTGGGATCAAGCTCCCAAGATACCTCCCAAAGATGTAATAAGCTACATATTGGCTCTCTAGACTCAGAAGAAGTGCTTTTGGAAAAAGGTCACTGAGATCCTTAAGGCCAACCAAGAACTAATGAAGTTCTGGCATGACCAGAAGACAACTCTGATAGAGTTTCAACCAAGCCAAAAATGTTGGATGAAGGAGCCGTGGAGTCCTGGGCCTTACAGGATTAGTGGACTGGGCCCCATGGGATCAAGGAGTCAAAGAGGGAGGTCACCTACCTGGTGGATTTCTAGGCCCCAGGAACTCTTTGAGAGACCTGTATGTCAACAACCTCATGCCCCAACTCAAGAGGCCCAAAATCACCATGGTGTTGGTGACAGATGGAAGTAAGGAGGAGGAGACCAAACCTCTCTGACATCATCTCTCCTTTAAAGAGCAAGATGGTTCACTAAATGTTGTGGACCTCTTATCCTCCCTGACTCCAAGCCAGAAGAGAGAATGCTGCCACTTGCTAGAGCAATTCTCCTCCTTGTTCTGATTTGAGCCTGGGCTTAGCACATGGTGTACCCATGTTATTGACACAATGAAGAGTGTGCCTGTCAAGAACACAATCTACAGGCTATCTGATAAAGTGAGGGTTAGCATCAAAGAGGAGGTGTCCAGGATGCTAAAGTTGGGGTCATTGAGTAATCAAACAGTCCATGGTCTGGTTCGGTGGTTCTGGTGCCCAAAGCTGTCCCTCTGGGCAAAACCCCAGAACTCAGCTCTGTGTGGATTACAGATGGCCCAACCAAGTCACCAAGACTGACATTCATTCCTTCCCCTGAGCTGATGAGCTCACAAACAGTTTGGTAGCTGCCAAGTTTCTGAGTATATTTAATCTGATGTCACAATACTGACAGATTGCCTTAACCAGCTAAGGAGCCCCCCAAGACCCGCACAATAAAGACCTGATATCCTTGGCATGGTAGTGCACCAGACATTTTCAATTTGCTTTCCTATTTTTACTGAACCCTATTTTGCTGGTATTAGGCTCAACACACTTTACCTCTGCTAAGCAATGTTTTTGTGCTCTCTCCCTTAAACCTGAAAAAATTAGTATATACCTATTTGCCACATTTAATTGACTTATGCATCCCCATTAATTGGCACAGCTTGTATGTAGCATGACTCAGCATGTCTCAAGATGGCCAGACTCATAATGAGGGCATATATCTTAGCAGGAGATGCGTCCTTGCATTAATATTTGGGGATTATATTGATTACAGACCCACAAGGTAGCAGGCAGAGTGTCTAGTCGAGGTTCTGTTGTCACTGGTAAGCTGGGCAGTTGCAGAAAAAGATCTCTTGTAGCTTGTTGTGTCCCCACAGCTTTAATAGGAGGTCAGTATTATGACCCTTGGAGTCCATTGCTTTGCACTGGGCACAAGAAGGTGAGCAGGTCAAGTCTTCCAGGCTTTTCTTAGATAGCTGACATAAGGTTCAATCCACTTCTGATATTACACAAGACCAGGAGTCTTCTGAAGTGGTTTCCTGAAACGCCACATTTATGCCTTGCACAAGCCAGTGAGTAGGAATGACCCCTCGGTGGAAACGCCAAAACCCATGGGGTAAAGGTTCTTGGGGCCACCCCTGCCCACTTTGGGCATTTTAAAGGTGGACTAATTATTTTCCAAAATAAACTTTGGTTTACTTAGTTGGGGGTGTGCATGGATGGTGCACTTCAGTAGTCCAAGTGTCCTCCCATAACTAACAATAAAATCCAGTTTTAGGCAGTTCCTGTACCAACAATCACCTCATCAACAAGTCTGATAGTACAAAGCTGTGTTTTCAGCAACCACACTAATTATTTTGTTGTTCTCTTTCCCTCCGTTGAAATGCACCCAAAATGTCATATGAAAAACCCCAGAAGAACTGCCAAGCAGGTCTCCACACTCCGAGGATTTGACAGTGTGATGCCAACAATAGCCCCCCCCTTTGAAAGCTGGGGGGACAATAAAACGGTGCAGACCTGGGTGTTAACTGCATCTGCTTGTGACACAGGTGACCTCTTTGAAGTTAATCAAGGCCTTGGGCCCTACCCAGAGGCCAAACTGTTAAGGGCACAACAACACTTCCACACCTAAGGGCTTTTGACCCTGTCTTGCTAATTACTGGCTGCAGAAGTGAGAGAGAAGAATGCAGATTTTACTTCCAGGGACTTCAAGCAGGGCAAAGGTTACTTTTAGTAAGTTTAAAGTAATCTTTCTAAAA